>NC_057761.1:11659526-12025117 GCF_010389155.1 Erigeron canadensis
AACGTTATTCCTAGCATAACTAGAATTAAAGTTAGAATTACGGGTTTCTTTGGAATAGTCCTCGTTGAAAGCTTCCTTGGTATTGGTTCAAAACATAATTGACTTGTTCGGTAGCCACCTCTTCGCAATCCTCAGTATAGTGCATTCCTCCGCATTTGTTGCACCCGTGTGCAATCACTTTGAGGACTTTGTCCATAATGTCCAACCTATCTTTAAAAGTTGAAAATGTTAGATAAAGCTTAAGTTCATGAATTACTCATTGTCGGAGCTGCTCTCAATGCTAGCCATGGTTCTTCTTGTCCTCTTATATCGATCCTTATCATCCATATCTTGAGCTAAGCTAGCTTGTACCATATCCTCCATTTGGTATGCGTCATTGATAGACTTGAACAAAAAGTTACCACCGCCGGCTAGATTAATCCTTTTGGGAACCTTAGTTAAACCATAGAAGAAAATCTCTAGATCTATCATTCTTAAGTCCGTTCCCGTGACAGTTATCGATCATTTCCCTAAGCCTTTTCTGTAAGTGACATCTGTGTCAATAGCAGTCTAGATGTTTGGTCTTACATTATAATATGCTTTATAATGTGATTGTCATTAATGAACTTAATATATGCATAGATACTAGATTAAGTTTAACTATCAATTGTGTAATAATCTGCTAAATATGAAATGCGACCTCGCATTTATAGGGACAATTACGACCTCGCAATTGGAGGCTCAAATACGAGGCAGGACACAAATGCAACCTCGTATTAGTATCGAGCTGGGCTGGATTTGCGAGGCCAAACTAGCTGTAGCCCAGATCGTGATGTTCCCAATAAAATATATATATATATATATATACCTAACAAATATTAGGGTTGAACATTTGTCGAATTTTGAGCATATTTGTGCACGTTAAGTCATCAAATATTGTTCCGCTAGCCTGAAGAAGATCTGCGAGGTAGCAGATAATATAGAGGCCTGTTGTGAGTCACCAAGTTATCGTGAGGGATTCCACACTCAAAATAACTGGAGAAAACTATTACGATCCGATTCAAGGGACTTACAAGTGGTATATGCCTCTTGGTTTCAATTCATACCGAAAGGTTATAGTTTGGGGTGTGATAGACACGTTGTTTAGGGTCGTTTAGACGTGATTCTTTCACGAGTTTATGATCGGAAATCTTGTTGTGATCTCTATTGGATTTTGCAGCAGTCGAAGGTGTTTTTTGGCTTTTAGGGTTTCGATTTCAAGAGAATTAAAGGTTTCAGCATCGTTTGCAACCTCGCGGGCTCGTATTACCCCGTTCAGCTCGATTTACGACCTGGATAGCTGATTACGACCTCGCTAGTTCAATTGTGACCTCGTATCTCATTTATGACCTCGTGAGCTCTTTAGACCTCACCAGTTCAATTACGACCTCGAGTAATAATTGCGAACTCGTATTTCTTTGCGACTTCGTAAATTTTGCGACCTTGTTTATTTTTTGAACAGTTCGTGAATTTTCTAGCTCGGAGAAAATGACGTCTTAGTTACCGCAAAACTATCAAGCTTTGCTGAATCAATCGATTCTGATGGATCATGAGACCGAAAAGGCCAATTCACCACCCAAGTTGATAAGCCTTGATAGATATTTCAGTTGGAAGGGAAGATTGGAGTCATATTGTAGACTTATGTATGTACGGATGTGGATTTGTATTGTCAATGGTTATGTTCATCCAACAGTGACAAATGACAAGGATGCTTCGGTTCAAGTGGGAAAAGCAGCTACATATGAGCAAATGAACTTGATCAAAAGAAAGACTACGAGGCTGAAAGTAGGCTTTAGGATCACTCTGAATGGCTCTCCAAGGGGAATTCTTGCACTTATTTAAAAAGAATGAAAGTGCAAAAGGCTTATGGGATGCACTCAAAGAGCATTGTGAAGGTGATGAAGATCTCCCAGTTAAATGGGAAGGTTTGGTCACATCAAACCAACAAAATCCCGAATTCAGTACATGGACTCTGGATCAGATTATTCGAAAGCTGAGAGGTCAGGATATGAAGAGAAAGTCAAAGAAGCAGGTAGCAGTGATTTTGTTTAGCGTCCGGAACTTTATCATACCAAGCCAAGTGTTGCTTCTGTTAAATCTTCAAGTGGAGGAATTACTGCCTTCTACAATGGAGATTATGAAAGATGAAGATGTCAATGGATTCTGACAACTTGATGTATGTAACTTCTCCGGAATCAGCTATGGTTGTTCATAATGGGAATCATCAAAGTAGTTCGCCAAGCTCGAGTTTAACAGGGATGCCGATGAGCATAAGATCTGCTGAGGGACATTTGAGTATGCTTGTCTCGTTTGTGTCTGTTAGAAATTCAAAATAGTGATAAATTGTAATTTAAGATTAGTGGACATACTTGTTGTTAAGTCATAGATGAATGATTTCTAAGGTTGAGGGACTAGATGTGATAATTAGCATAAATATATATTAGACTATAAATAACCCCTCACACCTTAGAAATCATAACAACTTTAAGCCTTTCTTATTCATTCCTGTAACTTTATACACACTTAATTCCAATCATTCCTCTCTCTCCCTCTCTCGAAACACACACTAAAAACGAAGAACACGCACACGTCCTATCCACCATTGAATCTGTGAATTCGGTGTTGAAATCAGTTATCTGTAACAACACGATTTTATCACTCGAATTCACATCAACAATGGCGGTTTAGTGTGTGTGTGTTCTTGGTGTTTGTGTGTGTGTTGAGAGAGAATTGGGATCAAGTGTGAGTTATTCAGGTGTATGGTATGAAAATGTGTGTCAAGGTTATGCCAAGGTTATGTCAAGGTTATGATTTCTAAGGAATTGAGGGCTATTTATAATCTAAACTAACCAACTATGCTAATTTTCACAATTAGCCCCTCAACTTAGAAATCATCAACGCATGACTTAACAACAAGTAAGTCCATAACTTAAATTACAATGTATCACTATTTTTGGATTTCTAACATTCTCCCCCTTAGTGATATATTGTAAGGTTTGAAGTACGTGTTGTTTTGTCTTGTAGGAATGAATTTGATGAGCCCGGTGGTGAAGACAATTGGTGTGTTGAAACAAGTCTTCAAAGCTTTCACATTGTTTTTGGAGAACTTGATTCAGTCTTGGTCTTGGACTTCTTGAAGTAAATCATTTGTTGATTCTCAATGTTCTTTTTGAACAGAGAATGATAAGTGTGTGTGTATTAAATCTTCGAGGATTGTTGAATCAAAGATCAGAGTTGTCTTTTGAAATGCGGAAGGTATGAACTTGTCTTGAATTCTTCAATCTTCGAATCTTAAGTCTTTTCTTTGAAGTCTTGGAATGAATTTTCAGAAATATGTACTCTCCCCCTTGATGTGTGCAATGTAGCTTTTGGTAAAGTGTTGTTGTATGACTTGAAGATCTTTAATTTGATGAAGACTCTTTTTGAAGCTTTTCTTCTTTTGTATTGAATCTTCAGCCTTTTGTCCTTTGAAGCTTTGATCTTTGTCACATCGTCTTGAACACTTTTGAGAGTAAACATTTCAATAAGGTTTTGGAAATTCTTTTATGAAAGTAATCATGCTCCTCCTCAATTCATAAGTAATCACAGTCTTTGATTGGAGCATTTTTGAACTTTTTGTAACATCTTGAGTGAGCATCCTTTCATTATTGATCTTGATCTTCTTATCCTTAAAATCATTATCCATTTTGATCTTCTCATATCTTCATCTTCAATCTCAAAATTTTTTAAGTCAAGATCTCATCTCAGCTAAGACCTAGTGAGAATTTGAGCTCAATTGACCATCTTGAAACTTGCAGTATTAGTCATCTAAATGAACTAATTTCTTCCCCAATCAAAAATCAATCATACTATTTTTTCCCCCTCATAATGACAAAGTTGGGAACCAATGTCATTATGCAAACATTGATTGAATAGAATGTCAAAAGAAATCAAAAGATCCATAGCGCAATGGTGTTTACACAAAGATATATTAACTAACAACTCATCAACCCAAACCATTAATCCAACCCAATAACCCTATGGGTGACTAAATGTAAGGTTGAAGTTGTTGGTATAAGCATTTTATTATGGTGTTGGTGTTTTCTGTGTTGGGGTGATGAGAAAAGATACCGGATAAGAATGATCCGTTTGCATTCAAAAATCGAAAGGATTAATGAAATGACCGAAAGAAATGTATACCATTTATCGGATTTCCTATGTATCATTGAGAAATGCACAAAGCAAACCTCTAACATAGTTTGGTCTTTTAGCTTTCCAACCTCAAGATTGCTTCAAAGAATGTAAACCATGGTCAGTGTCACCTAAGCGTTCGATAACCATGTTCTACTATCCTTAAAGACTTTTAGGAAAAAAAATCCAAGGTCACAATAGACTTCTTGTTAACTCAATAATTACACAAATGCAATTATGAGACCTACGTTCAAAGCTGGAAATGATGTTAGCAATGGTAGGATTTCCATTTGATCATCGTGAAATATCAATTAAGATATCACTACAAATGTTCCGGCTATATCACAAAGATAAGCATGTATATCACAAAGATATGACGCAAATGTGTCCTAAAGAATGAATAACGATCAAATTAATGATCAATCACGAGAGCTCTAGACACAAAGTGATCAAATGAAGTCGGGGACTGGAGCAGAGTGTCACCCTTTTTCAATATCAACGTCTTCCAAATGAAGAGTAAATAGAAATGAGAAAATCTCCGTGAGAAATAAAACAAGCATTTGTTAAGAAACACTTGAGTGGTTAGGTAAAGATGTGCATCGCTTCATGGGTCCATGAAGGCTTCTTCAATACCGAGATATCAACAAATGACATCCGATAGAAATGTGTTTTACCCGGCGATTTGAGAATTTTAGAGAAGGGTATCAATTCTTTTAACCCTTTTCACACAACATTATCACCATAACCTCTCACTTTTCGACTGTACTCCCTCCAACTTATTTGCAAAAAATCATCATCTCTCAAAATACCCTCACTATCTACTGAAAGATGTGAAAACTCGGGGTTAGAACTCATCGGCGATGATGAAGTTCATGGAGTAGACTTTTGAGAAAAACCTAGTCGCTCATGTGCAAACTAACACCGAACTTCCTTTGAAGAAAATATTTTGAAAAAAAATCATCAAATGTGAAAAAAAATGTTTAAAAACACATTTGAAGTTTGAAAGAGATTTGAAATCACAAACCCCCTTAATCTATGCAAAGATAGATCAAAAAGATTTTCATAGAAAAGGTGGAGCAAAAATGATTTGTGTGAAATCAAAACAGGTTTTATGAAAAGTGAACTCAATCAATTGTTCAAGATGAGACAACTCAGGAGTACACAAAGGCGTTCAATCCTTTGCTTCTCATATCAACAATTGAGAGTTTTTGAAACAGGTGCAACAAAATTGCAATCAACATCTTGTGATACTCAGGTTATCATGATGAAAATCCAATATATTACACATATACATTCATATAAGACCACTTGGAAGTACACAAAGGCGTTCAATTCCGCGTTATCTTATATCAATTTATATGTATAACAACATGAATGAATTCCAACTTTGAAACATAAATAATTTTTTCTTTTTAAAACCGGGTTGCATACAGAGTATATGCAAGCATTATGAAATAAATAACACAAATAAGCACGGGTTATACACTGAGTGTGCATAAGCCACAAAAAACTTTTTCTTTCTTTTGAAATTTTATACTTTTGTATTTGATTTTTGTTTTTCAACTTTTTATAATTTTTGAAAATATCAAGAATTCCTTCCATGGTAAAGTGAATCAAGGATCAAGATTTAGCATACCAAGTTTAGAGATTAAGAAATTAAACCTCTTTTCGTCCAGTGGTTTTGTGAACAAATCAGCGAGTTGGTAGTCAGTTCCCACGAAGTAGAGTTCGATGTCACCTTTCTCAACATGATCTTTGAGAAAATGATATCTCACATCAATGTGCTTTGAGCGTGAGTGGTTGACTGAGTTGACAGCAATTGCAATGGCACTTTGTGAATCACAATAGATAGGGACACGATCATATTTCAGACCATAATCGGTAACCTGTGTCTTCATCCATAACACTTGAGCACAACAAATAGCAGCAGCCACATATTCAGCCTCCGCTGTTGACAGTGATACACAATTTTGCTTCTTGGATGACCAACTTACAATCTTATCCCCTAAGAATTGTAAAGTACCAGATGTGCTCTTGCGATCAAGCTTACAACCTGCATGATCTGCATCTGAATAGGCAGTTAAATTGAATCCAGTATCCCTTGGATACCAGAGACCAAGATTGGGTGTACCCTTCAGATAACGAAAAATTCGTTTCACAGCTTGGTAATGTAAATCAGTCGGAGCGGCTTGATACCTAGCACACATACATGTTGCAAACATTATATCTGGGCGAGATGCTGTAAGATACAACAACGAACCAATCATGCTTCTATACCTCTTTTGGTCAAATGGTTTCCCATTTTTATCAGCATTAATGTTTGTACGAGCAGCCATTGGGGTTGAAATTGAAGAACATGTAGTCATATCAAACTTTTTCAACATATCCTTTATGTACTTACCTTGTGATATAAAAATACCAGTTGGTAATTGTTTGATTTGTAAACCCAAAAAGTAATTCATTTCCCCAATCATGCTCATTTCAAAATGATTGACCATTAGAGATGAAAAGTTTCGGCAAAAAGTTTGACTGGTTGACCCAAAAATAATGTCATCAACATATATTTGGACAAGTAAAACATGCTTACCTTGCTTACGAATAAACAGGGTAGGGTCAATAGTGCCTTTGGTAAAGCCTCCTTTGAGTAAGAAAGTAGTTAAGGAATCATACCATTGCCAGGGGTGCCTGCTTCAAACCATAGAGAGCCTTGTCTAACTTGTAGACATGGTTTGGCTTCTTAGGATCAACAAAACCTTCAGGTTGCTCCACGTAAACTTCTTCTTTGAGTTCTCCATTCAAGAACGTTGTCTTCACATCCATTTGAAACACTGTGAAGTTTCTGAATGCGGCATAAGCTAAGAATATACGAATGGCCTCCATTCTTGCAACAGGAGCGAAAGTTTCGTCGAAATCCACACCAGGTTGTTGGCAGTAACCCTTTGCAACCAATCTAGCTTTGTTCCTTACTACAACTCCATTTTCATCCTTCTTGTTCTTGAAAATCCACTTGGTGCGAATTGGTTCTTCTTTCCTTGGATTTGGAACCAATCTCCATACCTTCAGTCTCTCAAACTGAGCTAATTCATCTTGCATTGCTTTAACCACTCTGGATCACTAAGAGCTTCAGAGACTGTTTTGGGTTCGATGTTACTCAGTGAAAGTGCAACAAGACACTCATTGACTGTAGTACGGGTAGAAACACCAGCTTGTGGATCTCCGATGATCTGTTCTGTAGGATGATCTTTGCGCATACGCGACCACTTGTTGTCATGAGGAAGAGGATCTTGTTGATGAATGTCAACATTATCATCATTAAATCCAGAGTTCTGTTGAGAAATGGAATCATAGCTCGGAAGAACTCTTTCCTCAAAATTTGGATGATCAAAATCCAGTGGTACATACACATTTGGAGTATTTGATGGATTTGTTGTTTGGGTGATTTGAGAAGGTTGTTCTTGAACATTCTTTTGAGAATAAATATCACTTGAAGATGATTCTTCTTGCTCTGAAGAATTTGAAGATGATTCACGATTGTTGTCAGGAACTGGTTCATTTGTTTGAATAGGATCATTGTTCGGAATTGGTTCATTGATGACTTGAGGTTCCTTTTCTTGAATCGGTTTTGAATTGTAGAATTCTTCGAAAAGAATATCTAGCTCTTCACTTGTTGGAGTTGGATATTTCTTGAACTTTGAAGCTAAGGTAGACGTCCTTGAGGAAGCACTTGAAGTACTTGGATCACTAATTGTTGGTAGCAAACTTTCTTGTTCAAATATCATGCCAGACATCTCGTCAAACCAAACATTCATGGTTTCTTGAATCGTGTTTGTTCGACGATTAAAGATGCGATATGCAATCGATGTCTTTGAGTAACCAACAAAGTAACCTTCGTCACCTTTCCTTTCAAACTTTCCAACATTTTCCCGATCATTCAAGGTATAACAGACACACCCAAAAATATGGAAGTAATTGATGTTGGGTTTGCGTTTGTTAATAACCTCATAAGGAGTCTTCTCATGACGCTGATTGATGATGGACCGATTTTGAGTGTGACAGGCAGTGTCAACAGCTTCAGCCCACATATTTGATGGTAACTTGGAATAAGCAAGCATTGTCCTTGCTGCTTCCACCAGCGTACGGTTTCTCCTTTCAACGACACCATTTTGTTGCGGGGTACGAGCAGCAGAGAATTGGTGAGTAATGCCTTTTGATTTGCAAAATTCATCGAAGATGGCATTTTTGAACTCAGTACCGTTATCCGAACGGATATAACGGACTGGAAGTTGAAGATTCACTTGAGTGGAAGTGATGAAATCGATCAAAATTTGAGTTGTTTCATCTTTTGAAGCAAGAAACTTGACCCAAGTGTATCTTGAATAATCATCAACGATAACCAGAATATATCTCTTCCGTTTCTGCTTTGTACTTTCATAGGCCCACAAAGATCCATGTGAAGCAAATGAAGAGGTGCCAAAGTGTGTGGAATTTTCTTTGGTTTATGAGAAGTTCTTTTCTTCCCAACTGCACAAGAAGGACAGACATGCTCACTCTCATACTTGTAGTCAGGCAAGCCTTCAACAAGTTGCTTGTTGACTAAAGCATTGATGGTTTGATAATTCAAGTGAGAAAGCCTTCTATGCCACAACCAAGAATTTTTCGAAGTAGCTTTTGAAACAAGACAGATATTATCAGTTGGTTGGTTATCATCAAGATTAACTGTGAAAAGATTATCATCACGATCTCCGCATAGGATATCAATTCCATCTAGAGTTTGGACTTTGCACAGAGATTGTCGAAAAAGAACTTGAAGGTTGTTGTCACAGAACTGTCCAACACTGAACAAGTTATGACTCAGACCTTCAACATAATGGACTTTCTTAATGACAATTCCGTTTCTTTCAATATCTCCATAACCTAGAATTGGAGCGAAATTGTTGTTTCCGAAACGAACAGTTCCCATGAACCTTTCAACAAAGTTCTTGAGCAATGATTTATTGCCAGTCATGTGTTTTGAACACCCGGAATCGAGTATCCATACACAGATGGTTATTTCCTGCAATCAAAATTTTAACCGACTTTAGGTACCCACTTAAAGACGGGTCCTTTGTGGTTAGTTAACACAGGCAGGGGGTATAACTTAGGATATGCATACAAACATGCTTTAGAATCAATATGAGCATTAACAAGCACACCATCAATAAGCACATTCGTATAAAAAGTACGCACATTCACATTTGAATTAAAAGTAACATGTTTAACAACATTCAAACAAGCACGACCATTATCATTGTTTACAGCCCCACAAGGCATAGCCTTGGATTTATTAACATTGTTCACTAAAGATGAATTGTTTAAATCAACAGAAACTCTTTTCTTTCTGTTACCAACACTCTTTCTCCTCCTCCTCTTCTTCTTTTCATCAACAGACAATTGCTTAAAATTGATCTTTGGTTCTAATAACTTAGGAACCCATTTGGTCTTTCCACCTGTTGAATTGACACTAAGAAGATTAGAATGAGGGGTTTTAAACTTATTCATCTTTTTTGTCTCTTTTGGGGTTGAGGAAACTTCTTGCTTCTTAGGTTTGGCAATTGAAAACCATCCATATCTAGTTACACCATTTGAAGTATCCCTAGTTAGCAAAACGGAACTAGACTTAGGCACTTTAGAAATTGAACTAGATTGAGAGTTAGACAAAGAAGCATTTGGATTGTCATTTGGAAGTTTCACTTTGTGATACCTTGGTTTTGGTGAGGTCTCAGCTTGTTTCTTTTTAACATGTTTGTCAGGTTTTGGAGGGTTAGGACTCTTTTGTTCAGTCTTGACAGAAGGGGTAGAACTCTTTTGTTCAGCCTTGACGAGTTTAGGTTTAACTCGTTCTTGGAAGTAATATGATGCTGGAGCTTTGGACACTGATTTTAGTTTTTGAGATTTTCCTTTTATTTCTTTTTGAAAATTCATGATTTTGATAGATTCAATCTTTTTCTCAGTTTCTGAGTCAAAAACATATTCTCCCTCCATGAATTTATCAAAATCATCTTTGGTGAATTCATTCGAAAATGTAGAAATATCAGGAATCTTGTTGTCCAACATCATACCACGGGTAGTCTCAGGAATAAGGTCGACTTGGACTGAAACATCCTTGGTTTCACAAGAAAATTGAGTAGAAGTATCAACACCTATACTAGCACTAAGCTTAGGGTGAACAACTAGCTCATCAAGATTTTCGCATGTGAAAAATCTATAAAAGTACCATATCAAAACTAAGTTATGCGCAAGATCTTCATCAGATAAATCAGATTGCACATAATTTGCAGCTAAAGAAGTAGCAGTAGTTTGACAAGTACATGCAAAACAGTCAGTTACGGTCTGGGTGGATGAACTTGTAGATGAATCACAAGTAGTCTGAGTGAAATGGTCTACTAAGAGACTGAAATCAGTTTGGGTAGAAACATTCACACAAACTTTCTTGATATCAACAACAACTGATTCATTCTTCAAATTCGGACTTTGAGACTGTAGATTATGAATGAGTTTTTGTTGAGATTCTACTGTTTGTTGTAAACCTTCTATTTGTTTTTCCAAAAATGTGGATGAAATATACAATTTAGTTGGTTTTGGTGGAGAAATGACAAATTCTTGGTTTTGAAAATTAGACGCAATCTCTTCTAATTCAAAAATTGTTGAATTTTTCGTTTCATAAGAAGTATTGATAGCATCATAATTAACCAAAAATTTATTCTTTTGAATCTTCTCAACTTCATCAGTCTCAAATTCGTCATCCAAAGGACGAATGAATTGTTGTACCATACCAAGTCTCAAAAATTTCTCATCATACAAAGGTATAATTTCTTCTTTTGCTTTTTGCAATGGAGTGATATTCTCAAAACCCAACCCAAGAAGAAGTTCCGATCTATCAATCTTTGATTTATTGAAATAGGCAGTGAAATCCAAAAGAGGATTTTGTTCAACTTTGTACAACTTTTCTTGATAGAAAAGTATATTCTTTTATGTTCCTCAATTTGTCTTTCAAAGTTTTCAATCTCAATGCCTTTTAAAAAACAATTATGATTTAAATCAGAAACTTTTCTTTCGAGTTCAATTGTTTTTGGTGTAGCTTCTTGAAGCTTCTTATTCAGAATATCAACATCCATTTGTCTTGCATTTGCCCGAAGCCATTCATTGGTCTTTTGAACTTCAAGATCTTGATTGGCTTTTTCAAGATCAAGAATGGTCTTTTCTAAATTATGGCACTTTTCCAATAACTTAAAATCAGGAGACGCATTCATCTCACATTCTTTAACCAACATTTGTTCTTTGTAATTTTGAAATTCTTGTTTCATAGCATCATACTCAAAAAGTAGTTTAGAATTTTCTTCAAGAAGTTTTGTGTACTCCCTTTTTGAAAATAAAATTCTATTTTTCAATTTCTTGTTTTTGTTGGCTAAAGAAGTGTAATGATTCATCAAGTTTGATAAGGTAATTCTACAAGACTCTTTATCCTTAATTGATGAAAAAGTAGAGTCGAGATTTACCTCATCATCGGGATATTCCTCGTCAATGCTGTCAGCCTCCAACACTTTGTCTTTGCTCAACCTTGCCATGAAACATACATTTGCAGACTGATCTTCATCTTCATCATCAGACAGCAAAAGCCACTTGTCATCTTCAGCAATCAAGGCTTGACCGGCTTCAACTTGCTTTGCCAAGAGCATCTTCTGCTTGTAGTATTCATAATTCTTCTTGCGAGGCAGGTTGCAATCCACAGCAAAATGACCAGGAACTCTACAGTTGTAACACTTTTTGTTAGATGTTTTTCCTTTTTCCACGATTTGTTTCTCAGTTTCTGCTTTCTTATCTCCGTTCTTGGAACCACTTGTTTCACCTTGTTCAAAACTCTTGTGATGATATTGTTCCTTCTTTGGAAATGCACTTGTTGATGAAGTACGAAGATTGTTGTTAGTTGGCCTCGCTTTGAAATACTTTTTCTTGAAATGCTTAGTCACAGCGGCAAGAGCTTGGTAGAATTCATCAGGAACACCATCTCTTGGAGCCAAGAAATCTTCTCCCTCCTCATCAGATGAAGAAACAACAGTCATTTGTCTTTTAAGAGCCTCAGAAACCTTTCTTTCAACAACTAATGCCAAAGGATCAGTAGATACAACTTCTGGCACTTTGTTGAATGAATATTTGCTTAGAAATTGATGCTCATTCAACTTGAAAGATTCATAAAGAGTATGAATGGTGAATTTGGTCAGATCTTGATGTTGCTTGATTTGAGTTCCAAAATCTTCCCACTCGGGATCAAGTGCTTTGATGAATTTGATGTTCAGCTCAATTTCAGTTTTCTTGACCTTGTTCTTTCTCAGCTCATTGATTACATTGCAAAATCTGTAGTACACGGACTCGAGAGATTCATTTGGTGATTTCTGAAAATTGTCAAACTCAGTTAAGACATTTGTCAGTCGGATTGTTGAGGTTACATCAGCACCTTCCATTTGTCTAGCAACTTCATCCCAAATCTCCTTTGCTGTGTCATAAGAATCAACTGAGCCATAGATCTCATCAGGAAGTGCTTGAAACAAGCATGACCTAGCTCTGTTGTCAGCATCAGTACGATCTCTTTGTTCGGCATTCAAAAGATCAGGAGTCAAAATAGCACTGGTAGTAGGATGACGATGCATAGCAAGTCCATTCATGATTGAATCCTTAAGCATGTGACCATTAGTCTGACGTTCCACATAATCCATGAACCTTTTCTTCTAAAGTCCATAGTTACCACGATAAAGAACTAGAGGTCTTGTATCAGTACCCAGAGCCAACGCTTCACGAGTAGCCATTAGAAATTGATTTGAGAATTGAATTGATTTTTGAAGAAAGTATGAAACGATCTAAAATGAGATAGAATGAAACGATCTAAAGTTGGAAAGATAGGAAAACAATCTAAATTTATAAAGGAATTGAAACGATCTAAATTTTGATTGGAAATGAAACGATCTAAATCTTGATTGGAAATGAAACGATCTAAATTTGTCTTCAGGAATAAAATGACCTAAATTGAATTTTGGATGAAAAATTCTAAGTATTCTGAATGAATTTGGACAGAGTTTTGGTATGAAATGTAATGGAATGAATTGAGCAAAACCAATCACGAAGATCAGTTATCCAAGAAGTAATCAAACCATGAATTTGTTTGAGTGAAAGATGAAACGATCTAAAAGAGATCGTTTTGGATTCACCAAAACTGAAACGATCTAAAAGAGATCGTTTTGGTTTTTCAAAGTCTGAAACGATCTAAAAGAGATCGTTTTAGATTTCTTCACAGAATTTCACCAAAACTTGATTATTTTCAAGAAATTGAATTGACCAAAACCAATCCAAAGGATCAGTTAGCCACAATCAACTCTTCGCACCACAACCACACTTGTCAAAACGATCTAAATTGAATCGTTTTACAAGCCACAACACTGAAATGTAAGTATCAAGGAAAAAAAACTGAAACGATCTAAATAAGATCGTTTTAGCTTCACAATGTCGTCTTCAACCTCTGAACATGAACAACTCCATTAACGATTTTTAAAACTTCAATATCTTTTGATTTTCTGGGAATTAGAATATGAAACCTCTTGCAAACCGTTTGTTTTCACCTTAGCAACGATCCGATTAACACAATTCAGCTTCTAACACAACAAAATCAAATCCCAAATTTTAGTGCCAAAAACTCAAAATCTGAACTTTTGATCCAGATCGAATTAGAACACGAAACTTGAGAGGATTATGTAATTAACTATGAGGAATCGAACGGTGAACAAACATTTGTGATTTTATGTGATTTGAGAGGTTATTTTTGAATTTTCATTGATTTAAAAAAAACGAACAAAAACAGGATTAAAAACAGAATTAAAAGGTGATTGTTTGATGAATTGTGATTGAATTCAGTTATGGATCGAGATCAAAACGATGTTTTGCTCTGATACCACATGTAACAACACGATTTTATCACTCGAATTCACATCAACAATGGCGGTTTAGTGTGTGTGTGTTCTTGGTGTTTGTGTGTGTGTTGAGAGAGAATTGGGATCAAGTGTGTGTTATGCAGGTGTAATGGTATGAAAATGTGTGTCAAGGTTATGTCAAGGTTATGCCAAGGTTATGTCAAGGTTATGATTTCTAAGGAATTGAGGGCTATTTATAGTCTAAACTAACCAACTATGCTAATTTTCACAATTAGCCCCTCAACCTTAGAAATCATCAACACATGACTTAACAACAAGTAAGTCCATAACTTAAATTACAATGTATCACTATTTTTGGATTTCTAACATTATCACATGTGGTATCAGAGCAAACATCATTTTTGATATCGATCTATCACTAAATTTGATCTCAGATTCATCCAAAATCAAAATCAAAACCATTTTTTATACCGTCGACTTTGTCTTCATTTTTCACCGATCAAATTGCATAAAATCATAGATTTTTGTTCATCAATAGATTCCTGATAATTTAAAACATAATCCTATCAAGTTTCAAGTTCCAATTCAATCTAAAACTCGAGATTGAAATTTTCAGTTTTTGGCGCTAAAATTTGGGATTTGATTCTGTTGTGTTTTTTGCTGAATTTTGTTTAAGGATTTGTTGCGGAGTTTTGCAAGTTATTTCAAGTTCTAACTCCCAGTAATTTGAAAGATATTGAAGTTTTTTCGATGTCGTCAATGGAGTTGTTGAAAATACCAGTTTTCATGATGAAGAAGATGATGCTAGGACGATTCTCTCTAGGACGATCTTCATCAGATCGTCTCAGTGCTTGATATTTCTCTTTTCAAACTTTAAGCTTTGTGGCTTGTAGGATGATATCCTCAAGATCGTTCTGACAAGCGATTGTGGTGTGAAGTGTTTGTTTGTGGCTAATTAATCCGAAAGGATTGGTTTGGTCAATTCAAATACTTGAAAAGTATTTGATACTTGAAAATTTTGTGACATAAAGCTAAGACAATCTCCTCAAGATCGTCTCAGCTCACTGACCCTAGGACAATCCTGAGAAGATCGTCCCAGTTTCTTTCAAAGTTGGTGTGGTTTGGTTGATCATTTGAAGTCGTTGTGATTGGGAATCACACACTTACTGGGTAACTAATCTCATTGATTGGTTTTGCTCAAATTTCTTTCAATACATTTCATACTGAAACTCTGTCCAATTTTTCCAAAAATACTTACAGAATTTCTTCGAGTAATCAGAACCTAGGACGATCGTCATCCAAGACCGTCTCATTTCGAAAGTTCAAAACGATCCTCTTCAAGATTGTTTCATTTCCAAAATCTCACTTCTCAGACTAACAAAACAAATCTCAATTTCAATTTCATTTCATTCTTAGACAAATTCCACTCAATTTTATTCAAAGTTTTCAAGACGATCTCTTGAAAATCGTCTCAACTGTTTTTCTCTCAAGATGATCTTCAATCTAGAACGATCTTCTAGTACGATCTCTCCAAGATCGTTTCATTTTCAATTTTATTCAACTCTTATTTCAACTCAATTTTCAATTTAAATTATTTTCAAATGGCTTCTCGTGAAACATTGGCATTGGGTTCAGATACAAGACCTCCAGTTCTCTACCGTAGTTCCTATGGACTATGGAAGAAGAGATTTATGAACTATGTGGAATGTCAACCAAATGGTCACCTGCTTAAAGATTCCATCCTTAATGGACTTGCAGTTCATCGCCATCCCACTACCAGTGCAATACTCACTCTTGATCTTTTGAATGCTGAACAAAAAGATAGAACAACTGCAGATAACAGAGCTAGATCATGCTTATACAAAGCACTACCAGATGAAATCTATTGCTCTATTGATTTTTATGAAACAGCCAAGGAGATATGGGATGAGGTGGCAAGACAAATGGAAGGATCTGATGTGACTTCAACAATAAGATTGGCAAATGTGTTGACTGAGTTTGACAACTTCAGCAAATTGCCAAATGAATCTCTAGAGGCTGTCTACTGTAGGTTCTACAATATCATAAATGAACTTAGGAAGAACAATGTCAAGAAATCAGAGATTGAGTTAAACATCAATTTCATCAAAGCTCTTGGTCCAGAATGGGAAGATTTTGGAACACAGATTAAGCAACATCAAAATCTGACCAAGTTCACCATCCATAATCTTCATGAATCTTTCAAACTCAATGAACATCAAGTTCTAAACAAAGCTTTATCAAGCAAAATGCCAGAAGTTGTATCTGCTGATTCTTTGGCTTTGATTGTTGAAAAAAAGGTTTCTGAAGCTCTTAAGAGGCAAATAGTAGTTGTTTCTTCATCTGATGAGGAAGGAGATGATTTGATGGCTTCAAGAGATGGTGTTTCAGATGAACTATATCAAGCTCTTGTCGCAGTAACAAATCATTTTAAGAAGAAATTTTACAAGGAAGGCCAACAAACAACAATCTCCGCACTTCTTCTACAAGTGCATTTCCCAAGAAAGATCACTATCATTCTAAGAGTTATGGGCAAGGTGAAGCAAGTGGATCAAAACATGGTGAGAAGAAGGAAGCTAATGAGAAACAAGTTGTTGAGAAGGGTAAAGCATCAGACAAAAAGTGCTACAATTGTGGAATACCAGGTTATTTTGCTATTGATTGCAAGCAACCTCGAAAGCGGAACTATGAGTACTACAAGCAGAAGATGTTGTTAGCCAAACAAGTGGAAGCCGGTCATGCATTGCTTGCTTAAGATGACAAATGGCTATTACTCTCCGATGATGAAGATGAAGATCTCTCTGCTAATGTTTGCTTTATGGCGAGGTTGGCCAAAGACAAGGTTTTTGAAGCAGAAAGCACTGATGATGAGTACCCGGATAATGAGGTAAATCTCGACTCTACTTTTGCATCAATTAAGGATAAAGAGTCATGTAGATTAGCTTTGTCAAACTTGGCAACTCATATTAAGTCTTTAGCCAACAAAAACAAAAAGTTGCAAAATAGTATTTCATTGTCTAAAAGTGAATTTTCAAAACTTCTTGAAGAACATTCAAAATTACTTTTTTGAACATGATGCTATTAAACAAGACTTTCAAACATATAAAGACCAAGTGTTGGTTAAAGAATGTGAGTTGAATGCCTCTCCTGATTCTAAGTTATTGAACAAATGTCATAATCTTGAAAAGACTATTCATGATCTTGAAAAAGCCAATCAAGATCTTGAAATTCAAAAGACCAATGAATGGCTTCGGGCAAATGCGAGACAAATGGATATTGATATTCTTAATAAAAAGCTCCAAGAAGCTAAACCAAACAATGTTGAACTCGAAAGAAAGATTTTCGACTTAAATCACACTTGTTTTCTAGAAGGCGTTGAGATTGAAAATCTTGAAAAACAAGTTGAGGAATTTAAAAAGAATATACTTTTCTGTCAAGAGAAGTTATATAAAGTTGAACAAAACCCTCTCTTGGATTTCACTGCCTATTTCAACAAGTCAAAAATTGACAAATCGGATCTTCTTCACGGGTTGGGATTTGAGAATATCACTCTATTACAAAAAGCCAAAGACGAAATTGAACCTTTGTATGATGAAAAATTTCTTCGACTTGGTATGGTACAACAATTTATTCGTCCATTGGATAACGAATTTGAGACTATTGAAGTTGAGAAAATACCTAAAGATAAATTTTTGATTAATTATGATGCTATAAATGCTTCGTACAAATCTAAAGAATCTTCAATTTTTAAATTGGAAGAAATAGCATCAAATTTTCAAAATCAAGAGTCCGTCGGTAATTCACCTAAACCAACTAAAATGTATGTTCCAACCACAATTTTGGAAAAACAAATAGAAGGTTTGCAACAAAAGGTGGAATCTCAACAAAATGTAATTAATCACTTAAAGTCTCAAAGTCCGAATTCAGAGGTTGAATTTATTGTTGTTGATACTAAGAAAGTTTGTGTGAATGTTTCTACTCAAACTGACCTAAGTTCTTTAGTAGACCATTCTAGCCAGACTACTTGTGTTTCATCTACCGATACTCAGACCTTGACTGATTCTCTTGAGTGTACTTGTCAAAATGCTGCTACATTTATAGCTGATAATTATGTGCAAACTGATTTATCTGATGAAGAACTTGCGCATAGTTTAGTTTTGATATGGCACTTCTATAGGTTTTTCACATGGAATACTGTTAAAACACGACGGATCGTTCAAATCGTGACCATTTCGACTATGAAAGTGCGGAATCCATTCATAATCGACTTTGAGGTTTCTGTATAATTAATGGACATAAAAACACGAATTACATGAACAATAAGAGATAAGAACAGATGTAAAACTCGTGAATATCATTAATCATATGGATATTACACCAAATCAGTATACATCTGACTGGCACGGGGTATAGATCTCTACCCCGTGCACTATGGACGAATTCTGTCTAGACTCAAACCCTCAAACGTAAATTGTAACCTAATTCTAATATGTATAGGCTGCTACATGGGCTGGGCTTCTATCTCGTTCGTAGGCCTTGAACTCCCTTACACGAACTACTAGCCTCGTGCTGACGTCATCACGACCTTGAAGACATCTTTTCTTCTTCGTAATCAGCCCATAGAATTGTATTGCAACGGACAACAAAATCCTATCAGAAATTGTTTCTACAGACTCCCCCTTTTCCGTTGCAATCAATTCTAGATGAACTCTGATAATCAATAGCTACCGAAAAACCTGAATCCACTGGCTCCCCTTAGCTGATGACATCGAGTCTTCTTGTTGAAACTTGATCTTCTAACATTGCATCCTGATCTTCAAACTACAAAGTCCCTGTCCCTCTATGACAACCAACTAACCCAACACATCTCATTGTAGTTCTCCCCCTCAACAGTTAACCACTTCCGAATTAAGCATTGCCACCTTCCACTTAGGATTGTCGCTCTCCTTGCCTAATCGGCATATAATAGAGAAGTTGAATTTCCAACAATCAGCATCAAATCAACCAGCTATCACAAAGATAAGAAACTCTACAACCTGCGTCACAAAATGTAATACCATAGACCCTGTCTCAAATATAGCAGCATCAAACTCCGTTTTGTATCTCCACAACTCTACTAATCACCCGAAGTCTTTCTTATCGGATCTCCCTTTCAGTTATATAAACCGCCAATCACATAAAGATCTTAATCTCGCAATGAAACTTATATATCGCCTGATTACTATCCTTACATCATGGAATATAGATAGGTTCAATCTTCAAATACTCAAACAACAAATAACCAGTTTCATCATTTCAATACTTCAACAAAGTTTCAGTTATGTCTTGTATCTTCATTGCTCCAATACTTCGACAAAAGCTTCCATAACTGCTATATAGACGATCATTTGTTAAACAGTGTCAATCAAAACTGAAAACACTATGATCTTCAATACTCAAGCATTTTAAAAATGACACTATCAATTTGTTAAGCCGAACAGAATAACTCAGAGCTGAGTAACACTTTGAGTAACACCCTTGCTTCTAATATAACTTGAGTAATTGCAGAATTATTCTGAGAAATTCGAAAGAATCGTTATATTCCCCCTTATTTCTGCGTAAATTCTACAACCTGCAGAGTTTTGCTGAGAAAACTGAAGAAATCTCATCGAAGAACAACCTTGAAATTTTTATTCCACCGAAGAACAACCTTGAAATTTTTATTCCCCCCTTTTCTCTGCAAATACTCTGAAAATCAGCCTATAATAGGTTACGGTATCTCTCATTCTTGAGGTTCTTCAAAATGCTTAGAGCTCACGACATTTAAAGCCTTCGCCAAACAGGGTATACCCGTTTTCCCTCCAAATTTTCATGGGAAAACACATTTACATGAAATGTTGATATTCATGTAAATTTTTATTAATAAGGCCATGGAAAATTTTTGATAATTGTCGAAAATTTTCATCCAAAACGTGCCGAAAACGCACAAAAGCGGACCGAAAACTTTTTGAACGCTACCAAACTTCAAATCTCCATGAATCATACCATTTTAAGACCATGGGTAAAAAATATTTTTCCCGCCAAAAAACCCTTTTTTTTTTTTTTTTGGTTTTTCTACTACCCTGTTTTGTGTGATTCTTTGAATATGGATGCACACAAGTTGGAACCTCTTTACTCAATCTGTTTCTTGTTATCTTCAAACAAGGAAGTAGACATCTTCGTGTTAATGCAAGCACGTGGGACAAACCTCTACGTGATGGCATAAGCGCGAACTTGCTTCAGATCGACATATCATCTTCAACATGACGTCAGCGCGAAGTAAGGAATACTAAGGCATGACATAAGCACGAACATGATATGAATTATGTGATTATCTTCGTGTGATGTCAGTACGAGGGAAAGTCCTCTTCGTGATGACGTATACACGAACTTGATCATAAAAATGTGATTATCTTCGTGGTGACGTCAGCACGAGGAAAAGTCCTCTTCGTGATGACGTATACACGAACTTAATCAGAATTCGTGATATCTTGTCCATGAACTCGTGGTGACGTCCTCGTGAACTTGATCCACTTCGTGCTGACGTAAGCACGAAGTCAAAGGAAATATCATGCGAATACTAGCCACTTCGTGCTGACGTAAGCACGAGGCTAAATCCTCTTCGTGCTGACGTAAGCACGAAGTTACACGAATTTCTTCATCTTCACGAATTTGCACACGAATTTGCAAAAAATCCTCAATACAGATCACGATTGAAGACTAAAAACGTCTTCCCTACTCTGATACCATGTTAAAACACGACGGATCGTTCAAATCGTGACCAATTCGACTATGAAAGTGCGGAATCCATTCATAATCGACTTTGAGGTTTCTGTATAATTAATGGACATAAAAACACGAATTACATGAACAATAAGAGATAAGAACAGATGTAAAACTCGTGAATATCATTAATCATATGGATATTACACCAAATCAGTATACATCTGACTGGCACGGGGTATAGATCTCTACCCCGTGCACTATGGACGATTTCTGTCTAGACTCAAACCCTCAAACGTAAATTGTAACCTAATTCTAGTATGTATAGGCTGCTACATGGGCTGGGCTTCTATCTCGTTCGTAGGCCTTGAACTCCCTTACACGAACTACTAGCCTCGTGCTGACGTCATCACGACCTTGAAGACATCTTTTCTTCTTCGTAATCAGCCCATAGAATTGTATTGCAACGGACAACAAAAGCCTATCAGAAATTGTTTCTACAAATACTCTTGAAGAGTTAGTTGTTCACCCTAAGCTTAATGCTAGTATAGGTGTGGATACTTCTACTCAATTTACTAGTGAGACCAAAGATGTGTTGTAACAACCCTACTTTGTAAATATTATATACGTGCTAGTTAAGTTGTCTATGTTCGCGCAAGCCATAGTTATACTTGAAGCTAGTAGATAATGCCCCTAAATTAGCAATCTAAAGCTATTATTAGTGATAAGTTCAATTCAATAAAATGCCATTGAAAAAAATTTTAATAAATATTTAACCAACTTATAAATAATAATATAAGTCTCACAAGTTGAGCTAGCGATTTAAAAATACTTGTAAATGCCCAACAATTTAACCATTAAGCCAACTAAATAATAATTAGTCATGAAAATGCCATGAACAACTTAAAAATATTTATAACTCTTAAAGTGTATAAAAGTGTTTAAAAATTTTTAGGTGTATATATATGCTTAAAAATAGATACAAATTTACAACTAATAGCTTATGTAACCAACTAAAAGTACAAAAATATATCCATACACACATATATACATGACTTATGCATACATTTATATATTTCTAACCAAAACAACCAATTACTTACATTTAACTAACAAAACACTTACAAAACAAATACCCACTAAACTTATACATACACTAATATACTTACACTATAATTTTATAAAAAAAAAATATAACAAAACCCCTCCAATTCCTTTTTGGCCGTCCCCCCCCTTCCACAACACACACACACACACACACACACTCCATTTTGAATATTTACTTCTTCCAATTCACCCTTGAAACTCACACAAAAGACACTCTTCACTTTCTACACACACCAACTTTATTTTCTCTCTAGAAAACTCTTCTCCTCTCCCTTTTCTCTCTTCATTTTCAGCAACCCTCAAGCCACAAAAAGGAAGAAAAATCTAACTAAAACTATACTAATAATAAGGGTTAAGATTAGACAAAGCAAGGGTTATTGTAAGCTAAGATTTAAGGGTCATATTAAGATTAGAGAAAGGGTTATTGAAGGCTTCAAGGGCCACGAAAATCTGCATCTTTTTCATCCTCAAAACCAAGTTCAAGAGGGTATATATCTTCATCTCTTTACTAGTTTAACCGTGTTCTTTTTTATATTAAAAAGGTTTTATCAAAAGGTTATGTTTTCATTATGTTTTCTCTTGAATATACACTTGATGAGGGCAAAGTTAATAGGATCTTTCTTTCCATGCTCATGCATGTTGAATCCATGAAGAAAGATCCAAGGATTTAACTAGTTTAAGACCCAAAAGTGTTGTTATGGATTAAATAACTTTTAAAGTAGTTTTTCCTTTGAAAGATGGTCATGTTTTTATATATTTTGAAGTATGAGTTTCTGGAAATTTGATAAAGATATGGACTTTTGTTGTTGGAAAGTTAGATTCATAAAAGTTAGCATAAAAAGTGTTGAGATATGTTGATAGTTGAAAGATAATCTTTTGCATGAAATGATGGACATGTTTTATATAATTTTTATGTCCATATTTCTGGAAATTTTCTGGAATTTTTCATGAAAGTATGTTTTTTATATTGATAGGTTATAGATGGATAAAGATTTATTGTTAAAAAGTTGAGATAATTGCATGTTTGTTAGATTTAAGAAAGTTGAATCTTTTGTTGGATTTTGAGATGAAACTAGGCTTGTCATAAGTGAAAAATATGTTAATCTTGATGTTAAATATTCTGGTAAAATTTACAAAATGTCAAGGATATAAAGCTTGAATCAAAACTTGTTAAAATATGCTTGAAATCGTAAACCGAAAGCTTGCAAAAATGCATTTTGAGCACACACATGCACCATAATCTTTTGTGCAAGAAAATATAATGAACCTACTGGAAATAATGTGTTTCAAAAGTATAAAAGTCAAGTCATTTGATACATGGCAATAACAAGCTCAAAAATCACCTTTTCGGGTCAGATAATCACTAACCGAAAGCACAAAATTACACATATCACACCACCACCACTCTCATGACTTGAACCATCAAAATATGATGCACTTTCTGGACAAAATGAAACAAGAGCAAAAATCCTTTTTGAAATACCTAAATTGCTTAAGAAATGAGGCTTAAAACGTTATTTCGGTAAGCGATTTTTATGCTTAAAAGTCCTTAAATTAAAAAGACACAAGAGAGGTTGAATTGATATAAATTTTTATTGATATAAGTTGCCTAAAAGGCCTGAGATTTTTGGACAAAAGCTTTTGTGGTGATTTGTAAGAATTTCTATGATTTAATGAATTAAATTGGTAATTAAAAGGTATAAAAATTAATAAATAAATTGTGTAAATTATGGATCTAATCAAAACTACATAACTAATGATAAAAGTGACCAAAACATACTACGGAAAAATAATTATGAGCAAAGCAACAAGAACTATACAATTTAAAAGTAAATTATTAAGTAAAAATCACTAATTAATCATTATTAGTAAATAAAAAGAAATAATGCACAAATAAATGTATAAATCACAATATTACAAATAAAGAGGCTTAAAGATCAGTAAATAATCCATATATAATTATCTATGGATTTTAGAAATAATTTAAGGACTTAAAAATAATTATAAGAAATTATTTAACTAATAAATCAATAAAATAAATAATTAATTAATTAAATAATATTAAATTAAATAAATAATTATAAATCAGTAAAAGATATCAACATTAATATTACAAGAACACAAATGTCAAATGTTGTTACTAAACAAAGTATGCAATGGAAAATATATATAAAACAAAATTAAACTACCGAAATTTCAATAAACGTACAAAAATCGTATAAATGACCTTGATCACCAAATACTTTCCAACCAAAGGACATGAACAACATAATGTACTTGAATACCATAATTAAACAACAACCAAAGCTGGGCAAGTCTACTAGCGTACATCTCATGATCTAGTTTACTAGTTCATGCAGCACACACTTACGTTGTGTATATTTTTGAATACCATGGTTTAGGCTTGCTTAAGGGGCGACATCACTAGGCACTCTCCACGCATTTTAACAGCTCTCTATCACTCTCAAAACAAGTGAGTCATAGCCCCCTTTCAAACTACTTTATGTGTTTAACTATCGGGGTGAAAAGCATGATATATAAATGAAATTTGCTTTTATATATATATACATATATAAAATGATTTTTGATAATATAATTATGAAATGAGGTTATATCGTATGTTCAATGTGATAAATTTTATATGATGAGCTTGAGTTCTGTCAACCCGTTTTCTTTCGGTACACTACTATTTACTCTGAAAGCGGATGCCTGTAGTTAGATAGTTGCGCAACTAGGATTCGTCCACCCACCCGGAGCGTAACGGTGGAATGTTGGTTGCCTTCGTGACGACCTTCACTTCTAGTCCGACCAGAGCGGTGCTCTAGCTACCTTAAATTAAATGGTCGTCTCCATGGCGCGACCCTACTTATAAATAAAGCACTTGATTGACAACTTGTGCTATGAAATGAATTAAAATGTTGTTTGGACATGAAAATGGTAGTAGTAGTGGCTCAAGCATCTTACTCATCAAAAGTTATTGAAATTATGCCCGTGTGGCCAAATGAAATTTGATATATTGAATATGTCCTCGTGGTTAAATGATATTGATGTTAACAGGAATAAATATTATGAATTGAACATACGTTTTAGAAATGAATATTTGAAAGAATACTTGAAGGTTTTTATGATTTATTATCTTGGATATGGTTGGAATATAAATTGGTTGTTAGTTAAAAACCTATGAACTCACTCAACTCTCGTAGTTGACACTTTTTCTTCATGCTTTTCAGGTTTAGAGCATTAGGTTCGTAGCATGGACCGCCTCATGGATTGTACTTGCTTGTTATTCGGTGGACTTGTAATGCAAACAATTTGTTTTTCATTTATGGATTATGGTTATGTAATGGATTATAAAACGTCATCTTGAACTTGTTGTCTTTGATTTCGAATGATATTTAAAACTTGATGTTGATGTTTTATCTTTAAATCTTTTGTACCATGTCGTTCTGTGACACTTCGTGTTTCCACCTTAGTCGGGGTGTTACAGAAAAATGGTATCAAGAGCCAAGGTTATAGAGAATTTTTGCTATAACCTACGTATTTTCAAAACGAGTCGAATATTTCTTAAACAATTGAGTTGATCATAAAGTATTCTTGTTTTACTTATGCATAGCCTGATCAACTATGCCTAATTAAAAATTTAATATGGAATGATCGAAATGGTTGTTTAAGGAATATTCAAAATGAGTCTTTTGAAAATAAAGCTTTAAAACGATTCTTGGTGCAAAAGATACATAACCAAGTCCAATGTTTGCATTACTTACTAGAACCCTTAGTTAATACCCCCACTTGGCTAGTATTACCTTGTCCATTTAGATATAATACACAAGAGCTATGCACAAGTTAAATTCTAGTCATTTCGTTGATTATATATGGTTATGCGAGTCGTGAGTGTCGAGTTGATCGTTAGTAGTTTTGGTATACGTCGGTTGTGAATGGTGATGTCGTTGCTCGGTTGTCAAGCTTGGGAGTCGTCATCTTATGTTTTATGTAACTTATGTAGGAAACGATACTTCATAAAGAAGCGGAGCATCAAGAAGTTCCGGACACACAGGAGACATCTATGCGTTTGTAGACATGGTCCGTGAAAGGCAAGAGAGCAAGGAAACGGAGCCCACAATGGACTCCCAACAGCCCTCACGACAAGAAGGGGAGTCCGAAGCAATGGAGGACCCGTCAAACGGTGATGCTAGGAGTGTTGTCTCTAGCCAAGCCGTACACCTCTCGCCCTCACCTCCACCATCACCACCAGCTCCTAGGGCTCCTCCACCAAGACAAAATGTGGTGATGAATGTAAGTGATGGGCGATTTCCAGCCCATGACCCACACTTCCACCCGCGCCTCCCTTGCCATCATCCTTTTCACTTCGGCCCAAGACATGGAGAAGACCTCCCACGTCCCGTTTTTGGGGTACCACCTCCACCTCCTATGGGAATGACACGGGAGGAGAGAGATCGAGTTTGGGGCATTGCCAATGGCTTACGTGATGCAAGGTTTCGGGTGAGAACACAAAAGGTGATGATGGAAAGGGCGTTGGGAATAATGCGCCAAATGGGAGATGAAGCGGGGATGGCTATAGATGGAATACGCCGAATCAACGAAGTGATTTTCATGATGGGATGCGTTGTTGCAGCCCTTTGCTCCATTGTGGTGGCTCTTGTGCTTAGGAAATGACCCTAAGGATGTTTTATTCATAAACTTATTTGGTAGACCAATGTTTGTACTTTGTTATGATTTACTTGAACTTGTTTGTGGTTGTGTGACTATGATCACGTGTTTGTTGGCATATGGCAATTTTGTAAACTGATATTGGATTACTGGAATGAAAGCTTGATGCCTTTTCACTATTATATGATGTGTTAATCTCTATGTGTTATAGTTATGCTTGTTGCAAAGTGAAAGTTACAGCAGGAAATCAGTTCTGACCACTTTTGGTAGGACGGCCATATCTGGAGTTCTGTTTGGTCTTTTGACCTGATTCCAGTTGGACGTGAAACTTAACTCATGGGGCTACATTTTATATTTTATGAGTTTTTCCCAGTTCGTCCATCTTAAGCCACATTTTCATGCTCCAAATTTGTACACAGATTCTGGAAAAATCTGTCTAACAGCCCAAAAACAAGATTGACATGTTTTAAGCTTACCCAACCATTTGTAATTCATAATGATAAGTAGGTTGTGATTAAAGGAAGGAAAATGAATTTAGAAATATATGTATACCTATGCATACAAACGAGGCCTTATTACACTAAGTAACTTAAACGAACATGTGTGAGATCGAAAGTTGTGAGTCGGGTCTATGCCATATAATCCTATATACGAATGACTAAACTATGTTCTCCTTTGTAGAGACATGGCACCACGAAGGACCGGTGAAGAAACAAATGCTGAGGCTAGGCGCCAGGAGGAAGAGGCCCGAAGGAGGACCGAGCTAGCCGACCTCATTTCTCAACAAATCAACTCCGTTATGCCAGCCATTGCTACTCAAATTGCGGAGAGTGTGACCGCCACACTTAACACGGCCTGAAGACAAGATGGAGGAGGTAATGTGAATGATAGAAATGCTTACAAGATTTTCACTTCGTGCAACCCCAAGGAATTCTATGGGACGGAAGGTCCAGTTGGTTTGCTCACATGGTTCCAAAGCATGGAGGCCATCTTGAACATCATTGATTGTGCACCGGCCGACCGTGTCAAGTTTGCTGCTAGCAAGCTCTAAGGTAGGGCACTCGCTTGGTGGAACCTCCAAGTCACTACGAGGGGTCAAGCCGTGACGAATGCCTTGACTTGGGAGCAGTTCAAAGAAGAGATGAAGCGGGAGTATTGTCCTAGGCTAGTCGTGCAAAAGTTGGAGATAGAATTCTGGAACCATGCTATGAAAGGAATGGAGTTGGAGACATATGAAATTCTAGATGGAGTTGATATTCTTTGTGGCGATCGTGATGATAACCTTTTTTACCGTTAATCGCGATAATAACCAACCAACCGATAATATTTGTCTCATTTGAAAGGCTACATCAAAGAATTATTGGTTATGTCATAGAAGGCTTTCACATCTGAATTTCCAAACAATCAATACTTTGGTCAACAAGCATCTTGTTGAAGGCTTGCCAGACTATAAGTATGAAAGTGAGCATGTTTGTCCTTCTTGTGCTGTTGGGAAGATTAAGCGAGCTTCTCATAAACCGAAGAAATCTCCAAATTCTTTAGCACCTCTTCATTTGCTTAACATGGATCTTTGTGGGCCGATGAAAGTACAAAGCCGAAATAGGAAAAGATGCATCTTGGTTATTGTTGATGATTATTCAAGATATACTTGGGTCAAGTTTCTTGCTTCCAAAGATGAAACAACTCAGATTTTGATTGATTTCATCACTTCTACTCAAGTAAATCTTCAACTTCCAGTTCGTTACATCCGTTCGGATAACGAAACTGAGTTCAAGAATGCCGTCTTTGATGAGTTTTGTAAATCCAAAGGCATTACTCACCAATTTTCAGCGGTTCGTACCCCACAACAAAACGGTGTCGTTGAAAGGAGAAATCGAACGCTAGTGGAAGCTGCAAGGACAATGCTTGCTTATTCCAAGTTGCTATCCAATATGTAGGCTGAAGCTGTTGACACTGCTTGTCACACTCAGAATCGGTCCATCGTTAATCAGCGTTTCGAAAAGACTCCTTATGAGGTTGTTAACAAACGAAAACCCAACATCAACTATTTTCATATATTTGGGTGTGTTTGTTATACTTTGAATGATCGGGAGAATCTTGGAAAATTCAAGAAGAAAGGTGATGAAGGTTATGTTAGGTCCAGTTTAAGCCAAACTGGAGCTCTCCAGCGACATCTGGAGAGCATGCGGAATTGTCCGAAATATTAGAAGTCCAGTTGCATTGTACAGGTTTAGCAACTGATGACTTCCTCCAGTTGAGATCAGAAGACTAGAATCTGAAGACCAGAATCTGAAGACCTTCCAGTTGAAGTCAAAGACAACAAATGGAAGACAGAGATTGGCAATGGCAGCGAAGCCCAGTTGACAATCTACCAGATCAATCAACTTGAGAATCCTGCAATGTAAATACTCTTACAAAGCTTTACACTGATTATAAGGAGGACCTTTTTACTCTACATCCTTTTAACCGGACAATGATATTGTCTCTGGATAAAGGTGCAAAGATGTAGAGTGGTTGAATAAAGTAAACTTTTGTCTTACTTTATTTAGCACACACAAAGGATTATTTAAACAATCCTTTTGTGTGCTGTCAACCATATTTGTACGTCGAAGTTGAGATCCCCATGCTCAATCTTCGACTATAAATAGAGGTCCTTGCACAAGCATTTTTAATAACTTTGCAAATACATATATTCTGCAATATTGGTGAACTTGTGCAATATTCTCTTAATCGCAAAAAGGAACATTTCACAACTCTAAGTGTTTCGATTGTTTAGGAGAATTTCCAAGTTTAGATCAATTGTAATTCATGGGTTGTTAGGATATCTACATTCATGTATTATCTTGGTTCCGCAACAACCTTGTATTTTATTTAAACAATCAATAAATAAAATACACTTGAAAACTACATATTGTCTCACCAGTTTATATACTTGTCATTCATATTATTGCATTGTATTAATTTACGTATTCTATCACCTTAATACATTTACTCCAGTTAACCTGGTACACGATCAATCTAAACTGGTCATATCCAGATTAATTGATTGTGTTGCAAAGTTCACTCACCATCGACATAGAGGTGTCTTCAGCACCCATCTAGTAATAGCTGGGACTTACAGGTTACTTTGTTGGTTATTCCAAGACATCAATTGCCTATCGAATCTACAATTGCCGAACAAATACAATTCAAGAAACAATGAATGTTTGGTTTGATGAGATGTTAGGCATGATTTTTTAGCAAGAAAGTTTGCTACCAACAAGTAATGATCCAAGTGCTTCAAGTACTTCAACAAGGACTTCTACTTTAGCATCTAAATTCAAGAAGTTTCCAACTCCAACAAGTGATGAATTAGATATTCTTTTTGAAGAATTCTACAATTCCAAACCGATTCATGATGAAGAACCTCAAGTCATCGTTGAACCAATTCTAAACAATGATCCAGTTCCTAACAACAATCATGAATCATCATCAAGTTCTTCTGAAAAAAGGTGCTACATCTTCTTGTAGTAGTTCTTCATCCTCTTCTAATGATTCTTCTTCACCATCCTCTCCTGATAAATCTTCTCAAGTGAATGTTCAAGAACAACCTACCCGCTTTACTCAAACAACAAATCCATTGAACACTCCAAATGTGTATGTGCCACTTGATTTTGATCATCTATCCTATGAGGAAGCAATTCTACCAAGCTATGATTCCATCTCTCAACAAAACTCAGGTTTTAATGATGATGATGTTGATATTCAACAACAAGATCGTCTTCCTCATGATCTCAAATGGTCACGTATTTTGAAAGATCATCCCACTGATCAAATAATTGGAGATCCACAAGCCGGAGTAACTACTCGTACTTCAGTAAACGAGTGTCTTGTTGCACTTTCTCTCAGCAACATCGAACCCAAAACTGTCTCTGAAGCTCTTCGTGATCCAGAATGGGTTAAGGCTATGCAAGAAGAACTCGCACAGTTTGAAAGACTGAAAGTATGGAGATTAGTTCCAAAGCCGAGAAAAGCTGAGCCAATCGGAACAAAGTGGATATTCAAAAACAAATAGGATGAGAATGGAGTGGTAGTAAGAAATAAAGCTCGACTTGTTGCAAAGGGTTATTGCCAACAACCTGGTGTTGACTTCGACGAAACTTTTGCTCCTGTTGCAAGAATGGAGGCCATTCGAATATTCTTAGCTTATGCCGCATTCCGAAACTTTACTGTGTTTCAAATGGATGTGAAGACTGCTTTCTTGAATGGTGACCTCAAAGAAGAAGTTTACGTTTAACAACCAGAAGGTTTTGTTGATCCTCAAAGACCAAACCATGTCTACAGGTTAGACAAGGCTCTCTACGGTGTTAAGCAAGCACCCCACGCATGGTATGATTCCTTAACTACTTTCTTACTAAGAGGTGGCTTTACCAAAGGCACAATTGACCCTACCTTGTTCATTCGCAAACAAGGTAAGCATGTTCTTCTTGTCCAAATATATGTTGATGCATTATTTTTGGGTCAACCAGTCAAACATTTTGCCAAAACTTTTCATCTCTTATGGTTAATCATTTTGAAATGAGAATGATTGGGGAAATGAACTACTTTTTGGGTCTTCAAATCAAACAAGTACCAACTGATATTTTTATATCACAAGGTAAATACATAAATGACATGTTGAAAAAGTTTGATATGACTTCATGTTCATCAATTTCTACCCTAATGGCTGCTCGAACAAACATAAATGCTGATAAAAATGGGAAACCATTTGACCAAAAGAGATATCGAAGTATGATTGGTTCATTGTTGTATCTTACAGCATCTCGCCCAGATATAATGTTTGCAACATGTATGTGTGCTAGGTATCAAGCTGCTCCAACTGATTTACATTTTCAAGCTGTGAAACGAATCTTTCGTTATCTGAAGGGTACACCCAATTTAGGTCTCTGGTATCCTAGGGATACTGGATTCAATCTAACTGCTTATTCAGATGCAGATCATGCAGGTTGTAAGCTTGATCGCAAGAGCACTTCCGGTACTTTACAATTTTTAGGTGATAAAATTGTGAGTTGGTCTTCCAAGAAACAGAATTGTGTGTCACTATCAACGGCTGAAGCTGAATATGTGGCTGCGGCTAGTTGTTGTGCTCAAGTTCTATGGATGAATACACAACTAACTGATTATGGTCTGAAATATGATCATATCCCTATCTATTGTGACTCTCAGAGCGCCATTGCTATTGCAGTTAACTCAGTATATCACTCTCGATCAAAGCATATTGATGCTAGATATCATTTTCTCAAAGATCATATTGAGAAAGGTGGCATCGAAATCTACTTTGTGGGAACTGACTATCAACTTGCGGATTTGTTCACCAAACCATTGGATGAAAAAAGGTTTAACTTTCTTATCTCCAAGCTTGGCATGCTAAATCTTGAGCCTTAAATTATTTTGTTCTTGATACATTCTAGAAAAACAAAATACAAAATTTGAAAAGATAAAAGCAAATACAAAAATAGAAAATCTTGAAAAACAAACAAAAAGATTTTTTTTTTCAAAATGGTTTACATATAGTATGTATGTAACCCGGACTTCATAGTTTTATTTATTTCAAAGAGGCTTACATATACTCTGTATGTAACCCGTTCTTAAATGTTATATTTATGGTGAAATGTTTATACATTTCAAATAAAGTTTTTTTAAAAAACCATCAATTGTTGATATGAGAAGCGAAGGATTGAACGCCTTTGTGTACTCCCTAGTTATCTCATCTTGAACAATTGATTGAGTTAAATTTTGCTTAAATGTTTTATTTTGCATCCAACTTGTTGATGTAAGATGCGAAGGATCGAACGCCTTTGTGTACTCCCTAGCAATCTTACTATGAACATTGTTGTTGAAGCAAAACTTTATGTTTCTTAAAATTTTGTTCACTTTAGACTCTCAACTTTTTCTGTATATATCACAACAAAGATTTTACTCTTTTTGATTTCACATAAACCAATTTTTGCTCTACCTTTCTATGAAAAACATTCTTGATCTATTCTTGCATAGATTAAGGGGGAGTTTGTGATTTCAAAACTTCAAATGTGTTTTAAATCGTTTTCATACACACATTTGATGATTTTCAAATGATTTTTAATCAATTGAAGTTCGGTGATTAGTTTGCACATGAGCAATCCATTCACTCCATGAACTTTATCATCACCGATGAGTTCTAACCTCGGAGTATTCAATTCTTTCATTAGATTGTAAGGGTATTTTTGAGTGATGATGGTTTCGTGCAAATAGGATGGAGGGAGTAAAGTCGAAAAGTGAGAGGTTAAGGTGATATGTTGTGAGAAAGGGGTTAAAAGAAATGATACCCTTCCCTAAATTCTCAAATCGCCGGGTTAAACACATTTCTATCAGATGTCATTTGTTGATATCTTGATAAAAGACTTCATGGACCCAGTGAAGCGATGCACATCTTTACCTAACCATTCAAGTGTTTCTTAACAAATACTTGTTTCAATTCTCACGGAGATTTTCACATTTCTATTGACTCTTCACTTGGAAGATGTTGATATTGAATAAGGGCGACAGTCTGCTCCAGTCCCCGACTTCATTTGATCACGTTGTGTTTAGAACTATCTTGATTGGTCATTCATTTGATCATTATTCATTTCTTTAGGACACATTCGAGTCATTTCTTTGTGATATTATTGCTTATCTTTGTGATATAGCCGTAACATTTGTAGTGATATCTTTTGATATTCCACGATGATCAAATGGAAATCCTACCAACGCTAACATTTTTTTCCAACGTTGAACGTAGGTCTCATAATTACATTTATGTGATTATTGAGTGAACGAGAAGTCTAACAGTGACCTCGGATTCTAACTAAAAGTCTTTAAGGATAATAGATTGTTGGTTATCGAACGCTTCGGCTGTACTAACCATGATTTATATTCTTTGAAGTAATCTTGTGGTTGAAAAGCCACAGACCAAACTATGTTAGAACATTGCTTTGTGCATATCTCAATGATACATAGGAAATCCGAAAAATGTTATACATTTCTATCGGTCATTTCATTAATCTTTTTTATTTTTGAACATGTTAACGGCTCATTCTTATCTGGTTCCGTTTCTCATCTCACAAACACAAAAAAAAACACAAACATCATATTGTACCAATAAATTCAACCTTACATTTTAGTCACCTTTAGGATTCTTTAGGGTGGGCTAATGGTTTGGGTTGCTGTTTTGATGGTCGACAGTTCTCCATGTGCAATACATCTAGTTTCAGATTGTGTTATTTATTTTAGCATTTTCTCAATCAATATTTGCATAATGACATTGGTTCCAACTTTGTCATTATGAGAGGGAGAAAAAGATTATGATTGATTGGGGAAGAAATAAGAATAATTGATGGAGAAAAGTTATGGAGAAAAGTTTGTGTTTGAAACTGAAGTAAAAGAATTGAAATTTGGAAATTTTGTACTTCAGGTTTCTTCAAGTTTTCTCCAAATTTTTTCCGATATATGTTCTCATGAAAATCGAGATATAGATTGTTCAGATTAACTTGTCAAAGATTTTCAAAACATTTCAGTCAATTGAGCTCAAATTTTCACTAGGTTTTAGTTGATTGAGTTCTTGATTTTGAAAAAAGAGGAAATCTAAATTGATTCCAAAGATAAGATTGAGACTAAAGATGAAAGGATATTCTCTCAAGATGGAACAAATGTTTAAAGATGCTCCAATATGGTTATATTCATGTATTGAGGGGGAGCATGATTACTTTATAAGAGACTTATCTAAACTTCATTCAAATGATTACTCTCCAAATTGTTCAAATCAATATGACAAAGATCAAAGCTACAAAAAGTTGAAAGATTGATTAGGAGATTCAAGACAAAGAAGTAAAACTTCAAAAGCGTCTTCATCAAAATATTTCATTCAAGATCTTCAAGTCATACAATAACACTTGTTCAAGAAGCTTAAATGCATACATCAAGGGGAGAGTACAAGTTCATGATACTTCATTCCAAGAAGATGAATTTCACTCAAGAATCTAAGATTGAAGGTCAAAGCCAAGTTCATACCTTCCGCACCTCAAAAGACAACTCTGAGTCATGATTCAACAATATTCAAAGATTCAAGACACACACACACACTCTTTATTCTTTGTTCAAAAAGAACATTGAGAATCATCTCATGATTTAACTTCAAGAAGTCCACGACCAAGATTGGATCAAGTTATCCAAATACTTGTTTCATCAAACAAATTGTCTTCACCACCGGGCTCATCAATTTCACTCCTACAAGACAAGATAACACGTAGTTCATCCATTACAATATATCACTAAGGGGGAGAATGTTAGAAATTCAAAATAGTGATAAATTGTAATTTAAGATTAGTGGACATACTTGTTGTTAAGTCATAGATGAATGATTTCTTAGGTTGAGGGACTAGATGTGATAATTAGCATAAATGTATAGTTAGACTATAAATAACCCCTCATACCTTAGAAATCATAACAACTTTAAATCTTTCTTATTCATTCCTGTAACTTCACACACACTTAATTCGAATCATTCCTCTCTCTCTCTCTCTCTCGAAACACACACTAAAACACCAAGAACACACATAGGTCCTATCCACCATTGAATCTGTGAATTCGGTACTGAAATCGTGTTATCACAGTGTCTGCTCATGAGAAGTTAATTAGAGGAAAACTCACTGATCCTGATCTGGTTAGGGAGGATTATAAGCAAGTTGATCCAGATGATCTGGAAGAAATGGACCCGAACTAGCAATTAGCTATGTTAACTTTGAGAGTTCAGCGTTTCACTGATAGAACTGGAAGGAAGATTATGGATGGCAAAGTGGGGTTTGATAAGACCAAAGTGAAGTGTTTTAACTGTGATGGTTTTGGACATTTTGCACGTAAATGTCAGAGGCTAAGACGGGACAACAATTCAGCTACAGGCCGTCAGAACTTCAATCAGGGTGGTTCTATTTCTGGTCAGAATTCGGGACGTCAATATGCAAATAGTGGGAACTGAAACTCAGGAGAATCGGAGAACTCGAGAGCTTTGGTAGTTTCAAAATGATGGTACTTCAACTGGGGTTCAACTAGTGCCGATGATCAGAATCAGGCATTCATGGCAGAAGTACAAGATTTTGATGGAGGAATGAACGATCTTGTGGATAATCATTCGAAAATACATTGTATGCCAGCACAAATGATCATGATAATTTTCATCAGAAGGTAGAAGAGGAACTTGAGCCATCAGAACCAGTAAGAGCTAAAGTCGAAAAAGCTTCCACTGAAGCTGAAACTAATGTAGAATCTGAGAAAAGGATAAAGATGTGAAGAATGAGATACCACATGATCTGAGTACGGAAGGGCTCGTAAATTTTGTGGCCAATCTTGAAGCACCAGAGCTGCTAAGGAAAACTGCAGGTCTATGGTTTATCAATAGTGGAAGCTCCAGGCACATAATGGAAGACAAGGGACTATTAACGAAGTTTACTCATGTTAAAGGTTCTTATGTCTGTTTCATGGATTCCAAAGGCGGAAATATTTCCGGGGTTGGAAGAGTTGTAAAAGGAAGTGTTTTAATTGACAATGTTAATTTTGTTCAAAAACAGGATCAGAACCTTTTGTCAGGCGTATTAATGTCTAAGAAGAACTTAGAAAAAGAAAAAGTCTATCTTATTCATTTTACATTAAAAGGTAGTAATTGAGTTTTTACCGAAATGGATTTTTCAAGATTTTGTTTTAATTCCTCGGGTTTTGATTGATAAGGTTTGGAGTGTTGAAGTTAACAAAGAGGATCGTAGTTATGCATGTCAGAAGGTAGTGCCTCTTGTATTAAATCCTGATCAAGTAGAGACATGTAGGTCTCATGAACAAGCAGTCAAGGACTTTGAAGATGTGTTTGATGGACGAAAGAGAAAGATCTATGAAACTCATGATCATTGTTCCAAGAAGACTTGTTTTGATTAGATTATTTTTCATCTTTATTTATGTAATAAATAAAGTACTGTAGAAGATCATGTCAAGATGATGATCTATAGTACATGCTGTTATCATTTATGTTTTTGTTTTATGATATTGGTTTTAATATATGTCAGTTCCAGAAGTGCACTAGTTTATTTACAGGGATGAAGAAATTGGTGTTCTTGAGGAAGGGACGTTAGTGGATGTCAGTCTTAGGGGAGAGATCAGAATACATTACAGTAAGTGAATGCTTGTTCACAGGCTCAGGGATTATGGTTAGAATTTTCTTTGTACTCCCATAAATATAGACAATGAATCCACTATATCCATTACTAGTAATCCTGTTAAGCACAGTAGGACTAAGCACATAGACATAAGGTTTCATTTTATACGTGATTGTGCTGAAAAGAAATTTATAGTCCTAGAAAAGGTGTCGAGTGACTTAAATTTAGCTGATCTATTCACTAAGGCTTTCGGCCGAACTCGTTTCGAGTTGTTAGTCCAATTGATTGGAATGAGAAATCTATAGTGATAGTGTCTCTCAAAAGAAACTTTGTAAAATGTGTCAGTGTTTATGTCGTTTTGTATGTGTGTCATATAGTGTCAGAAAAACAAAATAAAAATAAGAAAAAACAAAAAAGAAAAAGAAAATAATAAAAAGAGTAAGGTCACAGTGTCAAGACGATTAGACGTGACGATACTTTAGCTTTTAAGCCTACTGAATTGTACTTTAAATAGCTCAGTTCAGTGATACCATTACACGTATCGGTAGGCACAAAGTACCAAGGTTTACTTATAATCTGAACTTAAATTTATACAATGTTCTTATGGGAAAATATTCAGATATATGGCTGAGAATGCTTTATATTTATTGAGAATGGTCCTTAAATATTACGAAAGATCTAGCATTATAATTTTGTATATTGGTCTTTCTATAAAAGGTCTTGGGTACATACATGTGTGTGTATTGCTTTTCTGATGTATATTTGTGACAAGGTATGCAAATATCTATAAATCTTGAAAATTATGGAGCTAATGTGGCTTTTGAGATTCAGACAAGTAAGTCCTTGGGGTGTCTTTGTATACCTATCCTACCTATAGCTTCCAACTTGGAATAGGTTGTTAGAAAGTTCGGTACATGGGTCTCATAGAAAGTCACGGGTTTTTATAAGCGCTTTAAAATGATGTCACAAATATGCAAAGTACTTAGCATTTTACAATGTTGGGTATATTTTCGTACGTGAGTCAAGTTATGTCGCTTTGCGTGTGAGGAATCACCGACCTGTCACTACTGACTTGATTCTTAAAGATCGTCTCCCTATAGTTACCAGATATCTTAATATTAGTGCTTGTGTCGATTGTGACAGTATATCTGAATGTGGGTCACTCAAGTTCGCAAACTTGATTAAGTGGCATATTAGGCTACTCGGGTTACATGGTGATTGTCCTTGGCCAGGGTATGTCGAAAGTGTTACAACTAAAAGGTAACTGGAAGTACCTAGTGTTTAAGAGGACAAACATATTGGTAATCGTTGATGTGTCACTGTTCATAACTAATAATAAGAGAATTATTTCTCGTTTGTAGGCTGATGTAACATGCTAATCTGAAGTAGTAACTTTAGCTCTTGTAACTATTGTATTCCTTTATGTTCAATGTATGTATGTGTGTGTGTGTTATGTTTTTCGTAAAATTTTTAATTTTTATTTATGTTTTACTGTTGTATTGTCTAAATAAAAGTTCCTATTGCATGAGAGACAGAGTCAGAATAAAATCTAGTTTCCAAGAGGAATCAACTACATTCTATGAACACTGAATAAACTAGTAGGGTAGTTAAGCAATAGTGTTGTGGTCAAAAGCTAAAAGAAAGTGTGTCATAATTAACAGAATATGAGTTTAAGGAAAAGAATACAAAGTTGTTGATTTCAATAAACAAATATTAAGTTAATGCTTTTTGTTTTGATCATTAAAAAGAAGATTTTCATAAGAAAGAACACAGAGTTGTTCATAGTTTTGAGTTTGATCTTTAAAAGAATCATTTTGTTTTAATCTTTAGAAAGAAGATTTTCATAGAATGAATACAGAGATGTTCATAGTATGAATTTGATCTTTAAAAGATTTGGAATTTCTGTTTCAATATCGAAACAGTTATTCCAAATGATTTTGTTTTGCAAGCAATTTTGTATTGAACAAAATTAGAATATGTGCGAAGTTTGAAGATGCTTGCAGTGAATTATTTGACCTAAATGAATTAGGTTGATAATAGATTGTTAAGTATATTCATTTTATCTTGCAAATTTATTAAAATTTTTAGATTGTATGTTATTACTTTGAGAAGATTTGATGTTATTTGTTGACATGCGCAGATTAATAGGACAACGAACAGATGAATTTTTCTGTAGGTTATGAAGATAAGTTGCAAGAAAGACAAATACACAGAGATTTTATAGGCCATTCTACATTTAACAACGATAAATACTAGTTTGATGAGGCAATCATAGGAGTATTTATAATTGTTATCTAGTTTAACCAAGATGGATACTAGTTTGATGAGGCAATCATAGGAATATTCCATATGGTAAAAGAAATTTTGCATGTTGAGACTTCTTATGCAAAAGCATAAGAGATTAGGTTTCAGTTAGATGTCTTTACAGAGTCAAAGACAAGTGACTTTGGAAACAGAATATGTATATATTTGCATGATAAGGGTTATTTAATTGGAAGACCTTAATTTAGGTTATCCATGGAATAATAAGACAGGGATCTTAAGATTCTAGATTTTTGATAAGTATCCATAGAATGATAAGACAGGGATCTTAAGATTCTAGATAAGTTGATAGATAAACAAGGAGTTTATAGGTCAATGATTTTGAACAATAAGACAAAGATCTTATGGTTTAGATTATTGAACAATAAGACAGAGATCTTAAGGTTTAGTTTATTGAACAATAAGAAAGAGATCTTAAGGTGCAGATTGTTGAGCAATGAGACAGTGTTCTCAAGGTTTTTGAAGTTTTGTAGTTCTAGACTAAGATAATGTCATATTTATGACTTATGATAATGAAGAATAACATTATTCTTTTCAATACTGATTTGTGTGCTTTTAAGCTTGTATGTGCAGGTTTTGACACAAGAAGCTGTATTTTCATGTTTTATCTGAAGATGTTGATCCTAATCAGAAGAAACTTTCAAAATTATGAAGATATGGAGACATGAGTATTGCTTGTAGGAACAGGATCCATGCCTCTGCAGTTTGTGATTCTTTTTTCAAAGTTTCTGGTTTTCATGGAAGTCAACTAGTTCAGAATTGATTGTTGGAAATTCCACTTCTCTATTATATGCCGGTTATGCAAGGCGAGCAGAGACTCGAGCAATATATCCAAGAAGGAAAATTGCATGTGCTTAATTTAGAGGGATTTATTGTTGAGGAGGAGAACTACAACAAGCTATGGTGTATTAGTTGATTATCATGACGATACAGAGATTTGAAGTTTGCTTTTCAAATCTGAAGTGTCAGAAGATCAAGTTTCGGGTATAGCAATTAATTTTTGTTGTCTTGAAATTATCTTTTTCAGTGTATTTGCAGAGAAGTCAATCTAAAGGAAGGATTTCTGAAGCAAAAGACTGACGTGTTCAGGACAAAGCTAAGATCATCAGGTTTTTATAATATTATTTATATAGTAATTACAAGATGATGATAGCTATATTGTTATTAGTTGAAGATCTTAGATATAGAAATCTTAATTTGAATATGGAAGATTATCAACTTTGTATGTATTTACCTTAGACATAGACATAATGTGAATATAGAAGGTTATATAAAACCTTAGACATAGACATAATGTGAATGTAAAAGGTTATTAACTATGTAATGCCCCAGACATAGAAATGTGAAAGGCTACTAGATTATTGCCTTAGACATAGATATATCATTTGAATCTCAAAGGTTTCAAAATATGTAAACCTTAGAAATAGAAACGCTTATATGAATGTAAAAGTTTAGTGTGCTTTTATGACCTTAGACATAAGTATTATGTTTGAATATAAAAAGATTTCAAATGTGTTTTTGAAACTTTAGATATAGAAACATATATATGTATGTGAAAGGTTTGTTATAAATTGATTATCTAGATCATATAGTTATGGAAACATTTCATTACTTCAGGGGGAGTACCTAGTCAATATTTTCATAAAAATATGAAGTACTTAATCAATATTTTGTTCAAAATTTATATGATATAATAAGGTTTTATATTATAAGAACTTCTGAGACGTTTTGTTAAATCATAGTTATGTATCACAGTCATTAATTGAGGAGGAGTACATAAGAATGATCATGGTTTTTGTTTTTAATCATAGTTATGTGTCCCAGTCATAAATTGAGGGATAGTACATAAGTATGATTGTTGTTATAATGATTAATCATAGTTATACATCCTATTAATAAAATTGAGGGGAGGTATAAGAATGAAGAATCAATTTTATAACTAATTACAAGTGGTACAGTTACAAGTGTTTTCAGATTCACGAAAGCTCGTTTCGAGAAAGTTTTGGAAAGATTGATCATGGAAAAGTTAAAGATCAGGGAAAAGATGAATATTCGATGCCTACAGGTTTAGTCACTTTAAAATTTTTCATATTTCCAGGAAGTTCGCAATAAACATTGATCAATTATTCAGAAACTTTGACGAAAATTTGATTTTAAAAGTATGCAGGAGGCAATTACGACCTCGTAATTGAAGAAGGAAGAATACGACCTCGTATTTGGTCGATTGAGCCTTGTATCAATACGATCTCATATTTAATGGGCCGGGTTGACCTAGTCCCATTCCGGTCAAGTAGGTATATAAATCAATTTTACCCAAGTACGACCTCACAGTTATTAAATCAAAATAGAACTATTACGACCCCAAATATATATGTTGCTACCCCGTTTGAGATTTGATAAATACAATTAGATCGAGTGTTTTTGAGTGATATATTTGTGATCCTCGTCAAATACTGAATCTAGATATATAATCTAATCGTAATATAGTTAACCATGCAACAAGAAAGTCATGTAGAAACGGTTGGTTAAAAATAAGGGTTGGGGTATGTTTATCGTTTGAATACGAGTATATAGAAACGGTTTTCATTAATTTTTGGTTGGGTAAATCGTGATTTCGCGATTGGGAAGATGAACAGTGCGATGACCTTGTAAAAGTGGGTTTGCTAGCCCAGATTTACGACCTCGCATTTGTCATTTGATTTTGACTTTGTTGACTTTCAAAATACGATGCCGATTTACGACCTGGCCTAATACGTGGCCAAATTGGAAAATACGACCTCGTATTTTAGAGTTTGGTTGACTGTATTTTGACCTTGAAATATGAACTCGTTCAAAGATACGACCTTGTATTTGACTTAACTGATTTTCAAAAGTTTATTTTTAAATAAATATTTGAAAATAAGTTAATTTTTATATTTAACTTAATTACATGGTTAATTTAAGTTAATTTAACAGATTTTCAAAAGTTTATGTTAATAAATATTTGAAAATAAGTTAATATTTATTTTAACTTAATTACAGGGTTAATTTAAATTAATTTAACAGATTTTTAAAAGTTTATGTTAATAAATATTTGAAAATAAGTTAATTAATGATTGTAAATTACAGGGATAATTTATGTTAGTTATAAATTACAGGGACAATTTATGATTAGTCGTAAATTACAGGGATAATCTATGTTTGACTAAATTACAGAGATAGTTATTTGTTATTGATTACAGAAATGGCATGAAATTTCATTGCTGGTCGTAACTGCTTGATGAACTTCGATGATAATCAGGAAGGTTCGGCATATTATAACGAGATAGCCTTCTTCGGAAGATCAAGGATTCATCATGTTCTTACACACTCTCCAGTAATCTATTTAGATTATATGAGAGATTTTTGGGCTAATGCCAACATAGTTCGTGCTGGGAACGAACATACCTTTCATACCACTGTTGTTGGACAACTTATACAGTTCACAGCCGCAGATCTCATTGGTATAATTTAGTTAGGCACAGTTGAGCAGGAAGGTGGTGCTACTAGTCTCACCAAGTTCCGACATGAGTTGATTCAAAGTGCTTTCAGGAGAATGGGGTTTGCCGATGATCTGACAAGTAGAAGTCTGGTTAAGAAGGGTTTCTATGGCAGGTGGAGGTATATAACACATGTGTTGCTAGTTAGTTCGAGCAACAAGAAGTCTGGTTATGATACTTTGAACTAGGAAGCCCAAGCGCAGATAGTGGGTTTAGTTTTTAATAAGCCGTACAGTTTCTCCAAGTTTTTAATAAGCCCAGCTGCTGGTACTAGGAGATTTTTTATGTATCCTAGGATTGTGATAATGATCATCAATGCTTGACTTCCAAATTTGCAAGGAGTAGGGGAAGTGAAGCAAGTGAGCTTTATTATCACACGTGGCTATGAAGAGTTTCGACGCACGTATCCTGATGATCCAAATGCTCAAGATGTAGCATTTTTTGGTACAATTATGAATGCCAACTACGTAGCACCTACTGATGAGGTTATATTAGCTTATGAAGGGCCTCAGCCAGAGGATGGTGAAGCTGTTGAAGATGATGTTGATCTAGAACAGCTTCATGATGTTGTAGTTGAAGGTGATTTACCAAATGAGCCTGAGAATTTTGTGAATGCTGCAAATGATATTATAAACCAACCAGGTGCTAATCTTGAGCTTGTTGAGCAAGTATTAGAAGAAGTAGCGGATCCAGGTGGTATTTTAGCTCAATTGCAACATTTCAATGCCAATGCTGAAGACCCAAAAGATACAGATCTTGACCGGGACATAGATGATTATGTAGCTGGAGCTGCAGATGGTTCTGAAGCAGCTAGACCTAGTAGGTCAGGTGTTGAAGAAGCTAGTGGGTCAGGAGTTGGTCAGGCTAGTGGATCAGGTTTGGCTGCTGGAGGTAGAGGAAAGGCTATTGCTGATGTTGAAGCAGACAGAGAGCCTTCTGTACATTCTGATGATGATTCTAGCAGTGACGATGATGAGGATCCGTACAGATCTCATGCATTCGTCAGAGTTGGATCCAGAATGGTTCCTAGATCTCCTGTGGTAACTCAAGGAAGAAGAAGAGGGAGAGAAACAGATGAATATTGGGAGCCAGAGCAGCCATTGCTTAAAAGAAGTAGACTTGTCAGGGTACAAGAGACTCTTGTTGTTGCTGGTGGACCAGAAAGTGTACCAATTGTTGTACAAGAGACTACACAACCACAGACATCAGAAGAAGCTACTCAAGATATTGTTGGTTTGCAGAGACAATTATCTGAGCAGAAAGAGCAACATGACAAAGACATGTCTGAAATGAGAAGCTTGATCCATGGATTGTCTGAGAACTTCTTGGAAGAAGCTTCCAGGAACGAAGTGCTTACTGATAGGCTGAACAAGGCAGAGGTTGTGGTGTCTAGTATGTGCAAGAAGTTTTTGGCTCTAGATGAGAAGGTTGTCAGGATGGCAGATGCATTGAAGAAGGCAGTCAAGATCTCAGAAGAAAAACTGCATGAGCTCATCGACAACTATCTGAAAGTTAGAGCTGAGAGAGATAGCTTAGGTGATGAGCTAGCTAAGGCAAGGCATGATGATGATTAGAATGAAAATCCAGATGCTGCTAGAGCTAATAAGGAGCTAGGAGAAGGTTCTGTTTTGAGAACAGAGACTCAAGGTAAGTCTAGCCAGGCTGGTGTTGCTGGCAAGGCAGTTTCTGAAGCTCCGTAGGTTCAAGAACAAGTTTTCACAGAGATGAACATGGTAGTTGAGCCTGATGCACCACAAGCCAAACCCCTTACAGAAAATGTTGATGTCGATCGATTAGATAAAGGTAAGGGTTTTGGCAGAGCAGTCTGTTGCTATTGATCTTGATGCTGAAATTACTAGTGCTCTAGATAGTGAGTCTACCAAGACGGACTCTACTTCAAATACTTCTATCGAGTCAGATTTGCATCCAGTAACTGTGCATAGACTAGAGAAGAAATTTGGTTATGATCCACAGGCTTATATGAGAGCTAGGGTAGAGATTGCGGATTATTATTATGATCCAGGATCTATGTGGGATCAAGAGAAGAGGAGGTTAAGGTTAACTCATACTCCTTCAGAGTCAGAGTTAGAGTCAGATTTTGATTTTGAAACTGAGTCCGAGACTAAAGGAGCAAAGCAAAAGCAAGAAGAATAAGAAGCAGAAGAAGTAGATTAATGACAAAGACAAAACGATGATATTTATTTTAACGTCTAGAAGCTATTGCGAAGGGGGAGTCTGTAAGTGAACGTTTGTGTCAATAGCAGTCTAGATTGTTTGGCTTACAATGTAATATGTCTTTGTAATGTGATTATCATTAATGAACTTTATATTATGCATAGAATACTAGATTAAGTTTAAGTATTGAATGTGTAATAATATGCTAAGTGTGAAATGTGACCTCGCATTTCACAGGGACAATTACGACCTCATAAATGGAGGCTTAAATACGAGGCAGGACACAGAATGCGACCTCGCATTAATGTCGAGCTTGGCTGGATTTGCGAGGGCGACTCGCTGTAGCCTAGATCGTGATGTTCCCTATATATATCGAACCATATCAGAGATTAAGGTTGAACATTTGTCTAATTTTCGAGCATATTTGTGCAGGTTAAGTTGTTAAATATTGTTCCGCTAGCCTGAAGAAGATCTGCGAGGCAACTGATAATCTAGAGGCTTGTTGTGAATCACCAAGTTACCGTGAGGGATTCCACACCGCAAAATAACTGGAGGAAACTATTAACGATCCGATTCAAGGGGACTAACATTTCCATGCATTAACTAGTGATTCTGCTTCGTCTTGCTTGAAAGCCTTGATGTCTCGAAGCATTTTCCTAGCTAAACTCGGGGGAAAGAATCGCGAGACAAACTGTTCGCAAAGTTGATTCCATGTAGTGATGGTACCTTCATCGAGCTCATCGAACCAAGCACGTGCCTCTCCTGTGAGAGACGACAGAAATAGGCTAAGTTTCACATCGTCAACGATGACGTCCCCTCTGTATTTGAACATTTTACACAAACTGGTGAACTTGCTTACATGCTTATGGGGGTCGGATTTGGCTCGACCGTCATGTTGGTTGTCTTGGATTAACTTAAGGTTGTGTCCTTTGACTGAAAACGAATCTCCTAGGTTTGGTGGGACTATAGCCGATCTCGGTGTCGGTGCAATGTCTCTCGTCCTTTCCATCATAGGTCGGTCGAATTCGTCCATATCGGATCTTGGTGAATCGACTGGGATGGTGTTTTCGATGGATTTAATGAGGTTGCTCCTAGCTGTTGAATCCTAACTTTTGGTGGTGGTGGTGTCCTAACGTTCTTGTCCTTTGATTTGTTTTCCAGCTTGATTACCTAAATAAAACTGCAAAACTCAAAGAAAAACGTCAAACGCACCAATATAAAAATGAAATGAAAAACTTAATTAAACTACACCTATTTTGACCTGATTTGACTACTAAACCAAAAATGACTTAAACCTAAGTACCGAAAGTAACTACTTCGTGTCGAAACACAAAGTAGGATCAAACTACACTACTAAATTAAGAATGTGTCGCGTCCCGGCAACGGCGCCAAACCACTTGATGGTTGTTTTTGTTTAGTGTTTAAATTTATAAAAATGTTGTAAAAGTTATTATTTCAAAAACATACACACCTTAACGGACAGGGGACCCGATCAGATGTAATATACCTTAGTGATAAAAACAGAATTGTTCGCAGGGACACACTGCTTTACCTAATCTAGTAATACGTGTAATTCTAGCGGTTGTGGGATTGTCACGATTTCCTATTAAACTAATTAAAATATTGAAAAGTAAATAGAAGCCGCAACCGCTTATTCAGCGAGAGACTTAGTCTGAAAATAGTTTGAAAAAACAAATAATAGTAATTAAATTAAAATACTTGTTTTGCATCTCCGATCTCATGAAACAACCAAATACTATCCTACCCATTTGCTAGTCTGTTGGAAACTTAATCACGGCTCAGATTCTCATTATATTCACTTTGCCTAATTAACTAGTGTTGTCGCTAGACTCAGACTTGTCACACCCCAACTAAGGCGGAACTATGAGGTGCAGTAGAAATGGGTATACAATGCATGAGTTTATAGACAATATTACAAAGCTTTCCATAAATTAACATTAACAAAAGTTTACATTGATTCAAGTTTTAGTCCAATTCAAAGTGAGTAATACATAACCAAAAAGGGGTTGACGTAACGACCATGAAGCATAAATACACAAACTGCACACGAGTGGCAAAAGGATCCTCATAGCTAGCAATCAATCTTAACTTCTTGATCTAACCCGAAAAGCATGGAGAGTAAAAGGTCAATTACGGAAACGTAGTTGGTGAGCACATAAGTTTTTATATATATTGAAACTAACATTTTCATACACAACATATCTTCATTATCATCTTGGTTGCATAAGTAATCCATTTCAAACACAAGTGACCATAATAACACATTATAAAGCTCGAGCAAACAAATAATCACCACATAGCAACGCCCGTCGGCGGAGGTACCATAATAAAACCTCTGACCGGTGGGGGTCAGGTACATTGGCGCAATATTTCAGCCCGGTAAGACACGAACAATTTGATCAGTGCCACCGTGCTAAACTCTCCACAGACGCTTGCATTCATAGTACGCCACGCTAAAGTCCATTTAAGTTGGGTTTTGGTCATGGTATAATTTTTCACAAAATGTTACTCAAATTTCATCAACTAAAATCTTGATTTTGATGGTGGTGAGTGTTGGTGTTAGAAATTCAAAATAGCTATAAACTGTAATTTAAGATTAGTGGATATACTTGTTGTTAAGTCATAGATAAATGATTTCTAAGGTTGAGGGACTAGATGTGATAATTAGCATAAATGTATAGTTAGCCTATAAATAACCCCTCACACCTTAGAAATCATAACAACTTTAAGCCTTTTCCCCATTCCTCTTCATTCCTGTAATTTTATACACACTTAATTCTAATCTTTCCTTTCTCTATCTCTCTCTCTCTAGAACCACACACTAAAACACCAAGAACACACATACATGTAAAACCGCCATTGTTGAGATCGAATCAAGAGGCGAAATCGTGTTATTACATGTGGTATCAGAGCAAAACATCACTTTGATATCGATCCATAACTGATTTTGATCTCAATTTCATCAAAAATAAAATTAAAAAACAAACCCTTTTTCATACCGTCCCCTGTTTCATCATTTTTCATCGTTTAAATCACATAAAATCATCAACTTTTGTTCAAATTTAGATTCCTTATAGCTTAAAACATAATCCTGTTAAGTTTCAAGTTTCAATTCAAAATAGAACACGAGATTGAATTTTTAGATTTTGGCGCTCAAATTTCGGAATTTGATTCTATTGTGTTTTTAGCTGAATTTTGTTCAAGGATTTGTTGCGGACGTGAAAACAAATAGTTTGCAAGTGATTTCAAGTTTTAACTCTAAGTAATTCGAAAGATATTGAAGTTTTAAAAGTCGTTAATGGAGTTTCTGAAAATGTGTTGTTATCTGATGAAGAAGATGATGCCAGAACGATTTTCATTAGGACGATCTTCCCTAGATCGTCTTAGTGCCTGATTATCCATTTTTCATACTTTGTGTGTTGTGGCTTGTAAGACGATCTTCACAAAATCGTTCTAGCAAGTGGTTGTGGTGTGAAGAGTTTGATTGTGGCTAACTAATCCGAAAGGATCGGTTTTGGTCAATTCAAATTGTTTATATTTTGAAAATTAAGGCAGAAAACTAAGACGATCTTGCCAAGATCGTCTCAGTTACCTGACTCTAGGACGATCTTGCCCAAGATCGTCTCAGTGTCTGTTAAAAGTTGGTGTGTTTTGGTTGTTTAATCGAAGTTGTTGTGATTGGGAATCACACACTTCCTGGGTAACTGATCATTCTTGATTGGTTTTGCTCAAATTCATTCCTTTCAAATTCATACTAAAACTTGACTAGTTTTCTCAAAAAGTGTAGTGCTGGTCCAATTGATTCACGTATGATTAAATGGTTTCAAAATAACATTTTTGGGCTGTAGTTGGTCGAGTTCAACCATAAGGTTGAGCTCAACCTCAACTCGTTTCGGTTTCGTAAGCTTTTCGGTTAAAATCTCCGGTTTCGTTTAGTTTTGATTAAATTCGAGTAAAACTTATTTTGGGCTATGTAATGATTTCAAATTAGGTTGTATTGATAAAATAATATATTTTAAACTTAAGAAAGGTCATTGGTGTCAAATCCAGACTCTTGTTCGGTTTATTCGAGTCTCGTAAATTTTAACAAACGTCGTTTTAAAAGTAAAATAAAGATATATGGACTTAAAGACATTTCTAATAGGCGAAGACTTAAGACCAAAGACTTTCATTGTGACTTGTCATGTATTATTGGTAGGTGTTGATTGTCGTGGACTTTGATTGTGCTTGTCGTGCTCGTTCGTTATACTTTCATAACACTTTTCAGGTGTGTTTCGTAGCCCCTCTTTTTACAAGTTTTGGGGTGGAAAGTATACTTATTTTTTAAACTGTTTTTTCAATTTCTGTTTATGTTCAATATGGAGCTTGTGCGTATAGAGTTACATGTGCCATTTTGACGTGCTTGAATCTTGCTTATATGTGTGTGATTGTGTGCTTATTTGTCGTGCTTATTGTGTGTGTTGGAGACTTGGACTAAGGCGAGTACCGTAAGGTCGGACTTTGAGACTTTGAGTCTTGAGACTTTGAGACATTGAGACATTGAGACTTTGAGACATGAGTCATTGAGACATTGAGACTTGAGACTTGGACATAATATGGCGTAACTCTGCTCGTTTAAATTGAACAAATGCTTGTTTAGACTTAAAAGAATCGACAAATCACTTTTATCTATGGCTATACTTTTTGACTAAAACCTACGAACTCACCAACCTTTGTGTTGACACGTTTTAGTATACTTTTCAGGTACTCAGACTAATCAGGAATAAAGAGTGCTATGCTAGACTTGGACTTTGGAGATTAGTGCTCCTTTATTTATTGTCAGACTTTAAGGATACATGCCTTGGACTATTTCTTTTATGGATATATTTGTAATAAGCTATCCTAGCATTGTTATGACTTTGAACTCATGTTTTGGGAATATATCTATTATATTCTATGTCATTTAGTAGTATCTATGTAATTCCATGTCGTGCTGTACTTTTCATGACACCTCATGTTTCCGCCAACGGTGGGGTGTTACAGAATGATATCAGAGCCATGGTTGTAGAGAATTAGGTGGAAAAACCTAGACTATAACCAAAGAACCCCGTATAGCATTTACAATAGGAATCATAGATGCATCCTAGACGTGTTAACGTCACTTATATTTTGAGTTCATATCCTATTGAGACTTATTATCCCTGTGTTTATTTTGACTATGGCTATCATTTGGTGACTGTGTGCTTTTGGTGTTATTGTAATTATTTATGTGTATTAGAGCAAGATGAAGTGATGGCGCTAACTAGTATCGCATAGCAATAATCATAGAAAAGCCTGATAAACTGTTCTATGATTACCGCCATGCCTTGCGATAGTTATTGACATCAGTGATTGCAGTTGTAGTGAGAGTGTGGTAGCTACCCTGGTCTGCTTAATGGGTGTTGGTTAGATGGAGGGTTAGCCGCTGGGACATCCTGTATACATACCGAGCCAATAACTAGAGAGCATACCAGTACCGCGATCCGACCTTGCATTAGATGTACTAGGGGTGTGGAGGGTTAGCCGCTGGTACACCCTGTATACATACACCGCTAGTGCAACGGATGTAGGTGTTAGATTCTGGCCACATTTTAACTACGATATAGGATTATATATTAGTAGCATATATATATGTATATATGTATTGCATTGACATGGACTGCATGTGTAGTTTAAGTTTTAGATAGCATCCCTTAGACCATAAGAAGAGAGCTTGCTGAGTGTAACATGTAACATAGGCATTGACATTTTCGAGTGTTTCTTCACGAATAACGTTCCAAAGGTATACTAATGTGTGCGGAATAATGGTGAGATGAGAGCTACTGCAAACGGAAACGATTGCCGCAATTACTCAAGTCATCAATGCTGTCCTGACACGAAATGCGACGAATGAAGGGACGACTTATAATGAAGCTGAGGATGCACAGTATGAGGAAGCAGTGAATGAAGAGACTAGTAAATACTATGAAGATGTTGATGAGAGAACTCGTATAGGACATGTACTAAGAGAGACTAGAAGTGGTGTCAGATGTTTTACTTACAAAATCGTCAAGGAATGTGGCATGCAAGATTATGTAGCAGAGGTGAAGCAGGCATATTTATTCAATGATTAGATAGACGGAAGCTGTGATTAACATTAGTGAGTGTACACCTGGTCAAAGGTTCAGTTATATGGCAATTTCTTTACCTTGGATGCGTTGTCTTGGTGGAATGGTCAATGTTGAGCCAGAGGCAGAGTAGTGGCTAAGGCGATGTCTTGGTAAAAATTTAAGGAGTTGCTGACGAGAAAGTTCTATACGACAAGTGAACTGATAAGCTTTATCAAGAACTTTTGGAGTATAAGATGATTGGTGCTGATCATGTTCTTTACGCTACATGTTTGAATGAGTTGTTAAGGATATTGGTTCATCCGAGAGCAAAGGCATCGAGAAGTATCTTTGTTGATCCCTTGGGTTAGGTCGATTATGGTTCTTGTTCATCCGCTTACTCTGGAAGAGGCTATATTGAGATACTAGGCTATGACTGATGAGTTGATTTAGTGTGGGACTTTTACTGTTGTTAGGACAAAGACAAAGGAAAGTAGTGGGGCAAGTAGTAGTAAGAAAGTTTGGCGATCTGATGGGAAAAGACAGAACAGGGGCAAGGTGTTCGCAGTGACTGACGTTGGCAAGAAGGAATATGTGGGTCCTTACCCTAAGTGTACAAAGTGTAATCTTTATACATACGGAGAATCAAATTGCATGACATCTTTCAATTGCCATAAGACTAGGCATTTTGCAAGTTACGGTAGGGAATTAAGAATTCAGAGGGCACCGTTCAATGTGTTATCATTGAATCAGAGGAGACTACCCTGTATACATGTCCACAGAGGCAATCAAGTTCTAGCTGCTAGAGGTCGTGCGTATGTACTAAATGCAACAGAGACTCGTAATGATTCGATGGTGCTACTGGGACTTTCTTCTAAATGATCTTTACGCTACTGTTCTTTGACTCGAGAGCTGACTATAGCTTTGCCGCGACTAGTTTTGTTTCCTTATTTAATACTAGACCGAGTCTTATGTATATATATTTTGACGTACAAATGGATACCTGAGAGCTAGACAGATGAGACCGGGTCATTCATTCATGCACATTAGTTCTTAATGACTATGCTTTCTTTATTGACTTAGTACCTTTTCAAAAGAGGAGTTTTTACGTTATTGTTGATATGGACTGGATGTCATTGGTCGATGCGACGATACTATGTACTGCAAAAATTAATATAATTCCCTTTTTAACTTTTGATTCAGAAGATTAAGTTCCAAAAGGTCGTAACTTTTACCATTTCTTTATCTTTATCATGCTCTATGAGATATCGACGCTAAGATTTTTCTTTATAACCCACTTTCTTATTCCTACCTAATGACGAGATACTAAAAGTTTAGTGTGAGTTGTTTGAGCCTTTTGAGGGGCATGTGATGAGTGCGTTTGTTAAAGAGGTTAGCTTGACTGATGTCCCCGTTGTTCGTAACTATCAGGATGTTTTCCCTGATGATCTACCCAGCTTACCTCCATCTCTACAATTTGATTCTTGTATTAGCCTTGTTCCTAACACAGTTCCTATAGCAAAAAAAAAATTCCCTTATAGACTACCAATGACTGAATTACAAGAGTAGGCCATGCAACTAAAAGAACTTAAAGACAAAGGATTTATTAGACCTAGTCAGTCACCATGGAGAGCACGTGTTTTATTCGTCAAAGAGAAGGATGGTTCATTTTGTATGTATCGACTATCGTGAGATGAATATATTAACAGTGAAGAATCGTTATACCCTTCCTAGGATTGATGATCTATTCGACCAGCTCCAAAGTGCAAAGTGTTTCTCAAAGATTGACTTACGTTCAGGGTATCACCAATTACGTGTACATGAGGACGACATACGAAAAACCGCTTTTAAAACAAGATAAGGACAATTCGAATTTACAGTGATGCCCTTTGGATTAACTATCGCTTCGGCAGTGTGCATAGACTTGAAGAATAAAGTGTGCTGACTGTATTTGGACAAGTTCGTTATCGTGTTTATTGACGACATTTTGAACTACTCAAAGACAAAAGAGGAACATACTGAACAATTGAGAAATGTACTGGAATTGTTGAGGAAAGAAAAACTGTATGGAAAGTCTCTAAATGTGAATTCTGGCTGAATGAGGTACACTTTTTGAGACATGTTGTGAGCAAGGAGGGAATACATATAGATCCTAGCAAGGTTCATTCAGTTAAGAATTGGAGAACGCCCGAGACGCCGACTGAAGTTTGACAGTTCCTTGGTCTGGCGGGCTATTATAGAAGTTCATTGAAAAATTTTCTAAGATTACGCTACCGCTAACGCAATTGACACAGAAAGATAGACCGTATGTTTGGGACGAGAAACAAGAAAACGCGTTCAGATTTTGAAAGATAGGTTGTGTAATGCATAGATTTTGAATCTGCCTGAAGTATCAGATGATTTTGTAGTGTACTGCAATGCATCATGTGAAGGATTAGGTTGTGTACTCATGTAAAGAGGCAAGGTGATTGCATACGTCTCATGACAACTAAAGGTCCATTAGAAAAACTACACAACTCCTAAATTAGAGTTAGGAGTAGTGGTTGTTGCATTAAAGTGCTAGAGACATTATTTGTATGGAACCAAGTGTGTGTAATTTATAATGAACACAAAAGTCTACAACATGGCTTCACGCAACAAGATTTGAATATAAGACGACGTAGATGGCTTGAGTTACTCAGTGATTACGATTGTAACATTCGTTACCATCTGGGGAAAGCTAATGTTGTGGTTGACGCTCTAAGACGTAAGGAAAGAGGTAAGCCTAAACGAGTACGTGTTACGAGTATGCAGAGGAGTGCTAGAGATCAGATCATAGAAGCATAGTCAGTGGTTGTTAATGAAGAAAAACTTCTTAAGAAGGAATTACGATGTATGGGTTGGAAAAAAAGAGACGATGGCGGCTTGTGTTTTGTGGACAAACTATGGGTTTCTTTCACTGGCGAAATGCGGTCATTAATTATGAATGAAGCATATAATTCAATGTATTCGGTACATTCGGTTACAAGATGTACCATGACATACGTGAGTTGTATTGATGGACTGGCATGAGAAAGGATGTTTCTGTGTTTGTAAGGCAATGCTTGACGTATTTACGAGTGAAAGCGGAACACCGGAAGCCTGTTGGGTTACTCGGAAAACCAGAAATTCCTGAATGGAAGTGGGAGAACATAACTATGGATTTCATTACCAAGCTACCTAAGACGAAGGAGGGTCATGATATGATTTGGGTGATCGCCGATAGACTGACAAAGTCTGCTCATTTCTTGGCCATTCGTGAAAAAGACCCTATAGAGAAATTGGTGAGGAAGTATGTAAAGGAAGTCGTATCGAAACATGGCGTACCAGTTTCGATTATTTCAGACAGAGATACTCGCTTTAATTCTCAGTTTTGGCGAGGGTTTTAGAAAGCCTTTGGGACTAGGATAGACATGAGTACGGCGTACCATCCACAAACCGATGGTCAGAGTGAACATATAATTTAGACCTTAGAAGACATGTTGAGAGCCTGTGTCTTAGATTTTGGTGGTAACTGGGATGACCATCTACATTTGATAGAATTCTCTTACAACAATAGTTATCACGCGAGTATTAATATGGCACCTTTCAAGGCGTTGTATGGACAGAAGTGTAGATCATCTGTCGCATGGTCTGAATTTGGCGATAGCAAGTTGGTTGGGCCTGAGCTTATTGAAGAGACTGCCGAGAAAATAATTCAGATTAAAGAGAGACTTAGATTAGCACGTGAATGTCAAAAGAAGTATGCTGACGTCAGACGTAGACCCTTGGAATTCAGTGTCGGGGACCGTGTACAACTTAAGGTTTCCCCGTGGAAAGGAGTGGTTAGATTCGTCAAGAGTGGAAAACTCGGACCAAGATTTATTGGACCTTTTGAGATATTAGAAAGAATTGGCGAGGTAGCTTATCGATTGAGACTTTCGGAAGAGCTTAAGGGAGTCCACGACGTATTTCATGTGTCGCATCTTCGAAAATGTCTAGCTGAAGAAGATCGTCATGTGCCTATGGACGAAATCCGGATTGACAATAAGTTGAATTTTGTTGAAGAGCCTTTAGAGATTGTGGATCGCAAGGTGCGGAAACTAAAGAAAACCAAGTATACACTTGTCAGAGTTCGATGGAATTCAAAGCGAGGGGCTGAGTATACTTGGGAACGGGAAGATCATTTCAAGACAAAATACCTCCAATTGTTTAATGGGACTAGTTCGAGTTGAATTTCGGGACGAAATTCTTTTAAAGGGTTAATGATGTAACAATCGTCACCTGAGCATTTGTCCGACTGTACTTTTCCGTTCGAATAAGGTTAGTAACCGTCAAACATAAGTCTACAGACGTGAGTTTTTATGGATTAAAGTATGATTAAGACATGTCATTTTATTGTATACTAGTGTTTTAGACTTTTTAAGACTTGGTGCGAATATTTGAGAAAGACTAGCTGTTTAATAGAAATGCCTAAATAAAGACTTAAAATACTTTCGTGAGTCAAATATGGTCATGTGACTAGTCGTTGTGTTCGTAATTCAAAAATATATCATAAAATATGGTCAAATCATTTCTATGACATTCGGTGTTCGCCCGATAAGCAAAAAGGACTAAAATTGTCAGACGTTTCATTAGTCTGACGGACCCCCCCTCCCTTGATCTTGCCTATAAATACAAGGCCAAGCCTTTTGCTTTTCTTTTCTTGTTTTGGTCATCCATATCACCTCACACACATAGAATTTTGCTTTCAGAATCTATCTTGCAAAAATTGCTTGATTTCGGTTCTAAACGCGTGTAAATCAATCAAGGCTTCAATCATCGATCAAGAAACAAGTGTGTATTATCATAATCATCATCAAAAACGTGGGTAAGTCTGTTCTTCATCTATTTAAATCGTTCTATACATATATATATATGTTTACTTTTCGGTTCTTATCAAAAGCTAAGCGAATCAAGTCTTTGATTATTGTTTGTGCATCTTTGGTTACATTTGTGTGTAAGAACTGAAATTGAACCTTGATTAAGGTTTGATTCGTTTCATTATGCACTCATGTAATCGGTTTTGTGCAACTACAAATTGAAGATATCCTTTACTTGGCTAAATGACCCAAAAACTAGTCGATTTCGTATCCTAGATCAAGATTTGTGCATATGAAATCGGTCGAACATCACCCTTTTTGTACTGATTTGTGACACTTTTGTGCAATCAAGACTCATGGGTATGAATTGGCTAGCCTTAGATCTTGTTATTTTAACAAAATCGCGTCAAAATCATTCGTTTTTGCTCAAATCGCGTATGAATCCGACCCCGGCCAGGTCTAGCTCGACCTAGGCTGGTCTACCTTCACCTAGGCAGGTCTAGCTCGACCTCTACCTGGTCTACCTCGACCTCTGGTGGTCTAGGTTGAGCCTCTGTTGACTTTTGTCGCTTAAACGTCACGTAAAGTTACTAGTTTGACACGAAATGACTTGTTTTAACTCTCGGACCCTTAAGTGTTGAGAAGAACTCATTTTGACCTCTTTCCAAGATCGAACTAAACCTGTCTTGGTCGAGTTTGACCACTTCCAATCTCATATAGTCGATTTCATTAGTCTTTCGTGTCCATACGCGCTTAATCGGTTCTTAAACTTGACTAGTTTTCTCAAAAGGTGTAGTGTTGGTCCAATTGATTAACGTATGATTAAATGGTTTCAAAATAACATTTTTGGGCTGTAGTTGGTCGAGTTCAACCATAAGGTTAAGCTCAACCTCAACTTGTTTCGGTTTCGTAAGCTTTTCGGTTAAAATCTCCGGTTTCGTTTAGTTTTGATTAAATTCGAGTAAAACTTATTTTGGGCTATGTAATGATTTCAAATGAGGTTGTATTGATAAAATAATATATTTTAAACTTAAGAAAGGTCATTGGTGTCAAATCCAGACTCTTGTTCGGTTTATTCGAGTCTCGTAAATTTTAACAAACGTCGTTTTAAAAGTAAAATAAAGACATATGGACTTAAAGGCATTTCTAATAGGCTAATACTTAAGACCAAAGACTTTCATTGTGACTTGTCATGTATTATTGGTAGGTGTTGATTGTCGTGGACTTTGATTGTGCTTGTCGTGCTCGTTCGTTATACTTTCATAACACTTTTCAGGTGTGTTTCGTAGCCCCTCTTTTTACAAGTTTTGGGGTAGAAAGTATACTTATTTTTCAAACAGTTTTGTTGATTTTTGTTTATGTTCAATATGGAGCCTGTGCGTATAGAGTTACATGTGCCATTTTGACGTGCTTGAATCTTGCTTATTTGTGTGTGATTGTGTGCTTATTTGTCGTGCTTATTGTGTGTGTTGGAGACTTGGACTAAGGCAGGTACCGTAAGGCCGGACTTTGAGTCTTTGAGTCTTGAGATTTTGAGACATTGAGACTTTGAGACTTTGAGACATGAGTCATTGAGACATTGAGACTTGAGACTTGGACATAATATGGCGTAACTCTGCTCGTTTAAATTGAACAAATGCTTGTTTAGACTTAAAAGAATCGACAAATCACTTTTATCTATGGCTAGACTTTTTGACTAAAACCTACGAACTCACCAACCTTTGTGTTGACATGTTTTAGTATACTTTTCAGGTACTCAGACTAATCAGGAATAAAGACTGCTATGCTAGACTTGGACTTCGGAGATTAGTGATCCTTTATTCATTGTCAGACTTTAAGGCTACATGCCTTGGACTATTTCTTTTATGGATATGTTTGTAATAAGCTATCCTAGCATTGTTATGACTTTGAACTCATGTTTTGGGAATATATCTATTATATTCTATGTCATTTAGTAGTATCTATGTAATTCCATGTCGTGCTGTACTTTTCATGACACCTCATGTTTCCGCCAACGGTGGGGTGTTACATGTTGATACTTCTACTCAAATTTCTTGTGAAACCAAAGATGTGTCAGTTCAAGTTGACCTAATTTCTAAGACTACCCATGATGTGAAGTTGGATCCCAAGATTCCTGATTTTTCAAAAACTTCAAAATAATTTAAAACTAATCAACCTCCGGTGAAATTCTTCACAAAAGATGATTTTGATAAATTCATGGAGGGAGAATATGTTTTTGATTCAGAAACTGAGAAAAAGATTGAATCTACCAAAATCAAAGTTGAAACAAATGAGGAATCTCAAAACCCATTTTCTAAAGCTCCAACTTCATATTATTCAAAAGATCGAGTTAAGTCCAAACTCGTCAAGACTGAACCAAAGACCATCACAAAAATCAATAAGTTAAAACCAAAGTGTCCTACCCCGGTTAATCATGTCAAAACCAAACAAGTTGAGACCATTCCCAGAACAAAGTACACCAAAGTGAAACTTCCGAAAGATAATCCTAATGTTTCTTCATCTAACTCTCAATCTAGTTCATTACCTAAGGTATCTAAGTCTAGCTCAGTTTCGCTAACTAGGGATACTTCAAATGGTGCAACTAGATATAGGGATAGATATGGGTGGTTTTCTCACGATAAACCAAAGAAACAAGAAGTTTTCGCACCTACAAAAGACTCTAAAAAGATGAAAGTGTTCAAAAACCCTCGTTCTAATCTTCTTAGTGTCAATTCAACAGGTGGAAAGAGCTTAATTAGTGATACTAAATGGGTAGCTAAGTCATTAGTACCTAAGTTCACTAATGTTGAGAAAAAGAAGAAAAGGCAAAAGAGAAAAGTTGGTAGTAACGAGAAGAATGTTTCTTTTAGTTCAAACAATTCATCTTTTAAGTCCTCTGTGTTAAACAATGTTAATGGTGCCAAGGCAAGGCCTTGTGTGGTTGTAAACAATGTTAATTCATGTTCTTGTGTGATTGGTGTGAATGCTTGTAAACATGTGAGTTTAATTAATGTGTGAATGTTCGTACTTTTTATCCAAATGTGCTTATTGATGATGTGCTTGTTAATGCTTATGTTGATTCCAAAGCATGTTTGTATGCATTTCCTAAGTTATATACCCTGCCTGTGTTAACTAACCATTAAGGACCCGTCTTCAAGTGGGTACCTAAAGTCGGTTAAATTTCTTTGATTGCAGGAAATAACCATCTGTGTTTGGATACTTGATTCTGGGTGTTCAAAACACATGACTGGCAATAAAGCACTGCTCAAGAACTTTGTCGAACGATTTCGCTCCTATCTTAGGTTGTGGAAACATTGAACGCAATGGAATTGTCATTAAGAAAGTTCATTTTGTTGAAGGATTAAGTCATAACTTGTTCAGTGTTGGACAATTCTGTGACAACAATCTTCAAGTTCTTTTTCGACAATCTCTTTGCAAAGTCCAAACTCTAGATGGAGTTGATATTCTTTGTGGCGACCGTGATGATAACCTTTTTACCGTTAATCTCGATAATAACCAACCAACCGATAATATTTGTCTCATTTCAAAGGCTACATCAAAGAATTCTTGGTTGTGGCATAGAAGGCTTTCTCATCTAAATTTTCCAACTATCAATACTTTGGTCAACAAGCATCTTGTTGAAGGATTGCCAGACTATAAGTATGAGAGTGGGCACGTTTGTCCTTCTTGTGCTGTTCGGAAGATTAAACGAGCTTCTCATAAACCAAAGAAATCTCCAAAATCGTTAGCACCTCTTCATTTGCTTCACATGGATCTTTGTGGGCCGATGAGAGTACAAAGCCGAAATGGGAAGAAATGCATCTTGGTTATTGTTGATGATTATTCAAGATATACTTGGGTCAAGTTTCTTGCATCCAAAGATGAAACAACTCAGATGTTGATTGATTTCATCACTTCTACCCAAGTAAATCTTCAACTTCCAGTTCGTTACATCCGTTCGGATAACGGTACTGAGTTCAAGAATGCCATTTTTGATGAGTTTTGTAAATCCAAGGGCATTACTCACCAATTCTCTGTAGTTCGTACCCCACAACAAAACTGTGTCGTTGAAAGGAGAAATCGAACGCTAGTGGAAGCTGCAAGAACAATGCTTGCTTATTCCAAGTTGCCTTCCAATATGTGGGCTGAAGCTGTTGACACTGCTTGTCACACTCAAAATCGGTCCATTGTCAATCAGCGTTTCGAGAAGACTCCTTATGAGGTTGTTAACAAACGCAAACCCAATATCAACTATTTTCATATCTTTGGGTGTGTTTGTTATACTTTGAATGATCGGGAGAATCGTGGAAAGTTCGAGAAGAAAGGTGATGAAGGTTACTTTGTTGGTTATTCCAAGACATCAATTGCCTACCGAATCTACAATCGCCGAACAAATACAATTCAAGAAACAATAAATGTTTGGTTTGATGAGAAGTCGGGCATGATCTTTGAACAAGAAAGTTTATTACCAACAAGTAATGATCCAAGTGCTTCAAGTACTTCATCAAGGACTTCTACTTTAGCATCTAAATTCAAGAAGTTTCCAACTCCAACAAGTGATGAATTAAATATTCTTTTTGAAGAATTCTACAATTCCAAACCGATTCATGATGAAGAACCTCGAGTCATCGTTGAACCAATTCTGACAAATAATCCAGTTCCTAACAACAATCATGAATCATCATCAAGTTCTTCTGAGCAAGGTGCTACATCTTCTAGTAGTAGTTCTTCATCCTCTTCTAATGATTCTTCTTCACCACCCTCTCCTAATAATTCTTCTCAAGTGAATGTTCAAGAACAACCTACCCAATTTACTCAGACAACAAATCCGATGAACACTCCAAATGTGAATGTGCCACTTTACTTCGATCATCAATCCTATGAGGAAGTTGTTCTACCAAGCTATGATTCCATCTCTCAACAAAACTCAGGTTTTAATGATGATGATGTTGATGTTCAACTACAAGATCCTCTTCCTCATAATCGCAAATGGTCACGTATGCTGAAAAATCATCCTACAGATCAAATTATTGGAGATCCACAAGCCGGAGTAACTACTCGTACTTCAGTAAACGAGTGTCTTGTTGCACTTTCTCTCAGCAACATCGAACCCAAAACTGTCTCTGAAGCTCTTCGTGATCCAGAGTGGGTTAAGGCAATGCAAGAAGAACTCGCTCAGTTTGAAAGACTAAAAGTATGGAGATTAGTTCCAAATCCAAGAAAAGATGAACCAATCGGAACAAAGTGGATTTTCAAGAACAAAAAGGATGAAAATGGAGTGGTAGTAAGGAACAAAGCTCGACTTGTTGCAAAGGGTTACTGCCAACAACCTGGTGTTGACTTCGACGAAACTTTTGCTCCAGTTGCAAGAATGGAGGCCATTCGGATTTTCTTAGCTTATGCCGCATTCCGAAACTTCACTGTGTTTCAAATGGATGTGAAGACAGCTTTCTTGAATGGTGACCTCAAAGAAGAAGTTTACGTTGAACAACCAGAAGGTTTTGTTGATCATGAAAGACCAAACCATGTCTACATGTTAGACAAGGCTCTCTACGGTCTTAAGCAAGCACCCCGTGCATGGTATGATTCCTTAACTACTTTCTTGATAAGAGGTGGCTTTACCAAAGGCACAATTGACCCAACTCTGTTCATTCATAAACAAGGTAAACATGTTCTTTTTGTCCAAATATATGTTGATGACATTATCTTTGGGTCAACCAGACAAACATTTTGCCAAAACTTTTCATCTCAAATGGTTAATCATTTTGAAATGAGTATGATTGGGGAAATGAACTACTTTTTGGGTCTTCAAATCAAACAATTACCAAATGGTATTTTTATATCACAAGGTAAATACATAAGTGATATGTTGAAAAAATTTGATATGACTTCATGTTCTTCAATTTCTACCCCAATGGCTACTCGAACAAACATAAATGCTGATAAAAATGGGAAATGATTTAACCAAAATAGATATAGAAGCATGATTGGTTCATTGTTGTATCTTACAGTATCTCGCCCAAATATAATGTTTGCAACATGTATGTGTGCTAGGTATCAAGCTACTCCAACTGATTTACATTTTCAAGCCGTGAAACGAATATTTCGTTATCTGAAGAGTACACCCAATTTAGGTCTCTAGTATCCAAGGGATACTGGATTCAATCTAACTGCCTATTCAGATGCAGATCATCCAGGTTGTAAGCTTGATCGCAAGAGCACTTCCGGTACTTTACAATTTTTGGGTGATAAAATTGTGAGTTGGTCTTCCAAGAAACAAAACTGTGTGTCACTATCAACAGCTGAAGCTGAATATGTGGTGCGGCTAGTTGTTGTGCTCAAGTGTTATGGATGAAGACTCAGCTTACTGATTATGGTCTGAAATATGATCATATTCCCATCTATTGTGAATCTCAAAGTGCCATTGCTATTGCAGTCAACTCAGTAAACCACTCTCGATCAAAGCATATAGATGTGAGATATCATTTTCTCAAAGATCATATTGAGAACGGTGACATCGAACTCTACTTTGTGGGAACTGACTACCAACTTGCAGATTTGTTCACTAAACCATTGGATGAGAAAAGGTTTAACTTTCTTATCTTTAAGCTTGGCATGTTAAATCTTGAACCTTAACTTATTTTGTTCTTAATACATTCTTGAAAAACAAAATACAAAATTTGAAAAGACAAAAATCAAATACAAAAATATAAAATTTTGAAAAATAACAAAATGATTTTCCTTATTTTTTTTCCTTTATAAAGAGGCTTACATATACTATGTATGTAACCCGGGCTTCATAGTTTTATTTATATCATAGTGGCTTATACAGATTCTGTTTATAACCCGTGCTTCATTGTTTTATTTATTTCCAAAAAGGCTTTCATGATTTCTTTTAAAAACACTAGGCAAAAATTATTTTTCCCGCCAAAAGATTTTGTTACTTTCCATTGTTAAACAAATTTTTTTTCAAAACTCTCAATTGTTGATATGAGAAGCAAAGGATTGAACGCCTTTGTGTACTCCTAAGTTGTCTCATCTTGAACAATTGATTGAGTTAAATGTACTTAAATGTTTTATTTTGCATCCAACTTGTTGATGTAAGATGCGAAGGATCGAACGTCTTTGCATCCAACTTGTTGATGTAAAAGGCGTTCGATCCTTCGCATCTTACATCAACAAGTTGGATGCAAAATAAAACATTTAAGTACATTTAACTCAATTAATTGTTCAAGATGAGACAACTAGGGAGTACACAAAAGGCGTTCGATCCTTCGCATCTTACATCAACAAGTTGGATGCAAAATAAAACATTTAAGTACATTTAACTCAATCAATTGTTCAAGATGAGACAACTTAGGAGTACACAAAGGCGTTCAATCCTTTGCTTCTCATATCAACAATTGAGAGTTTTGAAAAAAAATTTGTTTAACAATGGAAAGTAACAAAATCTTTTGGCGGGAAAAATAATTTTTGCCTAGTGTTTTTAAAAGAAATCATGAAAGCCTTTTTGGAAATAAATAAAACAATGAAGCACGGGTTATAAACAGAATCTGTATAAGCCACTATGATATAAATAAAACTATGAAGCCCGGGTTACATACATAGTATATGTAAGCCTCTTTATAAAGGAAAAAAAATAAGGAAAATCATTTTGTTATTTTTCAAAATTTTATATTTTTGTATTTGATTTTTGTCTTTTCAAATTTTGTATTTTGTTTTTCAAGAATGTATCAAGAACAAAATAAGTTAAGGTTCAAGATTTAACATGCCAAGCTTAAAGATAAGAAAGTTAAACCTTTTCTCATCCAATGGTTTAGTGAACAAATCTGCAAGTTGGTAGTCAGTTCCCACAAAGTAGAGTTCGATGTCACCGTTCTCAATATGATCTTTGAGAAAATGATATCTCACATCTATATGCTTTGATCGAGAGTGGTTTACTGAGTTGACTGCAATAGCAATGGCACTTTGAGATTCACAATAGATGGGAATATGATCATATTTCAGACCATAATCAGTAAGCTGAGTCTTCATCCATAACACTTGAGCACAACAACTAGCCGCACCACATATTCAGCTTCAGCTGTTGATAGTGACACACAGTTTTGTTTCTTGGAAGACCAACTCACAATTTTATCACCCAAAAATTGTAAAGTACCGGAAGTGCTCTTGCGATCAAGCTTACAACCTGCATGATCTGCATCTGAATAGGCAGTTAAATTGAATCCAGTATCCCTTGGATACCAGAGACCTAAATTGGGTGTACCCTTTAAATAACGAAATATTCGTTTCACGGCTTGAAAATGTAAATCAGTTGGAGCAGCTTGATACCTAGCACACATACATGTTGCAAACATTATATTTGGGCGAGATGTTGTGAGATACAACAATGAACCAATCATACTTCTATATCTCTTTTGGTCAAATGGTTTCCCATTTTTATCAGCATTAATATTTGTACGAGCAGCCATTGGAGTGGAAATTGAAGAACAAGTAGTCATATAAAACTTTTTCAACATGTCATGAATATATTTACCTTGTGATATAAAAATACCATTTGGTAGTTGTTTGATTTGAAGACCCAAAAAGTAGTTCATTTCCCCAATCATGCTCATTTTAAAATGATTAACCATTAGAGATGAAAAGTTTCGGCAAAATGTTTGACTGGTTGACCCAAAGATAATGTCATCAACATATATTTGGACAAGAAGAACATGTTTACCTTGTTTACGAATGAACAGGGTAGGGTCTATTGTGCCTTTGGTAAAGCCACCTCTAATCAAGAAAGTAGACAAGGAATCATACCATGCGCGGGGTGCTTGCTTAAGACCGTAGAGAGCCTTGTCTAACCTGTAGACATGGTTTGGTCTTTTGGGACCAACAAAACCTTCAGGTTGTTCAACGTAAACTTCTTCTTTGAGGTCACCATTCAAGAAAGCTGTCTTCACATCCATTTGAAACACTGTAAAGTTTCTGAATGCAGCATAGGCTAAGAAGATCCGAATGGCTTCCATTCTTGCAACTGGAGCAAAAGTTTCATCAAAATCAACACCAGGTTGCTGGCAATAACCCTTTGCAACTAATCGAGCTGTGTTCCTTACTACCACTCCATTCTCATCCTTTTTGTTCTTGAAAATCCACTTTGTGCCAATCGATTCATCTTTTCTTGGATTTGGAACTACTCTCCATACTTTCAGTCTTTCAAACTGAGCGAGTTCGTCTTGCATAGCTTTAACCCATTCTGTATCTCGAAGAGCTTCAGAAACAGTTTTGGGTTCAATGTTGCTAAGAGAAAATGCAACAAGACACTCATTAACTGAAGTACGAGTAGTTACTCCGGCTTGTGGGTCTCCAATAATTTGATCTGTAGGATGATCTTTTCGCATACGTGACCATTTGCGATCATGAGGAAGAGGATCTTGTTGATTGACATCAACATCATCATCATTAAAACCAGAGTTTTGCTGAGATATGGAATCATAGCTTGGTATAACAGCTTCCTCGTAAGATGGATGATCGAAATCAAGAGGCACATATACATTTGGAGTGTTCATCTGATTGGTAGTCTGGGTATATTGGGTAGGTTGTTCTTGAATATTCACTAGAGAAGAATTATCAGGAGAGGATTGAGAAGAAGAATCATTAGAAGAGGATGAAGAACTACTACTTGAAGAAGTAGCATTTTGCTTAGAAGAACTTGATGATGATTCATGATTGTTATCAGGAACTAGATCATGATTAGAAACTGGTTCAACAATAACTTGAGGTTCTTCATCATGAATCGGTTTAGTTTTGTAGAATTCTTCAAAAAGAATATCTAACTCATCACTTGTTGGAGCTGGAAACTTCTTGAATTTAGATGCCAAAGTAGAAGTCCTTGATGAAGTACTTGAATCACTTGGATCATTACTTGTTGGTAGCAAACTTTCTTGCTCAAAGATCATTCCGGACATCTCATCAAACCAAACATTCATTGTTTCTTGAATTGTATTTGTTCGGCGATTGTAGATTCGGTAAGCAATTGATGTCTTGGAATAACCAACTAAGTAACCTTCATCACCTTTCTTCTCGAACTTTTCAAGATTTTCCTGAGCATTCAGAGTATAACAAACACACCCAAAGATATGAAAATAGTTGATGTTGGGTTTCCGTTTGTTAACAACCTCATAAGGAGTCTTCTCAAAACGCTGATTAACAATGGACCAATTCTGAGTGTGACAAGCAGTGTCAACAGCTTCAGCCCACATGTTAGAAGGTAACTTAGAATAAGCAAGCATGGTTCTTGCAGCTTCCACAAGCGTTCGATTTCTCCTTTCAACGACACCGTTTTGTTGTGGAGTACGAACCACAGAGAATTGGTGAGTAATGCCTTTGGATTTACAAAATTCATCAAACACGGCATTTCTGAACTCAATTCCGTTATCTGAACGGATGTAACGGACTGGAAGTTGAAGATTTACTTGAGTAGAAGTGATGAAATCGATCAAAGTTTGAGTTGTTTCATCTTTGGAGGCAAGAAACTTGACCCAAGTATATCTTGAATAATCATCAACAATAACTAAGATGTATCTATTCCAATTTCGGCTTTGTACTTTCATCGGCCTACAAAGATCCATGTGAAGCAAATGAAGAGGTGCTAACGAATTAGGAGATTTCTTTGGTTTATGAGAAGCTCGTTTAATCTTCCCAACAGCACAAGAAGGACAAACATGCTCACTCTCATACTTATAGTCTGGCAAGCCTTCAACATGATGCTTGTTGATCAAAGTATTGATGGTAGGAAAATTTAGGTGAGAAAGCCTTCTATGCCACAACCAAGAATTCTTTGATGTATCTTTCGAAATGAGACAAATATTATCGCTTGGTTGGTTATCATCGAGATTAACGGTAAAAAGGTTATCATCGCGGTCGCCACACAAAATGTCAACTTCATCTAGAGTTTGAACTTTGCAAAGAGATTGTCGAAAAAGAACTTGAAGATTGTTATCACAGAATTGTCCAACACTGAACAAGTTATGACTTAATCCTTCAACATAGTGAACTTTCTTAATGACAATTCCATTGCGTTCAATATCACCATAGCCTAAGATAGGAGCGAAATTGTTGTTACCAAATCGAACAGTTCCCATGAATCGTTCGATAAAGTTCTTGAGCAATGCTTTATTGCCAGTCATGTGTTTTGAACACCCGGAATCGAGTATCCAAACACAGATGGTTATTTCCTGCAATCAAATAGAATTAACCGACTTTAGGTACCCACTTGAAGACGGGTCCTTTATGGTTAGTTAAAACAGGCAGGGTATATAACTTAGGATACGCATACAAACATGCTTTAGAATCAACATAGGCATTAACAAGCACATTATCAACAAGCATATTTGGATTAAACAAACGAACATTAACACATGAATTAAAAGTAACATGTGTACCAGCATTCAAACCATACACATGAGAAGTAACATTGCTTATAACATCACAAGGCATAGCCTTGGCACCATTAACATTTGTTTTTAAAGAGGATTTAAAAGATAAATTGTTTGACACATCAGAAACTAGCTTCTTCTTACTACCCGCTTTTCTCCTTTGTCTTTTCTTCCTTTTCTCAACTTTAGTGATCTTAGGTATTAAAGACTTAGCTACCCATTTAGACTCACTAATCAAGCTCTTTCCACCTGTTGGATTGACACTAAGAAGATTAGAACGAGAGTTTTGAAGTACTTTTATCTTTTTAGACTCTTCTAGAGGTGCGGAAACTTCTTGTTTCTTAGGTTTATCATGAGAAAACCAGCCATATCTATCCCTATACCTAGTTGCACCATTTGAAGCATCCCTAGTTACCAAAACTGAGCTAGATTTAGAAACTTTAGGTAATGAACTAGATTGAGAGTTAGATGAAGAAACATTTGAATTGATTTCCAGAAGCATCACTTTGTTGTATTGGATTTTGGGAATGGTCTCAACTTGTTTGGTTTTGACATGCTTTTCCGGTGTAGGACACTTTGTTTTTAACTTATTGATTCTTGGTTTTGTAACAGTCTTCGGTTCAGTCTTGACAAGTTTTGGAATAACTCGTTTCTTTGAATAATATGAAGTTGGATTTTTGGACAACAATTTTGGAGATTCCTCTTTTGATTCAACTTTGATTTTGGTAGATTCAATCTTTTTCTCAGTTTCAGAATCAAAAGCATATTCTCCCTCCATGAATTTATCAAAATCATCTTTTGTGAAAGGTTTAACTAAGGAGATTTTTGAAAAATCAGGAATCTTGGTATCCAACTTCACACTATAGGTAGTCTCAGGAATTAGATCAACTTGAACTGACACATCTTTGGTTTCACAAGAAATTAGAGTAGAAGTATCAACACCTATACTAGCACTAAGCTTAGAGTGAACAACTAACTCTTCAAGAGAATCACAAGTGAAAAACCTATAGTAGTACCATATCAAAACTAAACTATGTGCAAGTTCGTCATTAGATAAATCAGTTTGCACATAATCATCAGCTATAGTAGCAACAGTTTGACATGAACACTCAAGAGAATCAGTCAAGGTCTCGGTGGAGAAATCAGTAGATGAAACACAAGTAGTCTGAGTGAAATGGTCTACTACAGCGCTTAGATTAGTTTGAGTAGAAACATTCACACAAACTTTCTTGGTGTCTACATCAATTAATTCATTATCTGAACTTTGATTTTGAGACTTCAGATGATCAATGACTTGTTGTTGAGAATTCACCTTTTGTTGTAAACCTTATATTTGTTTTTCCAAAATTGTGGATGGAACATACATTTTAGTAGATTTAGGTGAAATACCAATTGACTCTTGGTTTTGAAAATTTGATGCTATTTCTTCTAACTTGAAAATTGAAGATTCTTTAAAATTATAGGAAGCATTTATAGCATCATAGTTAACCAAAAATTTAGTTTGAGGTATTTTCTCAACATCATCAGTTTCAAATTCGTCATCCAGTGGACGAATAAATTGTTGTACCATACCAAGGCGAAGAAATTTTTCATCATACAGAGGTTCAATTTGGTCTTTTGCCTTTTGTAATGGAGTGATATTCTCAAATCCCAACCCATGAAGAAGTTCCGATTTGTCAATTTTCGACTTGTTGAAATAGGCGGTAAAATCCAAAAGAGGGTTTTGTTCAACTTTATATAACTTCTCTTGATAAAAAAGTATATTCTTTTTGAATTCCTCAATTTGGTTTTTAAGATTTTCAATCTCAACACCTTTTAAAAAACAAGTATGTTTTAAATCAGAAATCTTTCTTTCTAGTTCAACATTGTTTGGTTTGGATTCTTGAAGCTTTTAATTAAGAATATCAACATCCATTTGTCTAGCATTTGCTCGAAGCCACTCATTGGTCTTTTGAATTTCAAGATCTTGATTGGCTTTTTCAAGATCATGAACGGTCTTTTCAAGATTGTGACATTTATGCAATAACTTAGAATCAGGAGAGGCATGCAACTCACATTCTTTAACCAACATCCTTTCTTTGTATGATTGAAAGTCTTGTTTAATAGTTTCATGATCAAAAAGTAATTTTGAATATTCTTCAAAGAGTTTTGAAAATTCACTTTTAGAAAATGAAATACTATTTTTCAACATCTTATTTTTGTTGGTTAATGACATGATATGAGTTGTCAAATTTGATAAAGCTAAATCAAACGACTCTTTATCTTTAACTATTGAAAAAGCAGAGTGTAGATTTACCTCATCATCCGGGTACTCATCATCAGTGCTTTCAGCCTCAAAAGCTTTGTCCTTGGCCAACCTCACCATGAAACACACATTTGCAGAGAGATCTTCATCTTCATCATCCGAGAGCAACAGCCATTTATCATCTTCAGCAAGCAATGCATGACCGGCTTCCACTTGCTTTGCTAACAACATCTTCTGCTTGTAGTACTCATAGTTCCGCTTACGAGGTTGCTTGCAATCAATTGCAAAATGACCAGGATTTCCACAATTGTAGCACTTTTTATCAGAAGCTTTACCCTTCTCAACTACTTGTTTGTCATAACCTTCAACTTTCTTTTCAACATGCTTGGATCCACTTGATTCACCTTGACCATTATTCTTAGAATGATAGTGTTCCTTCTTGGGAAATGCACTTGTGGAAGAAGTGCGGAGAATATTGTTTGTTGGCCTCGCTTTGTAGAACTTTTTCTTGAAGTGCTTGGTAACTGCGTCAAGAGCTTGATATAATTCGTCAGAAACACCATCTCTTGGAGCCAACATATCATCTCCCTCCTCATTAGACGAAGAAACAACTACCATTTGCCTTTTAAGAGATTCAGAAACCTTCTTTTCAACAATTAATGCCAAAGGATCAGAAGATACAACTTCTGGCATTTTGTTTGATAAAGCTTTGTTTAGGACTTGATGTTCATTGAGTTTGAAGGATTCATGAAGATTATGGAAGAAGAACTTGGCCAGATTTTGATGTTGCTTAATCTGAGTTCCATAATCTTCCCACTCAGGACCAAGACCTTTGATGAATTTGCTGTTTAACTCAATCTCTGATTTATGGACATTGTTCTTCCGAAGTTCATTTATGACATTGCAAAATCTACAGTAGACAGCCTCTAGAGATTCATTTGGCAATTTGCTGAAGTTGTCAAACTCAATCAACACATTTGTCAATCTAATTGTTGAAGTTAGGTCAGATCCTTCCATTTGTCTTGCCACCTCATCCCATATCTCCTTGGCTGTATTATAAGAATCAACAGAACCATAGATTTCATCTGGTAGTGCTTTGTATAAGCATGATCTAGCTCTGTTATCTGCAGTTGTTCGATCTTTTTGTTCAGCATTCAAAAGATCAAGAGTGAGTATTGCACCGGTAGTGGGATGGCGATGAACTGCAAGTCCATTAAGAATGGAATCTTTAAGTAGGTGACCATTTGGTTGACATTCCACATAGTCAATGAATCTTTTCTTCCATAGTCCATAAGAACCACGGTAGAGAACTGGAGGTCTTGTATCTGAACTTAAAGCCAATGCTTCACGAGAAGCCATTTGAAATTGATTTGATTTGAAAAGAGATTTGAATTAAGATTTGAAGAAACTGGGAAACGAAACGATCTTGGATGAGATCGTCTTAGAAGATCGTCTTGACAGGAGATCGTCTTAAGTGAAAAACAGTTGAGACGATTTGAATGAGATCGTCTTGGAGACTTTGAGTTAAACTTGGTTAAGTATTGAAAATGAAATTGAAATTGAAAATGAAATGAATTGAAACGATCTTGAGAGAATCGTTTTGGAATTTGGAAATGAAACGGTCTTGATGAAGATCGTCTTGGGTTTTGATGACTTGTCAAAATTTTCTAAGTATTTTTGAGAAAAAATGGACAGAGTTTTAGTATGAAATGGAATGAAAGAAATTTGAGCAAAACTAATCAATAAGATCAGTTACCCAGGAAGTGTGTGATTCCCAATCACAACGACTTCAAATGTTCAACCAAACCACAACACCTTGCACAAGAAACTGAGACGATCTTGTCAGGATCGTCTTGTGTTTCAAGAAGCTGAGACGATCTTGTCAGCATCGTCTTGGCTTTCTGTCACAAAACTTAACAATTTTCAAATACTTTTTAGTATTTGAATTGACCAAACCGATCCTTACGGATTAGTTAGCCACAAACAAACACTTAACCTCACAACCACTTCGTCCTACAAGATACAAAGCACAAAGTATGAGAAATGAATAATCAAGCACTGAGACGATCTGAGAAAGATCGTCCTAGTGAAGATCGTCTGAAGGTCATCTTCTTCATCACAACAGTTTGCAAAAACTCCATTGATGACTTTTAAAGCTTCAAAATCTTTCGAATTACTTGGAGTTAGAACTTGAAATCACTTGCAAAATGTTTGTAATCACGTCCACAACAAATCCTTGAACAAAATTCAGCTAATAACACAACAGAATCAAAATCCAAATTTTGAGCGCCAAAAACCAAAAATTCAATCTCGAGAATTCGATTGAATTGGAACGTAAAACTTGACAGAATTATGTTTTGAGATATGAGGAATCTATTGGTGAACAAAAATTGATGATTTTATGTGTTTTAATCCATGATAAATGATGAAACAGGGGACAGTATGAAAAACGTTTTTTTGATATGAATTTGGATGAAAATTGAGATCAAAATCAGTTATGGATCGATATCAAAGTGATGTTTTGCTCTGATACCACATATCATAACCCGATTTCTTCTCTGGATTTGATCTCAACAATGGCGGATCAAGTGTGTGTGAGTTCTTGGTGTGTTTAGTGTGTGTGTGATTTCTAGAGAGAGAGATTGGAACGAACTGGATTAAATGTATGTAAAAATGGATCAAAGGCTTATGATTTCTAAGGAGTTGAGGGTATTTATAGTTTAAATCTACAATTAAGCTAATTAACACTCCTAGTCCCTCAACCTTAGAAATCATTTCACCATGTCTTAACAACAACTAAGTTCACTTAACTTAAATTACAATTTATCACTATTTTTGGATTTCTAACAAACGTAGGTCTCATAATTGCATTTATGTGATTATTGAGTGAACGAGAAGTCTAACAATGACCTCCGAATTTACCTAAAGTCTTTAAGGATAATAGATTGTAGTTATCGAACGCTTCGGCTGTACTAACCATGATTTATATTCTTTAGAGCAATCTAGTGGTTGAAAAGCCATAGACTGAACTATGTTAGAACATTGCTTTGTGCATGTCTCAATGATACATAGGAAATCCGAAAAATGTTATACATTTCTATCGGTCATTTCATTAATCCTTTTGATTTTTGAACATGTTAACGGATCATTCTTATCCGGTTTCATTTCTCATCTCACAAACACAAAAACCACCAACACCATTCTATAACATTTGTATCAACAACTTCAATCTTACTTTTAGCTAACCTTAGGATTCTTTGGGTTGGGCTGCTACGTTGATGATTGATATTTCTCCATATGTATCTAGTTTCAGTTTGTCATATTTTTTGTGACATTTTCTCAATCAATGTTTGCATAATGACATTGGTTCCCAACTTTGTCATTATGAGGGGGAGAAAAGATTATGATTGATTAATTGGGGAAGAAATAAGAGAGCAAGGAGAAAAGGTTGTATTGATTGGGTGTATGGAGGTTGAAGATGGAGTTGAGAGAAAATAATTAGAGTGAATTAGAATGATTAATTTACAAAACATTTCAGTCAATTGAGCTCAGATACTCACTAGATTTTAGTTGTTTGAGTTCTTGATTTTGAAAAAGGAGGAAATCTACATTGATTACAAAGATAAGAATGAGACCGAAGATGAAAGGATATTATCTCAAGATGGAACAAATGTTCAAAGATGCTCCAAAATGTTTACATGGATTAAGGAGTAGCATGATCACTTCATAAGAGACTTATCCAAACTTCATTCAAAAGTTTACTCTCCAAAGTGTTCAAGTTATTGTGACAAAGGTCAAAGCTACAAAAAGTTGAAAGATTGATTGGAAGATTCTAGACATAGAAGTAAAGCTTCAAAAGAGTCTTCATCAACATATTCCATTCTAGATCTTCAAGTCATACAATTATACTCGTTCAAGAAGCTCCAATGCATACATCAAGGGGGAGAGTATAAGTTCTTGATACTTCATTTCATGAAGTTAAATTTCACACAAGAATTGAAGATTGAAAAAATCAAAGACAAGTTCATACCTTCCGCACCTCAAAAGATAAATCTGATTCATGATTCAACAATCTTCAAAGATTCAAGACACACACATACATTTTATTCTCTTTTAAAAACAAGGGGGAACATTGAGAATCACTTCATGATTTAACTTCAAGAAGTCCAAGACCAAAACTGAATCAAGTTCGCCAAAGACTTGTGTCTACATACCAATTGTCTTCACCACCGGGCTCATCAATTTCATTCCTACAAGACAAGATAACACGTACTTCATTCATTACAATATATCACTAAGGTGGAGAATGTTAGAAATTCAAAATAGTGATAAATTGTAATTTAAGATTAGTGGACATACTTGTTGTTAAGTCATAGATAAATGATTTCTAAGGTTGAGGAACTAGATGTGATAATTAGCATAAATGTATAGTTAGCCTATAAATAACCCCTCACACTTTAGAAATCATAACAACTTTAAGCCTTGTCCCTATTTCATTTCATTCCTGTAATTTTACACACATTTAATTCCAATCTTTCCTCCCCCTCTCTCTCTCTCTAGAATCACACACTAAAACACCAAGAACACACACACACGTAAAACCGCCATTGTTGAGATCGAATCAAGAGGCGAAATCATGTTATTATAGTTGGTACATCCGGTCATCGATTTAGTGACCCGAAATATCGGTTTTTGACTTGGTTTGACTCCCTAAGACCTCAAACAAATTTAGTTATCATTCTAACTTATTTTAACAGTAGGTTTTGTGTAACTTAAGTGCAAAATTTCGTGGGTTAAGAGATGGTGCAATATAATGGTCTTAAATATTCCCGGTAAGTGTTTAAGTGACCCGAAATAGTACATTTTAAGCTTAATCTTTGTATCTATGAATCAAATTAAATTATATATGTACACTTTTATATATTTCCAGTAACTTAAATCTAATTTAGTGTTTATTTGATGGATATAGATTCTTGTTTCAAATATTGCATTTTATATCTTTTTAATTTACAAATTAAAGCTACTTTTGAATATATATTTAACTAAATCCTTACTTTTATTAATCATCCTTCGAATCCAGAATTTTTGCTCATAAAATACCCATTCTAAGATAAATAAAATGATCCAATGACAATCAAGTATATTTCAAGTTTCAAGAATGCCTTTAAACATCACATGCATGCAAGGATCTACATTGGTAGCTACATAATCTTTATCTTTCTTGAACATTTTCCCAAAGACATCCTTTTAAATAAAATTTACAGAAAATAATAATCCTTTTGAGCATCATAACTGATTTGGTAAAGACCCACTTAACCATTTTATGCTAGATACTAGTGCATGCTTTTCGGGTCTTATTTTTGTGTTATTAGCCACACAAGGAAAACTTTATCAACCTTAACCCTTCATCAAAACATGCATGCAAAGAAAAGAGAAGAAGAAGATACATGTTTTTAACAAAAAGTTTGATATATTACAAAATACAACTAGTTGATGAACAAGATTAAGGTGAGTCTTGTTAACAACCTTAAAAGTCAAAAATGATGAGAAAAGTTGTTGATTTTCGTGAGTGAGGAGGCTCCCAAGTGATTCAGATCTTCTCCTTTGCTTGAGTCTTGATGATCTTTAGCTATTTTACTTATTATTTTTATTATTTAGTTAATCTTGCTTGAATCTCCCTCCATTGCCACGTTTTTGAGAAGAAAAAGATGAAGGGAATAGTCTAGAGAAAAACTAGAGAGAGTTGTAGGTGAAAAATGAAAGAAAAGATACATGCATGAAGAATATGGAAGTGTAAGGGAGAAGTCTTGTATAGGAAGTTGTAGTAGACATGTGGAGGCTCAAAAATGATTGGTTATGTGAGCATGTGTGTGTCTTGTGTACTGGTCGAAAATCACCATCACAATCTCAAATTGTTTTGTAAGGATTTTGTATAATAAAACTTGTATTTGTATAATTATTGGTTAGTTAATATATGTAGTAAATAGGTTAGTTATTCACTAGTTAATTTAGGTATTTCTTACATTTATATATATATATATACAACCGTATATGTACATGTATATGTATATATATGTATATAATATTTTGTCATTCATGTATATTTACTTGGTGAATGGATGTTTATTGTATCACCATTGTTATTATATAGACTTAAAGTACACTTAATATCTTAAGATATACTCCTTGTTCTTATAAGTATATACATACATTTTAAGTTTATTCATACTTAGTTTTGATTTATAGACTTTTTAGTACTTATAAAACATTATTATTTTGGCCTCTAAGCATTCTTGTATATTTTAATTGGCATTCCTAAATAGCATGATAATAAGTAAGCATATAGCACTAAGTTATGGGTCAACGAATCGGATCTTGTCATAAATTCTAACTAATCTGTCTCGTTGTCTCATTGAACTATTTAGTAACACCGACCAAAATGGGCGGGTGTTACAAGACTACCCTATAATCAAATTCTCGTTAGATTCATTGTTTAAGCATTAATGACCTAAAGTTCGTGCTACAAATTCATCTTTTAGTTACCCGGCTCTTAAGCCATGACAAGATAGTAATTATCGCCGGTGACCACAGTGCTCGTTTCCAAGTCAAAGGATCGCGTCTGACATTGTTAAGCATCATGTTCTATTCATCCTAATCACTATGGTTCTGGATCTCTCGGTTACAAGTGAACGCTTTTTACATATAGTTATAGACCAACTAGTGTTTTCCATCCTTATGTATTAATCCTAGTGTATGATTATAGATCGATCAGCAGAATTAAATCAATACATGCAGATATAGAACCGATAATAACATGAAGAACTAGTAAAACATGGATCTACGATAGACAGTAAAACATACTTTAATAGATCTAACAAACAAAGTAAAACAATAAACATCTACTTGATCACATTGATCCAAACATGTATTCAGCCTACTAGCCTAACATTATTAAAGGAATAACAAATTCTGAAAAAATGAAAGACATTGTTTACCAACTGAAATTAAAGTAAAAGAGAGTAGATCTAGGTTGAGAATGAAGATTCGAAGGCGTTGGAAGCTCCAAAACCTCTTTGAAATCTACAAAGTCGACCTAGGGTTGAATATGGCGGTTAAGGCTGCTGAATCGGCTCTCTCTTAGGGTTTTGAGGGTTAGTTCGACTTATATAGGTGTTAAAGCCGGTTGCTGATCTGGGCCGCCCGGCGACGCTGGGATGGGCTCCAGTGGCACTGGACATAGGCCAGCGGGGTTGGCAGCTCCTGCTACTGCTCGTACTTCTTCGTTCGGCTCCTGAATCACCTCCTTGTGTCTTGTAATTTCATAGGCCTTCATCACGAGTTACTTGATGCCATTTAGCCTCTCTCGTATCTTTCTCGAACCTGCATAAACACACGACTCATTAAGTATCGATAGTTCCGGAATAATAACTCATTTAAGACATAGAAATGAGGCCTTTCGATAGGGGTTTTTATCACAAAATGGACGCTCATCAATGACTCTGATAACCTTGCGGAAATAGAACGTTCATTGTAGACCCAAAGTGTTTACGCGATTAACGAAATCCCAACAGTGGTATCAGAGCGTAGATCATACATGGATATTTGTGACTAAAATAGATAAATGATTTATAAGAGCTTATAAATCAATCGGTTAATTGAACCCATGTGTTTATGCATATCGGGTCGAATCGACCGTGTGACCATTTATATTGTTTATTTGTCATGGTCCCAAAATTGTGTGTTTCAATATTTACATATTGTTTATATTATTCCATAGAGATGAATCGTACCGTGATTGGTTGTTTTCTCCTTTTAAATTCATTCGATTAGTTTAAATTAATTTTGAGTATAAAATTGTTTTGGAAATTAAAGGTTTAATTAATTAAGATATTTGAAACATAAAATTTTATAAAATGATGCTCAAATTTTCAAAATTATGGAGAAAGCATGAACCAATTCAAAGTCCCGTTTATTCGACAATACATATCTTGAATTAAGTGGGAGCTTAGACGAGTCATTAAGATAAAAATGAGGTATTTATACTTGTTTTATTTTAGGGTTCATAATGGTTGAACCGACATATGGAATTATAAATTAGAAGATGCAAATCCTTTATTTGTTAAGATGTGAATTTTATGAAATACCTTAAAAAACGAGTTTTACACACACGACTTGAAAATGTTTTACAAAGTAATAAAAGGAGTTTTAATAAATTAAAATGAGTTTTAAAGGAAATTAATGCTTTTGTTAAAACTAAAATAATCTCACCTTAAGTTTTGTAAAACGAATAAGTAAATTAAAATGTCGTTTTAATTGCATGGATATTGTTTGTGTTCATTTATGCCTTATTTCACGTTAGGTATGACCTAGTGCCACACAAACATTCGTTTGATGAAACTTTATGTGTTAATGTATGCTAACATAATTGGTGCTTTACTCCTATTTGTATTGCATGCGGAATAGGAGTGTTATAAACTACTTAGAGTTAGTTTCACTACCCGCACATAAAGAAATCTCTGCCATCTTATGAGAAGCACCTGACCGTCTACACTACCTGTTGCTCTGGACAGTTGCCTAAGCCATAGTGTAGATACGGGGTGGTCCTTCATGTCTGCCCATCCCAGTTACCGGACATGGACAGCCACACGCCAGATTATAGGCGTGATTTTGCTAGGTCGTCTGGACGATTGCCGAATACTAGTTGGAAAGGATGAGACTAAACATGCCTTAGGGTTAAGAGTAGTAAAAGTCTCAATAAGATTCGCAAAGTGCGATCAGTCGTTGAACCGGTCAAATTGATAACACAACCAGGTGGTCATCCAGATGGTTGCTGGATACACGTGTTGTGGGTTAGATTTGGTTCATAATCTTTAAAACCATAGATTATTTTAGGATACATTAGTAGATTAAAATCTAAGGGTAGTCGTTTTTAGTTCAAGCCTTAATAATCTAAATCCCTATGTTTGAACGTTACTTTTAGATGGCCTTATCAACTCAAAATACCATTAAGTCTGCATTGCTCAAGTCCTTGTTTGATAAGGACAAAATGGATGGTGACAACTTTAATAAGTGGTATCGCAATATAAGAATTGTGCTTGAACACCAAAAGAAGTTGCACATTCTTGACACACTGTCCAGTTGCTCTAACTAGTGATAGTACCACTGAATATCGTGTTGACTATCAGAGTAAGTACGATGAGCATAGTGAGATAGCATGCCTCATGTTATCAAGTATGAACTCTGAACTTCAAAGGGATATGGAGAATGTTGTGTTTTTATTAACTATACAACTCTTTGTATCGATTATGGATATTCACAATCTGAAAGGACTTTAAATTGGTTTATTCAAAACTTAGGGTTTATAGTGTAAATAATTAAAAATCAATTTAAAACTTAGGGTTTCCAAATTCGAAATCCCTAAATATATATGAAAGTCGAATTCAAGGTCGAATTCCATATCCCAATTTGACCCGAAAAGGTTTATGTAAAACCTTTTAATAAAACATGAACATCCTAATTAATTAAGATTAAATCATTAAGCAAATAAATTAATCTAGCTTAATTTACTTATGCAATAATTAATTAACCTCACTAATTATATATGCGGAATAAGTTAATATAACAATTAACTAATTAATTCCCTAAATCGATCTATCATGCATGCATTATAACAACCTAATTAATAAATAAATAACGAATGAAGACTAACCTCTTTGTAGAAACCCGGAGACATGAACTCTGTCACGTACTAGAGCCCAAGTGTAGGAACTCCTCTAAAGACTCGTACAGACGAACAGATAATCAGCACTTAGCTAAGTGCTAGCTATAACTTCCAAGTAATAACTAAATACCCACCGTATATAAAAATAACTAGAAAAGCTAGCTCAAAAATCTCCACCAAGGGGTGGTGATTTTCGACCCAAGCTTCATAAGGGAGAAGAGAGAATTGTTTTGAAAAAGGGTTTTAGGTCTCTATTTATAAGAATAGAAAATCCTTAGGTTTCCTTATCCCAATCAATCTGGGATAAGAAAACAAGCCTTTTTCCTTTTCCCTTTTGTTCGTGCGTGGCCGACCTCATGGGGTATACGGGGCTCTTGTTTGGCTCATGGTCAAATGGATAGGCCCATGGTGCTTAGGTGCCCGATCCGATTTCGACCCAGTTCGACCCGCTAGTAATTTCCAAATCTATTTTTGGAAAGTTTCTAAAAACCAATTTTAGAAACTTCTAGTTATTATCTTTTACAATAGATATTTGTTATAAATATAAAGTTCAACTAAGCCCTCCTCATTCTTCGCGTGCGACCCTAAAGGTTCATAGATATGAGGCCGTATAAATATATTGGAATATTCTCATAATTTCAACACTCCCACTTGAGGATATTTCCAATATGAGGATCATCCCAACATACTTCCAAATATGTATGAATATAATTCTGTGACGGGAACCAACATCAACTTCTAGATGTTGTACATTAAACTCGTTTAATGCTTTGGTACAATGTCTAATCCTCCCTATATGTTTCTAATATAGCATCGAGTCATGAGGCGAGGATCAAGCGACGCTCATATAACTTCGACATATTGCTCAATCTACTGAAAAGAAGTGAAACAATCCAAAATACGTTTGCTTAGAAACATATTCATAAGCATTGTACTCGGGGCATGGCCATGCACTTAATCAGTTCCTTTCATCGAGTGGCCGCGTGATATCTTTCCAATTCTTTGGTGAACAAATCCTTTCTTGACAACATACGTCCTTTTCATATTTCACCTCACACCCAAAATAGCCGATACTACTGTCGGTTAAGTTCCAGGTTCGGTACCGAATCAAAGCATGAGACTACGTACTCCGGGACACGCCTATGCGTCTCAAGTCGAAGGATAACTAGACACTACCACTTCCCAATAGTCATGCATGTTAACATGATCCACATGATTACTTGAGGAATGGGTCTAATCCCAATATCCAAGTATCTCTCTTGAATACTTGTGAAACGATTGCATTTTTATACACATTATTTATGTAATGCAAATAATATATCATGTCTCACAATTATCTTTATTCATCATTACTCCCGTAATCCATGAGCGGTAATGGGCAATGTTTTAGAATCATTTACATGACTCACGGATTGGTTTTAAGCATGCAACTATAGAACTCGTGTTATGAATAAGAATGCTATCATTCTCTTTCAATACTTCCGATAGGTTCCAATATTTAAATACTAAAATGTTACCACAACGTCATTGATAAGCAACTCTTAGTCAATTCACATTAACCAAGAATTTTTCTTTCCATTAGGGGTCTTGCCTAATTTATGACTTGTATTGAACCTTAGAATATCCACACAATCTGACTCTCAAGCGTGTCGTTAGCATGTCGTAAATAGGATATGATAAAATATCATATATCCCACGAGATATTTCTCTATACCTTTGGAGGGGTGATATATTCTATAATTCCAATAGTAAACTACTATTAAGATAAAACGAAAATCCATACATCTCTTTCGTTCACAAGGAATTTATTCCGTTCCGTTTATCGACAATCCAAGACTCATGGATCTCAAATATAGTTTAGCCAAGCTAACCAATTTATTTGAATTATGCACATGAATTATGACATAGCAATTGAGAAACTTCATTTCGTGAGAAACTTTCTCATAAAAAAATTGAAGTTTCACTTTGAGTACTTACTCAAATAACGTCACGTGGTTCATCTAAAGTGAACATTAATCTAGAGATAATTCTAGATATGATCATGTAATCTTATTTAAGCTAGTATTCATAGATTAAGTTCTAAGTCTATACACAATACTTCAATTGTGCTTATATTAACCAAAAATGATGCGTTAATTTGTTATGCCTCTAAAGATCACATTCGGATTGTTGATGATTTGAAGTTCTCAAGATACTATGTAGAGGTTTAGAATAACCTTTAGGTTGCACCATTTATTGTCCTTGCTTATGCTGACCTTTTATTGCTTAAAACTCATTGCTAACTTATGAGTTTATGACAAATAGTATCTTGTTACTTCAAGACAAGCTTTAAGTCGGATTTAGATATCAATCTCATTGACTTTGAATGATTTTCAACTTTACAAGCTTGTAATCAACATTCATATGGATCTTCCAATTAGCACATACTAATCCAATATGTGGATATTCGGCTTATCTTAAATTCCACGCGCCCTTAAGTTTACACTCTAAGGCCCACCATGCGTAATGGCTAATTATATCAAGAAGATTGTGATTCATATCTCTTGAAGCTTTTCAGGATCTATACCTCTCCCACTGAATCTAATAATTCTATAAATCCTTGATTTTGATAAGTATCACTTATCGTGGAAACCATGGAGATATTCATCAATCTAAGAATTCTATTACTTGTTAGATATAAAACAAGATTACTCTACTTTACGTCATAACGTATAACATTCTACTACTTGGAATAAGGTTTAACCAAAAAGGATAGAAGTTTATTAAATCATCTTGACCACACCTTGTATCTATCAATAGTGAAGAGAAAAGAAATGTAAGGCATTTCTAAATTCACTTGTATGATCCAAAATAAACTTTGATTATCAACGAAGTAGGAATTTAATGATGTCATATATAAGTAAAAAAAATAAGTGTAATACTTACCAAAATTTTCAAATATATAAATATCCAAAACTTTTGTATATACGACACCCCAAAGATCAAGAACATTCTCATTCAAATGACAAGACTAAATTAAGATTCTATCACTTAGGTAAAATCCGACATGCTCTTCAAAGTTGTGATTCTAGAATCTCGAGTCTTTCATTTCCTACTTGTTTTCCGATATTGAGCAACTCAACTCTATTTAGCAAAGCTTTTATTTGACATATGCTCGCTAGTAAGATAGTCAAAATAGCTTCACTTCCCAAATGACCTATTTAAACCACATTGGTTATAGGTAGTATCTTATAATAACTCTTCTTATTCCCTTTCTTGGACCAATAAATGTCATCGTGAAAACAAAATACACTTGTTCTTCACTCTACCTCTTGTACCTTCTATCAGTCTTCTTGACTTCTCCATACTTATCACAACTAGATCTTTGCCTAGCATAGTTCCATTAGTTTCTATCAAATAATTTGACACAACTTAACACACTTTTATTTCACCTTGGCACATTGAATATGCTTGTAGAGTTTGGTCGGTGAATTGTAAATTCGTCCCAAACTCCATATAGGTGACATAAGTTGTTGTGATCTATCCATGTACTCGCTTTATAGGTTTACACAGATTGTCTTATCATATGCAACATTAACATGGCATTCTAGTGAGCTTCCTTCTCGAACATGCTACAAACTTTCTATCCATGAAGTGAGCTTTTGAATGCTCGACTCCTTTTGATCATCAAAAGGTATATATGCAATGACAAAGACAAATAAACAATCTCACTTTTCTCATCATATTACTAGAAAATGCAAGATAGCAATAGTGTATTGGTTATTGGAGACAATGTTAAGAGAATGCAACTTCATCTCATGCCTCAAGAATAAATCTCGAGCAAGATATTGAAGTCGCTCTCATTTAGGTTATCATTATCTAGCAAAGATATTAGTAATTTGATGATATACCCTATACGGAGCATCAGCTCCGTATCCGAAGCAGAAGCAAAAGTACCTTCGTACAGGTAAAGATTACTTATCTATATGCTCAGTACGGAGCTCGATCTCCGTTCAGCACAATCATCTCGGAGCTCATGAGTTAGGAAATACCCAGCTCCAAGGCAAAACATATTAAAAAGATCGGGTATAGATACTTTCTATGATTATCCGATCTCAACAATATATTCAAAGCCAAAGACCTCGGACACGGCTTATAAAGAGATCGACACAAATCCCCTCAAGGAAGGAAATAGAATATATCCCAAAGAGGGAGAGATTTACCATAAATCTCTTACCCTCCTTTCCAAGTCTTTAGCCACTATATAAATAGAGAAGGAAGCCACACGATCATCATTATTATCATCACACACCCGATTATACTCAAAACCCTAAAACTGCCTCATAAACCCTAAGTCGGATTAATCGACTTAGGACCAACAAACAACCAATATTCTCGATCTTCGTGAATAAACCCTTAGCCTCGTTAGACGGCTGAGAGTGAACAGCAACAGGTGTAAAGCGGTCTTCGACCCTCTGACCGGAAAGGAATCGCCAACAAAACACCTCCAACCCTTGTCACACCTCCGGTTGAGTCATAGTGCGATTATTTGCTTAAACAAATTGGCGCCCTCCGTGGGACCATGGTCCTCAAGTTAGAACTCAGCCACGATCAAAGAAAAGCATTTTGTCAAATCCTGATTTCTTTCTAGGACGGCACGGGTCGAACGTCGCATGTGATCAAAACAGGAACGATAGCGAGATTCTCCCAGTCAACGAACCTTACTCCTCGGAATTGCAGGAGAATCACCAATTCTCAAATAATGTTAGAAATCCAAAAATAGTGATAATTTGTAATTTAAGTTAGTGGACGTTGTTCTTGATTAAGACATGGTGAAATGATTTCTAAGGTTGAGGGACTAGGAGTGTCAATTAGCTTAATTGTAGATTTAGACTATAAATACCCTCAACTCCTTAGAAATCAGAAGCCTTTTATCCATTTTTACACATACGACATATGTAGATCGTCTCTTTCTCTCTCTCTCTAGAAAATCACACACACTAAACACACCAAGAACACACACACTTGAAACACCATTGTTGAGATCGAATCAATAGCAGAAGTCGTGTTATTACATGTGGTATCAGAGCAAAACATCACTTTGATATCGATCCATAACTGTTTTTGATCTCAATTTTCATTCAAAATCAATTCAAAACCATTTCCTCAAAAACCGTCCCTGTTTCATCATTATTTGTTGTTCAAATCGCATAAAATCATAATTTTTTGTTCACCAATCGATTCCTCATAGCTCAAAACGTATTCCTGTTGAATTTTACAATCCAATTCGATCTAAATCTCTAGATTGAATTTTTGGTTTTTGGCGCTAAAAATTGGGTTTTGATTCTGTTGTGTTATAAGCTGAATTGTGTATTAGGATTTGTTGCGGACGTAATTACAAATGTTTTGCAAGTGATTTCACATTCTAACACTCAGTGAATCGAAAGTTATTGAAGCTTGAAATTCATCAATGGAGTTTTTACTTTGTATTCTGTTGGAGAAGAAGACCTCAAAATGATCTTCACTAGGACGATCTCCTTAAGATCGTCTCAGTGGTTGTTTTTCCATATTTGATACATTTTGTATTGTGGCTTGTAGGACGATCCTCACAAGATCGTTCTAGCAAGTGTGGTTGTTGGAAAAGTGTTGTTTATGGCTAACTGATCCATTTTGGATTGGTTTGGTCAAAATTCAAAATGTTTAAACTTTGAAAAAGAGTTGGCAGAAACTAAGACGATCTTGCCAAGATCGTCTAAGTTACCTGACACTAAAACGATCTTGACCAAGATCGTCTCAGTGTTTGTTGTTTGTTGAGTTGGTGTGGTTGATCATTTGAAGTTGTTGTGATTGGGAATCACATACTTCCTGGGTAACTGATCATTATTGATTGGTTTTGCTCAAATCTAATTCCTTCCAATTCAGAACAAATCTCTCTCCAAAAATTCTCAAAAACACTTAGAAAAATTTCCAAGTCTTCTAAACCGATCTTATTAAGACCGTTTCATTTCCTTGATCAAAATTCCAAGACGATCTCTTTTTAGATTGTTTCATTTCCAAAGTTCTTTATACTTCAATTTCATTTTCAATTTCCTTTAATTCCTTTTCAGTTTCCATTTCCAAAACTCAAAATCATTCTTCAATTTCAGTTTCATTCAATACTTAGCCAAAGTTCATCAAATTTCATTCAAGACGATCTTCTTTGAATCATCTCATTCTTCTTAAACTCAAGACGATTTGTTTCAAGTCGTTCTTACTTTCATTCATCTAGGACGATCTCTTCTAAGACGATCTTATCCTAAGAAGATCTTCCCAAGATCGTTTCATCTTCTGAAATTTTCAACTTTCATTCCAATTCAAGTTCCAAATCAAATCTCTTTCTAATGGCTTCTCGTGAAGCTTTGGCATTAGGTTCTGATACAAGACCTCCAGTTCTCTACTGTGGTTCTTATGGACTATGAAAGAAAAGATTCATGGATTATGTGGAATGTCAACCAAATGGTCACCTTCTTAAAGATTCCATTCTTAATGGACTTGCAGTTCATCGCCATCCCACCACTGGTGCAATACTCACTCTTGATCTTTTGAATGCTGAACAAAAAGATCGAACAGCTGCAGATAACAGAGCTAGATCATGTTTATACCAAGCACTGCCAGATGAAATCTATGGTTCTGTTGATTCTTATGATACAGCCAAGGAGATATGGGATGAGGTGGCAAGACAAATGGAAGGATCTGACCTAACTTCAACTATTAGATTGACAAATGTGTTGACTGAGTTTGACAACTTCAGCAAATTGCCAAATGACTCTTTAGAGGCTGTATACTATAGATTCTGCAATGTCATAAATGAACTTAGGAAGAACAATGTCAAGAAATTGGAGATTGAGTTAAACATCAAATTCATCAAAGCTCTTGGTTCTGAGTGGGAAGATTATGGAACTCAGATTAAGCAACATCAAAATCTGGCCAAGTTCTCCATCCATAATCTTCATGAATCCTTCAAACTCAATGAATATCAAGTACTAAACAAAGCTTCATCGAACAAAATGCCAGAAGTTGTATCTTCCGATCCTTTGGCATTAATTGTTGAAAAGAAGGTTTATGTAGCTCTTAAAAGGCAAATGGTAGTTGTTTCTTCGTCTGATGAGGAGGGAGATGATATGTTGGCTCCAAGAGATGGTGTTTCTGACGAATTATATCAAGCTCTTGCCGCAGTTACCAAGCACTTCAAGAAAAAGTACTACAAAGCGAGGCCAACTAACAACAATCTCCGCACTTCTTCCACAAGTGCATTTCCCAAGAAGGAACACTATCATTCAAAGATTAATGGTCAAGGTGAATCAAGTGGATCCAAACATGTGGAAAAGAAAGTTGAAGGTTATGACAAACAAGTTGTTGAAAAGGGGAAAGCTTCTGATAAAAAGTGCTACAACTGTGGTATTCCTGGTCATTTTGCAATTGATTGCAAGCAACCCCACAAGAGAAAATATGAGTACTACAAGCAGAAGATGCTTTTAGCAAAGCAAGTGGAAGTTGGTCATGCATTACTGGCTGAAGATGACAAGTGGCTTTTGCTATCAGATGATGAAGATGAAGATCTCTCTGCAAATGTGTACTTCATGGCGAGGTTGGCCAAGAACAAAGCATTTGAAGCTGAAAGCACTGATGAAGAGTACCCGGATGATGAGGTAAATCTACACTCTACTTTTTCTTTAGTTAAAGATAAAGAGTCGTTTGATTTAGCTTTATCTAACTTGACAACTCATATTACGTCTTTAGCCAACAAAAATAAAAAGTTAAAAAATAGTATTTCATTTTCTAAAAGTGAATTTTCAAAACTCTTTGAAGAACATTCGAAATTACTTTTTGATTATGATACTATTAAACAAGATTTTCAAACCTACAAAGATCAAATGTTGGTTAAAGAGTGTGAGTTGAATGTATCTCCTGATTCTAAGTTATTGCATAAGTGTTATAAAGTCGAACTAAACCCTCTTGTGGATTTTACTGGCTATTTCAACAAGTCAAAGATTGACAGATCGGAACTTCTTCATGGGTTGGGATTTGAGAATATCTCTCCATTACAAAAAGCCAAAGAACAAATCGAACCCTTGTATGATGAAAGATTTCTTCGCCTTGGTATGGTACAACAGTTTATTCGTCCACTAGATGACGATTTTGAGACTAACGAAGTTGAGAAATTACCACAAAACGATTTTTTGGTTAACTATGATGTTATTAATGCTTCAAATAACTCGAAAGAATCTTCAATTTTCAAATGGGAAGAAATAGCATCAAATTTTCAAAACCAATAGTCAGTTGGTAATTCACCTAAACCTACTAAAATGTATGTTCCATCTACCATTTTGGAAAACCAAATAGAAGGTTTGCAACAAACGGTGAAATCTCAACAAAATGAAATTGAAAAACTTAAGTCTCAAAGTTTGAATTCGGAGGATAAATTAGTTGTTGTGGATACTAAGAAAGTTTGTATAGATGCTTCTACTCAAACTGACCTAAGTGCTTTAGTAGACCATTCCACTCAGACTACTTGTGTTTCATATACTCTTTCCTCCACCCAAACCTTGACTGATTCTCTTGAGTGTTCATGTCAAAATGCTGCTACTGTTATAGCTGATGATTATGTGCAATCTGATTTATCTCATGACGAACTTGCGCATAGTTTAGTTTTGATATGGTACTACTTTAGGTTTTTCACATGTGAGTCTCTTGAAGAGTTAGTTGTTCACCCTAAGCTTAGTGCTAGTATAGGTGTTGATACTTCTACTTTAATTTCTTGTGAAACCAAAGATGTGTCAGTTCAAGTTGATTTCATTCCTAAGACTACCCATAGTGTACAGTTGGATACCAAGATTCCTGATTTTTCAAAAATATCTCCGGTTAAACCTTTCACAAAAGATGATTTTGATAAATTCATGGAGGGAGAATATGCTTTTGATTCTGAAACTGAGAAAAAGATTGAATCTACCAAAATCAAAGTTGAATCAAAAGGGGAATCTCCAAAATTGTTTTCCAAATATCCAACTTCACATTATTCTAAGAAAGAAGTCATTCCAAAACTTGTCAACACTGAACCAAAGACTGTCAAAAAACCAAAAATCAATAAGTTAAAAACAAAGTGTCCTACCTCTGAAAAGCATGTCAAAACCAAACAAGTTGAGACCATTCCCAAAATCAAATACAACAAAGAGAAACTTCTGGAAATCAACTCAAATGTTTCTTCATCTAACTCTCAATCTAGTTCATTACCTAAAGTATCTAAATCTAGCTCAGTTTTGCTAACTAGGGATGCTTCAAATGGTGCAACTAGGTATAGGGATAGATATGACTGGTTTTCTCATGATAAACCTAAGAAACAAGAAGTTTCTGCACCCTCAAAAGAGACTAAAAAGATAAAAGTTCTTCAAAATTCTCGTTCTAATCTTCTTAGTGTCAATCCCACATGTGGAAAGAGCTTGATTAGTGAGTCTAAATGGGTAGCTAAATCATTAGTACCTAAGATCACTAAAGTTGAGAAAAAGAAGAAAAGACAAAGGAGAAAAGCGGGTAGTAAGAAGAAGCTTGTTTCTGATATTTCAAACAATTTATCTTTTAAGTCATCTTTGAAAACAAATGTTAATGATGCCAAGGCAATGCCTTGCGATGTTGTAAACAATGTTAATTCTCGCTCTTATTTGTATGATTTGAATGGTGATAGACATGTTACTTTTGATTCGTGTGTTAATATTCGTTTGTTTGATCCAAATGTGCTTGTTGATAATATGTTTGTTAATAAGTATGTTGATTCAAAAGCATGTTTGTATGCATATCCTAAGTTATATACCCTGCCTGTTTTAACTAACCACAAAGGACCCGTCTTCAAGTGGGTACCTAAAGTCGGTTAAATTTCTTTGATTGCGGGAAATATGTTGAAGGATTAAGTCATAACTTGTTCAGTGTTGGACAATTCTGTGACAACAATCTACAAGTTCTTTTTCGACAATCTCTTTGCAAAGTTCAAACTCTAGATGGAGTTGACATTTTGTGTGGCGACCGCGATGATAACCTCTTTACCGTCAATCTTGATGATAACCAACCAACCGATAATATTTGTCTCATTTCAAAGGCTACTTGAAAGAATTCTTGGTTGTGGCATAGAAGACTTTCTCACCTAAATTTTCCTACTATCAATACTTTAGTCAATAAGCATCTTGTTGAAGGCTTGCTAGACTATAAGTATGAAAGTGAGCATGTCTGTCCTTCTTGTCCCGTTGGAAGATAAAACGAGCTTCTCATAAACCGAAGAAATCTCCAAGTTCTTTAGCACCTCTTCATTTACTTCACATGGATCTTTGTGGACCAATGAAAGTTCAAAGCCGAAATGGGAAGAGATACATTTTGGTTATCGTTGATGATTATTCAAGATATACTTGGGTCAAGTTTCTTGCCTCCAAAGATGAAACAACTCAAACTTTGATCAATTTCATCACTTCTACTCAAGTAAATCTTCAACTTCCAGTTCGTTACATCCGTTTGGATAACGGAACTGAGTTCAAAAATGCCGTGTTTGATGAATTTTGTAAATCTAAACGCATTACTCACCAATTCTCTGCGGTTCGTACCCCACATCAAAATGGTGTCATTGAAAGGAGAAATCGAACGCTTGTGGAAGCTGCAAGAACCATGCTAGCTTATTCTAAGTTACCTTTCAATATGTGGGCTGAAGCTGTTGACACTGCTTGTCACACTCAGAATCGGTCCATTGTTAATCAGCATTTTGAGAAGACTCCTTATGAGGTTGTTAACAAACGGAAACCCATCATCAACTATTTTCATATCTTTGGGTGTGTTTGTTATACTCTGAATGATCGGGAGAATCTTGGAAAGTTCGAGAAGAAAGGTGATGAAGGTTACTTTGTTGGTTATTCCAAGACATCAATTGCCTATCGAATCTACAATCGCCGAACAAATACGATTCAAGAAACAATGAATGTTTGGTTTGATGAGATGTCGGGCATGATTTTCGAGCAAGAAAGTTTGCTACCAACAAATAATGGTCCAAGTGATTCAAGTACTTCATCAAGGACTTCTACTTTAGCATCCAAATTCAAGAAGTTTCCAGCTCCAACGAGTGATGAGTTAGACATTTTTTTTTGAAGAATTCTACAATTCAAAACCGATTCATGATGAGGAACCTCAAGTCATCATTGAACCAATTCCGAACAATGATCCAATTCCTGACAACCTTCATGAATCATCATCAAGTTCTGCTGAGCAAAATGCTACTTCTTCAAGTAGTAGTTCTTCATCCTCTTCTAATGATTCTTCTTCTCAATCCTCTCCTGATAATTCCTCTCCAGTGAATGTTCAAGAACAACCTACCCAATTTACCCAGACTACCAATCCGATAAACACTCCAAATGTATATGTGCCTCTTGACTTCGATCATCCATCTTACGAGGAAGCTGTTCTACCAAGCTATGATTCCATCTCTTAGCAAAACTCTAGTTTTAATGATAATGTTGATGTCAATCAACAAGATCCTCTTCCTCATGATCACAAATGGTCACGTATGCGAAAAGATCATCCTGTCGATAACATTATTGGAGATCCAAGCCGGAGTAACTACTCGTACTTCAGTGAATGAGTGTCTTGTTGCACTTTCTCTTAGCAACATTGAACCCAAAACTGTTTCTGAAGCTCTTCGAGATCCAGAATGGGTCAAAGCTATGCAAGACGAACTCGCTCAGTTTGAAAGGCTGAAAGTATGGAGATTAGTTCCTAATCCAAGGAAAAATGAACCTATTGGTACAAAGTGGATTTTCAAGAACAAGAAGGATGAGAATGGAGTGGTAGTAAGGAACAAAGCAAGATTAGTCGCAAAGGGTTATTGCCAACAACCTGGTGTTGATTTCGATGAAACTTTTGCTCCAGTTGCAAAAATGGAAGCCATTCGGATTTTCTTAGCTTATGTTGCATTCAGAAACTTCACTGTGTTTCAAATGGATGTGAAGACAGCTTTCTTGAATGGTGATCTCAAAGAAGAAGTTTACGTTGAACAACCAGAAGGTTTTGTTGATCCCAAAAGACCAAACCATGTCTACAGGTTAGACAAGGCTCTCTACGGTCTTAAGCAAAGCACCCCGAGCATGGTATGATTCCTTATCTACTTTCTTGATTAGAGGTGGCTTTACCAAAGGCACAATTGACCCTACCCTATTCATTCGCAAACAAGGTAAGCATGTTCTTCTTGTCCAAATATATGTTGATGACATTATCTTTGGGTCAACCAGTCAAACATTTTGTCAAAACTTTTCATCTCTAATGGTTAATCATTTTAAAATGAGCATGATTGGGGAAATGAACTACTTTTTGGGTCTTCAAATCAAACAACTACCAAATGGTATTTTCATATCACAAGGTAAGTATATTCATGACATGTTGAAAAAGTTTGATATGACAACCTGTTCTTCAATTTCAACTCCAATGGCTGCTCGTACAAGTATTAATGCTGATAAAAATGGGAAACCATTTGACCAAAAGAGATATAGAAGTATGATTGGTTCATTGTTGTATCTTACAGCATCTCACCCAGATATAATGTTTGCAACATGTATGTGTGCTAGGTATCAAGCTGCTCCAACTGATTTACATTTTCAAGCTGTGAAACGAATATTTCGTTATCTGAAGGGTACACCCAATTTAGGTCTCTGGTATCCAAGGGATACTGGATTCAATTTAACTGCCTATTCAGATGCAGATCATGCAGGTTGTAAGCTTGATCGCAAGAGCACTTCTGGCACTTTACAATTTTTGGGTGATAAAATTGTGAGTTGGTCTTCCAAGAAACAAAATTGTATGTCACTATCAACAGCTGAAGCTGAATATGTGGCTGCGGCTAGTTGTTGTGCTCAAGTGCTATGGATGAAGACTCAACTTACTGATTATGGTCTGAAATATGATCATATTCCCATCTATTGTGACTCTCAAAGTGCCATTGCTATTGCAGTCAACTCAGTAAACCACTCTCGATCAAAGCATATTGATGTGAGATATCATTTTCTCAAAGATCATATTGAGAAAGGTGACATCGAGCTCTACTTTGTGGGAACTGACTATTAGCTTGCAGATTTGTTCACTAAACCACTGGATGAGAAAAGGTTTAACTTTCTTATCTCTAAGCTTGGCATGTTAAATCTTGAACCTTAACTTATTTTGTTCTTGATACATTCTTGAAAAACAAAATATAAAATTTGAAAAGACAAAAATCAAATACAAAAATATAAAATTTTGAAAAATAACAAAAAGATTTTCTTTATTTTTTTTCTTTCTTTCTTCTTTTTTTATCAAAGTGGCTTACACATATTCTGTATGTAACCCGTGCTTAAATGAGCTATTTATTTCAAAATGATTTTTTTTACACACCTTTGATGATTTTCAAATGATTTTCATCAATTGAAGTTCGGTGTTTAGTTTGCACTTGAGAGATTCATTCACTCCATGAACTTCATCATCACCGATAAGTTCTAACCCCGGAGTATTCAATTCTTTCTTTAGATTGTAAGGGTATTTTGGGTGATGATGGTTTCGTGCAAATAGGATGGAGGGAGTAAAGTTGAAAAGTGAGAGGTTATGGTGATATGTTGTGAGAAAAGGGTTAAAAGAAATGATACCCTTCCCTAAAACTCTCAAATCGTCGGGTACAACACATTTCTGTCGGATGTCATTTGTTGATATCTTGATAAAGACTTCATGGACCCAATGAAGCGATGCACATCGTTACCTAACCACTCAAGTGTTTCTTAACAAATGCTTGTTTTATTTCTCACGGAGATTTTTCACATCTCTATTAACTCTTCATTTGGAAGATGTTGATATTGAAAAAGGGAGACATTCTGCTCCAATCCCCGCCTTCATTTGATCACGTTTGTCTGGAGCTATCTTGCTTGATCATTATTTTGATCCTTATTCATTTTTCTTAATACACATTTGAGTCATATCTTTGTGATATTATTGCATATCTATGTGATATAGCCAGAACATTTGTAGTGATATCTTAATAGGTATTCCAAGATGATCAAATGGAAATCCTACCAATGCTAACATCTTTTCCATCATTGAACGTAGGTCTCATAATTGCATTTGTGTGATTATTGAGTGAACGAGAAGTTTATCAGTGACCTCGGATGTTTCCTAACAAGTCTTTAAGGATAATAGATTGTGGTTATCGAACTCCGTAGGTGACACTGACCATGATTTCTATTATTTGAAGCAATCTCATAGTTGAAAAGCTACAAGACCGAACTATGTTAGAAAATTGCTTTGTGCATAATTCAATGATACATAGGAAATCCGAAAAATGTCATACATTTCTTTCGGTCATTTCATAAATCCTTTTGATTTTTGAACATGTTAACGGATCATCCTTATCCGGTCTTCCATTTCTTATCTCACAAACACAAAAATCACCATGTAAGAGGTTTCTTTTCATATTTTATCAATCAATGTTTGCATAATGACATTGGTTCCCAACTTTGTCATTATGAGGGGGAGAAAAAGATTATGATTGATTGAGAAAGAAAAAGATTATTTGATGGAGTAAAGGTGGAATGAAATGAAATGTAATTGTGATTGAAAAAGAAGTGAATTTTGCCGCCGAAATATGTTCTCTTGAAAGTTTTTTTTAAAGATGAGATCGAAAATAAGGATATTGTTCAAAGATGCTCCAAAATGCTTACACTCATGAATTGAGGGGGAGCATGATTAATTCAAAGTTTTGTTCAAAAGTTTACTCTCCAAAGTGTTTAAGTCAAAATGACAAAGATCAAAGCTACAAAAGTTGAAAGATTGATTGGAAGATTGAAGACAAAGAAGTAAAACTTCGAAAGAGTCTTCATCAACACATTTCATTCAAGATCTTCAATCAAGAAGCTTCAATGCATATATCAAGGGGGAGAGTTTAAGTTTTTGATACTTCATTCCAAGGAAACAAATTTTCATTCAAGAATCGAAGATTGAAGAACCAAATTTATACCTTCCGCACTTCAAAAGACAACTCTGATTCACGGTTCAACAATTTTCAAAGATTCTAGACTCATTCATTTTATTCTTTGTTCAAACAGAACATTGAGAATTTCATCATGTTTTAACTACAAGAAGTCCAAGACCAAGATTGATTCAAGTTCTCCAGAGACAATGAGAAAGCTTTGAAGACTTGTTTCATCACACCAATTGTCTTCACCATCGGGCTCATCAACTTAATTCCTACAAGACAAAATAACACGTACTTCATTCATTACAATATATCACTAAGGGGGAGAATGTTAGAAATCCAAAAATAGTGATAAATTGTAATTTAAGTTAGTGGACGTTGTTGTTGATTAAGACATGATGAAATGATTTCTAAGGTTAAGGGACTAGGAGTGTCAATGAGCTTAATTGTAGATTTAGACTATAAATACCCTCAACTCCTTAGAAATCATAAGCCTTTTATCCATTTTTACTCATACAACATATGTAGATCGTCTCTTTCTCTCTCTATCTCTAGAAAATCACACACACTAAACACACCAAGAACACACACACTTGAAACGCCATTGTTGAGATCGAATCAATAGCAGAAATCGTGTTATTACAAATAACCAGTCTGTAAGTCGGTCAACTTACCAGGCTGTGGCATGGAGGAAAAAAGCAAGTCCAGACACAAAAGGAAGCAACCACGAACAGGGCGTGGTCCCAGGATCAGAAGATGTTGTGCAGTACCCCGATGACACATTGTCAGACATCCCGCCACCAGCATTGTGCGAGAACGAAGAGGGACACACAGACCAGATCCAGGTGGAAGAAGGCAGTTTTGTGACAAAAAACGAGAATAACCCACATCCACCTACGAAAGAACTTGGTGAAAAGAATGAGACCAAGAGCGAGCATGAAGGTAGCACTGGTACACTAAAAAATCAAACGTTAGTCTACCCGCCATACCCAATCTATCAGGGATCTCTGGCAGGGATGGCAGGGATGGCAGCGACGAATATCGTACCAACGCCGATATACCAGCCCTTATATCCCTCGTTTTATTGCGGAGGATGTCTTTACCCATATCGTACCAACGGCGATGTACCAACCCTTAACTCGTACCAACGAATATCGTACCAACGTCACCTATTGGCAAGAGCTACTTAGGGAACATACAGGCCGCGTGGTATAATCCATACGGTGCCCCAAACCCATAGTGTTCCAAACCCACAGTGTTTTCAGGCAAGTCCTGTAACCAGAGTCCAAAAAGACAAGGTTAAGAATAAAGGACCGGAGCCTAAGAACAAAGGGTCATGCATGCAATTCACAAGGGACCTTCGCGAGCATATACCTCCGGTAAAAATACTGGAGCACCTCCGATGCCGACGCTTTCCTCAGAAAAGTTGACGATGCGGCTCGAACCGAGAGGTGGAGCGACCTTGTGGTTTGCCATGTCATCCTCTATCTTCTGTATGGGAGGACCAGGGAGTGGCTCGAGAGTTTACCCGAAGGAGGCATATATGATGTAGAGAGCTTTAAAACACAACTGAAAGAAGAATTCGGCCCCCATTTGTGGACGCATGATATAGAACAAGAAAAAGATGAAGAGACAGAAGATTTTCTGAAACGGTATGGGGATGGGACAAGAAATCTGGTGCGCCTATCTGAAGAAGAAATAATATCGGGAGCCATACATGGGCTCCAGTCAAAGGAATTAATATGACATCTGTGCCTCAACAAGCCAAAAAACTACGCGAAACTGGTGGATACGTTCCACGAGTGGAGGAGTGCAAAAGAAATAGCAAAGAAAGCCATGGCTAAATGGAAAACGATGATAAAAAAACGGGAAAAGGACTAAAATAATGGAAGAAGTAGCAGCAGAAGAGTCCTCTTCCATATATAGGAAAAACATTTACAAGAGAACAATTGCTAACCTTTGAAAGACTCCATCAGAAATGCGTTACAAGAGAACAATGCGTTAACGAAGACGCGTACTACGGCAGTGATTGTAATGAAGATGGTGTGGTGGTGGGACGACTGCGGGTCGTGGAGGCGACGTCGAGAGTGTAGATAATTAATATAAAAATAATTAATTTAAAGGTTTAATAGAGATATTTTAAAAGATAAATTATTAATAATGCCCAAATTTAATAATTAACGTTAGGAAGATAGTGTTTCCATTACTTAACGAGAACAAGAAAGATCCACCTCTATATTTACAAAATTACATTAGAGAAAGTAGCCAAAATACTATCTATATACTCGAAAAATAATAAAAAATTAATCATGAACATAGTCTTGGCAGTGATTTAGTACTTGTTTGTCTAGACAGTCTTGACTTTAAGATTTTGGTCATTTGTGTTTGCATTTTCCTACAAACTTTTTCTAATTCAACCACCCTGCATTGCATCCCTTCTAAATGTGCTTTCATCTTCTCATTTTCTTTCACAATATCATGTTTTCTTCCATTCGGTACAACTTGTTCGGCATACAGTCTAGCTTGCTCGAGACTTTTATCTATAGGTTCAGCTTCTATAGGTTTATGAGCTGGAAGGATTAACTGTTTATCGAGGTCCATGCCACACAAAAGGTTCTCGAGTTTGAGTTGTTGAGCTTTGAGAGCTAATGTAGCATATTTCGGTGGGAATTCGTCATTTTGAGTAAGATGATTGCAGCTTTCCGATGAAAGTTTGTTGTAGTTTAGACTGTTGAATATGCTAATTTTTTCTTCTTCTGTTAAATTTGCGTGGACCTGTGATATGAAAAAAAGAAAGCTTATGATATTAGGCATTAAAATTTAGAAAAAAAAATTTCAAATGAAAACCGATCTTTTGATTCAAGTTAACATGTATTTGGTATTGTCAAATCAAAAAGGAAAAAAACTATTACCCGAAGATATGTATCGATGGCATGGTAGATTTCATCATAAGAGTCTCTAGCAGACTCTGGGAGTGCCTTTACCAAAGCCAAGAACTTAGATGGCTTCAGATGGTAATCAGGAGCCACTTCCGCGACATAGGAATCTATCAGTTGAGCAACTTTCTTCAGCTCTGAAACAGGAACTTTTTGCCCCATTAAAAAGTACTTTACAAGCTGTAAAACAAGATTAACATCATAGAGATAGATTGACCCATGTGGCGATGGAACAAGAACGTCGTCTATGGTTGCTTGACCCAATTGAGAACCGATCATAAGCTCTAAACTGCTCTTAAAGATCTTTTTAACATTTAAATTCAAAGCCACCCGTAGAACCCCAAATAAATTCTTGCAAGATATAGAACTTTCATCTAGCAAAGAAAGACTATCGATGATGGTCTCAGTGATTTCCCGTTTCTCTTCTGAAGTGGCCATGATTAATCTCGATTTATGATAGTAAAACAGAAACCTACTCGTCAGCCCATGATCGAATTTGTGAAGAAGCATCAACTTTACCAACAATTTGACCAGCTTAGGAGTCAAAACAGTTGTCAAATCCTCAAACCACCATGTTGACCGAAAGATTCCACTTCTAAGACTCTCGGTGCTTTTGCTATCAGTCGATAACCGAACCACAGAGCTCTCAGGTGATGAATTAGAAGGACATGATGGTCCTGATTCGCTTGTGAACACAAGCCTAGCCACTACAGAATCCAAGCATTTTTTCAGGATTCCTGACGAACTCGAGATTTGGAAAAAACTTTGACAATGTTTTAAACCTGATAAAAGTTCAGGCCAACTCCAAAACTCGATATCTTCAAGGGATTTCACACTTCTCTCGAGTAAATTGACAGACCCACTAACTGCTCCGTTCATTTCCATATAATGTGCGGCACAGAACAAACGAGGTGCGGTGTAGGGGTTTATAATGATTTTGCCATTGTTGTAGCAGAATCTTAAAATGAGCTCAAAACTTTCAGATCCTCCTGGGAAATCATGTAATATAACTTTGAGATTCTTTGTCAGGCTTTTGGATTTACAGAATAAATTTCTGAGTTTTCCACTATACGACGAGATGATGTTCTGCAATGTCCATGAAACGATCAATACAATATATGACACCACCGAAATTTCGTAACATATTTTTGTATGTATGCATATGACCATTTTTAACCCAAACACAAACTCAATATATACTTGTAGCATTACACTGATTTACCATAGCGAACAAAATTGATCTTTAACCCTTACACTGGAATCTAGTATGATGGTGTGACATCATCATTCATATAAATATTTAAAAATATATTATATTAAACTAAAACACATATATTAAAAATGTTATTGTTAAATATGATAAAACAACTAAAAAATTATATATAAAATAGTTTTTTTTGTTTAAGAAGGGTTAAAAAATTAAGGAGCTTTTAACTAATAGTGCACCAATTTATATATTTTTAATAAATAAGTGCAACAGACAACGTCTATCTATATTACTTCAACTCCTAAACTACACGAATATCTAAGATGCAATCTATGTAACGCAATACGTCAAAGTCAGTATATTTGATTGAAAACGCCGGGGATTGGTCTAAAAATCACATTCACCGATGAATAAAACATACTGTAGTACTATAGATCAGAAGATATCAAAGTAAAATATTATAAATAAAAGAAATTTAGTTATAAACAAATTTAGAAAGAAAAAGAAGTATTAAAATATAAAAAATTTAACAAAATTCAGAATGTAGAAACTATCATGAATTAAGAATCCAGATACTTTGAATACAAGAAATGATCTGTTTGACCAAGGAACTCAAACGTATGATAGAAGTGAAACCCTTCTGAACTTTCGACGAACCCCGATTCTTGTATTAAAAGGATAGAATGTACTGTATATCTGAAACCCTCTAGGATCTGTGAAAATTAAAAGACTGGAAACAGCTACTTTGACCAACAAAGTCAAACACATATAGGTCTAACATATTCGATCACCGTATGCACTACCATAAGAAATCAAGTATGCAGTCTGAATCCTATAACAACTTGGATTACTAGAAAAGTCAATGCCTCTATAATTTTGAACCAGGACCGGATTTATTATCATATTATGCTACCAATTTTGTGTATTTTTATGGTTAGAGGTTCAAAATAAAATGAAAATCTTTGGCGATTAGCATGTATGATGAAATTGTACAACTCAAGGTAACTACACAAAGGCACCCTTTTGCAGGGCATTAAAAACACCACAAAAGGTGATGTATTTATGTGACAAGAAAAGAAGATTGGTATAAAGTAGAAAAAATAGGACCATTTTGCAGCAAGGAATGGTGAGATGTCACTATATGCAATAAATTGTCTGTAATGAAAGAATCTTTTATAATTCAGTGTCACCCTCAACCAAATTGCAATAAATAACAAAACTTTACTACATCATTTTTGAAATTTATAATTGGATCAGTATTTCAGTTTTATGGGACGTTAAAAAAATAAGAAAACAGTTTTCTGGATCTCTTTCTTGAAAGAGTATCTCCATCGGATATACTGTGAGATTTAGTATTGTTTGATCCCCAATCCCTAAAATGCAAAGTGGTCTGAAGTTCCCTAGTATGAGTCTTTCAACTATCGGGTATGGATAAGACTGTCTGTATGTCACCATTTTCATAACTCATGAAAGGAATTGGACAACGGTTGAATTGCGGGCTCGGTAATAGGCTTTTCAAATTAGTAAATACGATGAAAGTCTGATTTTATTGATTGCAATAAACTCTAATTATCTTAAACTTTTTTTAAACTTTAAATTAATGGTATATTGGTATTATTATCCAAAATTTTACTTGAAAACCCACATAATAATTTCACTAGTTTTGCAAAGAAGCTTCAAAAGGGTAGCCTAACTCCACAAGACATTAATGAACATATATTAAAACAACCCAGGAAGCCATAAGGTGACTAATAAATAATACTTGAACAATACAACTTATTATATAGATGCAATGCTAAACAAAAATACACAATGAAAATGAAACTTCCCCACATAAAGTTTAACCATGAAGTTAAAAGGTTATTTATATTTATATAATGAGAGATGTAAATATGTAGTTGTCATGTACCTAGCTTAGTTATAAAACTCCTCACATCTTAATTTTTTAATCCATAAAAAACATTGGGGCACAATCATGTATTCATTACAATAAATTTTAGAAAATTAATATGTGAGAAGTTCTATAACTAAACCTAGTACATGACAACCATATATTCACTTGGCAAAGAAAACTACAATACGGGTGAAATTAAAAATTATATTATAATAAACTTGAATATTTTGGTGGGTTAAGAAGAAAAGAATCAAGGCAAGAAGAACATAAAGAAATACATATAGATGTATATGATTAGTTTAAAGGGTAACAAGTATGCTGCTATAAGCACCATACTTCCATGATTTTGTGAAGGGGTTAGATTTTGTATTTATACATGTGATTTGCATGGGGGAATTTGTGAGAGGAAGCATGTTTCTTCCCTGCTGCTAGAAGCATATTGATTTTTCCCTTAATTTAAACAACAAAACGTTTTTTTTTTTTTGTGAACTTTCCCTATATAGATGTATATATACTTCTATTTGGCTAAACCAAGATGCATAAACAATTTGTTTACAGAATCTAGTGATAAGAGGACAAAAAAACTTGATAACTGATGCAAATTAAGCCATAAGGAAATGATGATGTCCGTCAAATGAAACCAGACAGACTAACCTTAAAACCAAATAACATAATATGATCCACAAACAACATAAGTCTTTACAAACATGTATTTAAAAATAATAATAATAATAAACTAATTAAAACTTACCTGATGAATGAAGAAAGTTTGTTCACCATTAACATCCACTTCAAGATCACAATAACCATCCATGGTTACCCAAATATGAAAACTTTAAATGAGAATGAAAGAAAGAAGTAGAGAGGATTAATTAGTGGCCGGGGAATATTTAAGAAACCAAGTGAGAAGAGGTGAAGACAAAGAGCTACATATCAAAAAATATGATTCTGAAAATGAGTAGCGACAAATGAGAAAATGTTAACTTTCTGTGTGTTCGGGGGAAAACATTACATCACACGCATAGATACTTACACATATTATATACATATTATATATTATATATTATATATTAGTCTCGTGTGTTAAGCATTTATATATTAACTTTTTATTAATTTTTTCATAAAATCATAAAAGTTGAGGCGAAAAGGTATATACTATAAAATAGACGTTTATATACATTCAAATAAAAATATCAAAAAAGCGGAAGGTATTAATACAATCACATAAAAATAGTTATTTACAAAAGACACATCCCTTAAGTATAAAATAACTACACAACCATTTACATCAATTACTTATAGATTAATAATCACAGCATTACCACCACCGGCGCCACCACCACCTATTGCCGCCACCGCCACCGCATCTCATCTAATAAAACAAATCATCTCTTTTTTTCTTTAAACTTTCTGCCTTTGAATAACCAAAAATACCATTCTCTTTTATTCACTAATTTAAAGATCTTCATTTAATATACATATAATACTCTTAATGAAATATTTTACAGTATATATCCCCCAACACTTAAAATAACTACAATATCACCTTTAACATCAATTATTTTTACATTCACCACCATCGTCGCCTCCACTGTCACCACCACCACCATCGCCATTACTACCTCACCGCATTGCTCGGGCATAGCTCTAGTCAAAATAAAAAGAACAATTAGGATATATTAAAATGATTTGAAAAGTTAGGGATTTAATGTTATCTAAATAAAGAATGGATGTCGAGGATTTTGAAGAATCGATGGAAGAATCGATGAAACTTGTGGATTATTCGCAGCGGATGGTCTAACATACGTTATATTAACCGGGTTCGCGATATAGAGTCCCCTCACCTCTAATACCTAGTAAGAAGAGAAACTCCTAATTAAATTATCCGAAGGCACAACATTTAATTGGGAAAAAATCCTACCCCTCTGCAGGACTCAAACCTATTTCACTAGTTGAATTTTTTTGGTGAAATTCCTTAAAGTGTCTTTTTTCATATCTTGAACTCGAGACCTCTACTATGTAAAGCTGATGCTTAACCATTGAGTTATAACAGAAACTACGCCATGAATATATCTATATTTTAATTAGGTGTGAGATGAGTTGGGAGGTAACTATAGAAAATATGTTATTTTTCATGAATTATAGTTTGATGTTAATATTTTTTATTAGGTAGATAAAGTTTAAAGTGGGTTTATGCGACATTTTTGATGTATATACCAAAATGTTAAATTGTGAATTAACATTTTAAATTAAGACATTGAATTTCGTATAATATCTACTTTTATTTTTATTATTATCTGGCTATGCACTAAGTTTAATGTAACATAACCCAGTTTTGTAAGTTATTTGATTTTTAATACAAATTTTTAAAGTTATTGTTTGCTTTAATCATATATAGTTTTACGTATGTTTCTGGTATCAAGACGATACTTGAGATTATTAGTTCCCATCATTTAATTTTTTAATACAAATTTCTAAAACTATTGTGTGCTTCGTTTATATAGACATCTAATGTGATGCTCTCTAGGTACTAAAACGATATATGAGGACCAAGGGGTCCCCACTCATTTACCTCTTTTGATAAGCTTTTGGAAATTGTAATGTTGAAAATAAAATAAAACTATTTCATATGAATATATTCATATTAGGTGGAAGTTAAAGGTGTAAGAAATGAACCGAAAAATCAAACTAAATCGCGTGATTTGAAAACCAAAAAAACCCAAAACCAAAAAAAGGAACCCGAAAAACCAAAAACCAAAAAACCGGTGTATAATGGTTCGGTTACGATTTTTAATATTCATTACTCGTGGTTAACCGACTCGAAATTTTTTTTAATATATGCCTACATATAATCATATATATGTACTTTTACACATATATGTATTACATGCATATATTATTTATATATCTATTTACTGATTTCTTATATTTGTTACCTAAAATTCTAACAATTTTATTAATTTTTTTCGCAATCTATGATTAGCTTCAAATATTCTAAGTGATTTTTATATATATACAACATCTTTTTAAAAAACATGATTACTTTGTTTAAAATAATTTTAAAAAATTAATATGTTATATAAAAAACATTTTTAAGTAGTAAATTATTATATTTTTTTCAACAAAAGCTTGCATTAAGTATTTAAAAATTGGATAAAATACATATTTATGTATAGAACAAAAGATTAATGTAATTAAGTGACTATTATATGTTGAAAAATTAATTAATTAACAATGTAAAATGACTATTATAATTGCAAACTAAAAACTTTATATTAGCATGATTTTAATAAATGGTTAACCGAATACCGAGCTGAATTTACCGAGTTTTTCGGATAACAGATTTGCAGGTAACCAAAATTAACGGTTCAGAATTTCTAGCTAACATAACCGAATTGAACCCGAAAAGAAAGTTCAAAATTTCTAGATAATCGAACCAAATCGTTTGCAACCCTAGTCAAAGCTGAGTTAGAAAATAATATATATATATATATATATATATATATATATTATTAGTTTCTTGATTGTATTATAAGTATGTGGAGCTTGGGTTGGAATAGAATAAATAGAAAACTTACAGCATAATCAAAGTTCTAATTATTAAAACTTTGAGATAATTACATAATAACAATCACAATTACAATTTTATATAAATTAAATGGATTCTCCTTCACAAGTTTTCATTTGTTATGTATGTATGTACATATGCTACGTGATGCATTAATATATGCTTGTACATCAAATCTTCATTGTTTGCGTGGTATCATATTATTAGGAAAGTTAATTAGGATATAGTCGATTTCATCAACTTTTTATAATATTGGGGTGTAAAAAAACTAACAAACATCAATTTAGATGGATTGGCTAAATTGTTACCCATATGTAAAAATAGGGTAGGGGTTCGAGTCCCACTTAATGAATTTTTTATTTATTTTGAAAATTAAGAACACGCATAGTCTTGTCTTGTGGGTGATACTTGTCTCGTGCACGAACCGCAAACACACACGGGGCCTCGAACGGCTCGTAGACTGCAGATTACCACGTGTTTGGTAAGGTGCGTCCGGAGAGTCGTTCCCCCGAGTTTTTATATTCACGCAAAAAGATATATATATATATATATAGTGTTATATATATCATCTAAAGGTTGATAAAAAAACCGTGGGTTATCTCGAGGAATTTCCGCACCTCGACATATCCTTAAGTCGATCTCGGTTCGATAGAAGCACAAGACCCAAGGGACTTACAACTGGTATTAGAGCCATAAGTTTTCATAACCTTGGTTAGAGATTGACAACGGTTTTGGTTATCCCTTTTTGCGTGATTTTAGGAGAAGATTACTCTTTGGGCGCGTTTTTGAAATAAAGGTTCAAACTTGTGGCCAAAAATAGATTAATTTATATCCTAGTAACACTTTCTGATAGTTTCGTCGATCTTTGAGCAATATTGGGTTCAAGATCTAAGAAATTGTGTAAAAGTGGTGTTTTGTGTGTTCTTGAAAAGTGTACTTTGCGTGTTCTTGTGCATAGTACCTTTTGCGCGTTTCGATATTACCAAGGCATTTGAGTGTTTTTGTGTTTTGCTTGTTCTTGAAATTTTGAGAGTTCTTGAGATTTTGTGTGTTTCTTAAACTTTGTCTGTTTCTTGAATTTTGCGTGTTCCTACACCTCGCGCGTTTCATTTGCGTGTTTCCTATTTGTGTGTTCTTGTATTTTACGTGTTCTTTACTTGAACATACAAGTGATCTAATAAAATACAAGGTTGTTACGGAACTAAGATATTACAAAGTAAGTATCTAAACAAACTTATGAATTACAAGTGATCTAATATTTGTTAAATAAACTCCTTTGATCGAAATACTTAAAGTTGTGAAGTATAACTGTTAAGATGGAGAGTATTTAGGCAAACACACCAAATTGCAAAAGTGTGTTTTGGACGAGGGAAATGACTTGGTATTTATAAGCAAAAATAATCTATATATATCTAAAAGTTCTATCAAGCAAGTGGAAAAATTGACGTATTATTGACGATTTATCGATTGGTACTTAATAGATGTAATTTGGTTCTTTTAGAATATTTAATGTGCAACTATAAATGATCTATCTATCTATATATAAAAGTTGGATCAAAGGAGTGGAAAAATTTGCCGATTTTTAGTTTTCATTGATGGGTACTTAATGGGGTTATTTAGTTTACTTAATAAGGGTAGGATACTTTCTTATGGTTTGTGTATAGCTTTGTTTATTTGGCTAATCCATATTTATTATGGTTTATTACGTATCACTAAATTATTATTATTACAAACAATTCAATGCCATATTTTTTTTATATAAAAAAAAAACGAATTCTTTTTTGGTTATGGCTCGGCAATTGTTGCTTAATTGTTACTTAATTATTACCTTATTAGTAAGTAGCATTACTTTAAATATGGTTAACAAAAAAACGTAAGCCCATTTAATAGATCCATTGCTTGGCCCAAATAATATATTCATTAATCCATTTAACAACCTTGCCCAACCCAAACAAAAAAACCCTTTGAATAATCCGATCTTTTTCTTTTAGTTTTAAAAACAGAAGTCTTTTTTATTTTCCCTTTCTTTGTTCAGCTCAATTGAGATGATGATACAATAAAAACCTCTTCCTTCTGTCCTGGATGGGTGCCCGTTCGATATCCCAGACGAAAGGTAATTTTTTTTTTTTTTGTAATATGTGTGTGTAAATGTTAGTGTATTTATATATTATATTTAATGAGGTTAAATATGTACATACGAAGGGATTGTTGATTGATTGTTTTATTTGTTAATGCAACACTTAATGACATTGTTGCTTTCGATTATTTGTATTCATCCCCTTCTCCTCTCTTTCCTACATGGGTGACCGATCAAAATTCCATCCGAAATATAAATAATCCATTTGGTTGGAATGGAATGGTATTGCTCACTAATATATTTTATTTGTTTGTAATGGCCAGCCTTAAGTTACGGATTGCTTCTAACTGTCAGTCTGGTGTGTTTCTCAATGAGCTTCAGCCAAGGTCTGATGGCCCTGTAACAGTGATGATCTGTCACAAATGGGATGTCATGAATAAGAGGGGGGATTCCATGAGTACTGATTTTATCGTGTCTGATGAACAGGTATGCTAACAAGTAACTTTGTTATGTCAATCCATGGTATAAATATTAAAAATTGTCTATCTACGTGTGTTATTGTGTAGGCGAATATCATGTACTGTTCTGCTAAGCATAATATGGCATTCAAGTTTGTTGAAAGGTTGGAGGAAGGTAGTCTTTATACCTTGGTTGGGTTTAGGGTCATGTCTAATAAGAAGGATTTTAGCAATTTGAAAGATAGTGCCTACATGATTGAATTGGATGGGTCTACGAATGTCAGAAAGTCTACTGGCGATGTCAATAGATTTGTGCGTTCTGCTTTTCAAATTTGTTCATTCGAGAAACTTGTGCCAACCGACAACAAATACTTACTTGGTTTCTTTCTCTGTTAAATCTTATTGTCATGGTTGTAAATCTCGGTTATCTCGGCCGATATATCCCCGATATATCGCTTATCGGTGGTCGACCGAGATGATATATTACCGATATATCCCCGATAAATCCGATATATTCCCGATAAATCCCCGATATATCGCTTATCGATGGTCGACCGAGACGATACCGAAAAGCGATATTTACAACCTTGCTTATTGTAGTGAATTTTTTTATATATTAGTTGTTGTTTCAATCTAGTGTTTTATTGTGTTCCTTTGATCTGTTTGGGGGGTTTTTTGGATTAAATTTTACTTCCCTTATGATGAATTTGTGTGTGGTTATTTTTTTCGGATGGGGAGTACATATGGAGTTTTGTTTGTATGCGTGTATTTAAATATATGAATGTGGTCTATTTGATTTGGTTTTGTTTGTGTTCCCGATCTATTTTGAATGATAGTTGTTATATGTCCTGTAGATGTCATGGGTTAGATTATGTATGTTGGTGCACCGATAACAAAGTCCATAGGAGCACAAACGGTTGAATTCCTTCTGACCAATGAGAGGTACGAAATCTGCCTATTTTTTAGTCATTTAGTGGTTATTTGAATTTTGTCGAAAGTATTCCACTTACCATCATTTGTGGTTGTCAATTTGCAGTAGTTTGCAGATCCCCGTCACATTATGGGGATTGACGGGTGAAGACCTTATCAAAAAGAAAGGATCAAAGGCCGACACTTATGTGTGCATTCTTACTGCCATGACTGCTAAAAAACACAATGGTTAGTATATTGTATGTGTTGCATATGTTGACGTGTTTATCAATTGTTATAGTTTGTTTTGTTTTTGCCCTGTTGTGAGTATATTGTATGTGTTGCATATGTTGATGTGTTTATCAATTGTTATAGTAATTTATGTTTTCCCCCCCTTGTTTTGTAGGTGAATTGGGGGTATCGAATACATCTCCAACTCAGATTCTTGATGATGAGAATTTGCCGCCTTTGAAATTGTTCAAGGATGGTCTTGGGTTGTAACTATGTGCCATTCAAGTTATTCCCATGAGCTATCTATGTTAAGCCTAACAGTTAACACTTTTGACTTGCAGTTCTGAGGATCTTAGCACAAAGCCAACTGCACCTGTTGATGTCGTCCACACCAGGACAAGCTGGTATCTGGTGACTTGCTCGAGCGGCCGTTGTCGGAAGGGGCTCACAAGGACCAGGGAAGGGTTCTGGTGTAAAGGTTGTAAATCCAGTGTCATGTACCCCCATATCAAGTATATGTTGTTTTCTTGTGAGCTTTGATATGAACAATTGTTTTTGTTTATTAAGTCTATTGTGTGGCAGGTACAAGCTTCATTTGGAGGTGAGAGATGAGACGGCGTCAATCATTGTTACTCTTTTTGATGAACCAACATAACAACTGTTGCATAGGACAACAAGCTCCCTGATGGAGGAGGAACGAAAGGTGTTATATGGTTTTCCGTTGTGAAAGTTATGTGGTGAACTATTAAGGTTAATCGGCAGTTTCTAACGTTTTCCTTTCAGAATGACTCGATTGATGATGTCCTTCCACCTGTTTTGCGTAACCTTCTTTGCACGAGACATGTGTTTGAGGTTAGGGGCCATACATACTTCCATGCTGGTGAATATGAAGGCTTCAATTGTAGCGAGGTTGAATATGTACTCGATACCCAGGTGCAGAGGTTGCTAATTCCGCATTGCTAGGTGATGAAAGTTTTTCAGAGTTATTGGGTATCCCAAAGTGAGATGAAGGTGTGTGTATAAAAGACTGGATTGATTTCTACATTCAATCTGATTATTAAGTTTTAGATGATGGTCAAAGATAAAGCTGACTTTCATATTCAAAATGCCTTTTATTTAAGTAGCCTACCATTTTAAGTTCTTCGGTCTACAGTGGTCCTGTGTTCAGGTACATGTTAGTTGCATTCGTATTTAAATTTTACCATATTTTTAAGGGAGAATTACATAGAAATGCTACTGCCCTTGTTTAGTTCAATTTATTTATCATTTTTTGCATGTGCCATTTAAATATACGACCTCTTTTTTCCCCTTAAGACCATTTGTTATCTCGCAGTTTTCATGCAGTTGCTAATATTTTAGTGAACTACGAGGACCGTGTGACGCAAAACGTTATAGGAACATAAATTGTTGTAATGTTTTAACATATTCCATGAAGCGAGTATTGACATTTTTATGCGGAGGGAGTAGGATTAACTTTGTTTAAGGATGCCTATAGTTTCTTTTGTAATACCTACTTATGTCTTAGTATTATAACTAAATTGACATATTGACGAAGAAGTATCTTACCTTTCTATGATGGTAATATCTTCGTTTATACATAAAATAACTCTAGATCGAGAGTTAAAAATGGTTATAGATGTACAAGTATTCTTGAAATAGTAAGGCTTATAAATTACATATATGGCGCTTTTCCAAATTCCTGCCATGTTGTTTGAAAAGCTGCTAGCAAACTTAAGGGTTTTGTTTTTCATTTATACAAATATCAATGCCACTAGAAAGTTTGTCATTGAACAGGCATGCCTTGCATTTGGTCCATTTGGATATTTAAAAGTTTATTTAATATTTGGTCCAAATTCAAATGTGTTTCTATCCTAGAAAAATTGGTTATGGTAATTTGCTATTTGTCAGGGATGTAGACATTGATTTGCAACAAGTGCTGAAATTGACCTAGCTAATATCAAAAGAAATTGGGGAAAGCTTTGCTAACTTTTTTCTCTACCACGTACATAAGGAGTAAAATTAGTACATAATTTGGCTGTAGAAGTTAGAGGCTATGGTGGCAAAAAGACTGACTGATGATGGTCTCCAAATGGCACTACCATAAGAAATTGTGTGTGTGTGTGTGTGTGTAAAGAGAGAAGGCTGGTGGGGAAAAAGTAGGTACTAAAAACTGGATGGATGTATCAATTTAATCAGTAGCCATTTCAGTTCTTCTTAATTGGAATCAATTGATTTATTAAGTAAATTGTTATACTCAATGAAAACTCATCCAAGCATATCAAAATATTAGGTTTCTTGAATTATAAAGTAGTCAAAGTTTGCAACTTTATTATTTTTGGGTTATATAATCTTTGATTATTATGCTAAAAGTTGGTGATGTATGGTTTACATTGGTTTCTTTTCAAGATTTCTATTTTGTTCTGATTTCCAAGCATTTATTAATTGACAAGAAATTCATCCACAATAAAATTTGATCAGGTCAACTTCTTTCTTATCTCTATCATATCCAATTGCTCATATATTTAGCTTGCGTAGTGTTTGCTACTTGTGGGACTTAGAAGATGAAAGAACACCCCTGGTATAAGGTGACCAGTCTTACACATTGTTTCATTTAAAAGTTGGTTGAAAATTATTACGATGATGTCATTACGGGGATGACAGGTCTATTGGTAGTTTGTTACGCCTGTAGCTAAAGGTAGTATTATAGACTAATTTACATATGAATGTGCTTATCATGGTGGATCTGCCTGTTTAGATGCAACTTTGTTACAGGCTCGGATTGTCACTAGACAGAGAAAATGGAAAAAATGAACGAATCTGATACTATACTTTGATCAATACCACCGATTTGCTTATACTTTATTAAGCTCTCATGAGACGTGGCATTGTCAACACATGGAAGTTCTATACATAATCTTCACAAGTCTATGTAAAGAAAAAAACGAAAAGTTAAGACCGTTGGATTTTATGGCCCATGACGCAGACCATGTTTCAAACAACATTAGCCCATCTAACAAAAAAATATTTGCTTACACTGATTTCAATACTGGTCCAAAAATTCAGAAGTACATAATTAGTCCAATACCATTTTTTGTTGCCACCATGCCACGATACCCGACAATAGACGTGAATCCCGACCGCTTACCTAGCCGTGCAACGCACGGGTCTTCACTCTAGTAAATATAATATTCTTTTTGCCGTACAAATATGGTTGCATGCATTTAAAGAGACTACTTTAATTCCTTAAATGCATTGGTTAAAGTACAAGAATAAAGTCACTTGATAGTGACTTGTCGTCTAATTAACAAACCACATTTACACGCGTGTAAGGCTTTTAACAAAGGATAGAAGGGTTGTCCGGGTAAAAGCGTGTAAAGGCATAAAGTCAATTCCTCGTAATCAGTGTTCAGATTTGTAAGGTCTAGAACACTGTCAAGGACTCCAGTCAGGAGATCTGGTAAGTCTGCCAATGAGCTCCGCTATTTGTCAGACTTCTTTCTTCAGACTTCAGTCTTCAATTTAAGTGAGAATGTTCTTTCTTCAGTCTTCAGACTTCAGTCTTCGACCAATCTGGTGGAATCCAGATTCCTATACAAGTACACAGTTCACTGGTCTTCACATAATTTCTGGACAAATCTTCAGAGGGCTCCAGTGGTCTCGTCTGGAGCGAGTCCAGTAAATCTGGACTTAACAAATTCCCCCTATTTGTTTAGAAATTATGCAAGGATTTTCAAGATTTTATCTATACAAGTTTGTGCTTGAAAAATCCTTGAAATTTTGACTAAGTCTAAATTTTAGTTACTGGAGATCCACTTTATAGATCATCAGTGTTCCCAGTTTATACATTTTAATCTACTATACTTAATCTGGTCAAATACTTGTAAAAATAAAATTACAACTCCTATTGACAAACATCAACTGGTGAAAAGTTACAATTTTACAAAGAATTTACAATAAACAAGTAAATGATAAAAGAGTCGGGCCATCCTCTTCTGCATATGCCCACTGGCTTCTTCACTGGCCTTTCTCTTAGAAGTTGGAGAAGTTGGTGTAGATACTGCAGCTTGCAGACCTAAGAAGACCTCCATCTGTTCTTTTCTAGACCATTCCTTAGAAATTCTTTTTATGAAAAGCCTGGCGTGAGGAGTTACATCAATCTTGCTTTTAAAGGAGAGCCCAATTTCTTTCAGTTCTGACCATCCAAAAGCTCTGACTGTCGTATTTGGCCTCTCATCTGTGAAGTTTCCTACTCTGAAGAGTTTTACGTGGAACCTGATCTGGTTTTCATAATTTTCTGCCAGATGGATTTTTGCACCAAGAATAGGCCTGGCATTTGCTCTGAAAGACATCAAATAATTGTACCTTTCTCTTGTCTTGGCTACCTGAACCATCTCTTCAGTTTCTCTGGACACTTGCCTTTGTTTCACTTCCTTGTGAATTTTTGCTTGATTGATTGATTTGGAAAGGTCTAGAGGAATGAATGTACTGAGATCTGCGTCTCTAGTAGATTTTATCTTCTTTGCCAGAGGTTTTGGCAGTCCTTCGATTTTTCTTCTATATTCATTCTCAAGAACTACAACATTTTTCCTCATTTGGGTTTGAAGCTTCTCCAATGCTTCCCTTCTTTTGGCAACAAGGTCCAATATACTTACCCCACAGATTTCTGAGTCATATACTTGTTCATCTTGAGAGTATATGGACCTTAGATATACATCATCTAGTGCAGCAATGCATTGGTGGACTCTGGGATCATCTTTCATTTTCTTGTAAACTTCAATTTGCACTCCCAGACGTCCAACATGGTAAGAATCCAAGGTTCCCATTTTTGCCATGTCCAAGTTATAGGCAGCCAGATCATCCTTCAGATTCTTTTTGAAAATTTCTATGGCAATGCATTGTTGCTCTAGTCTTTTGGAGGTTTCATTATCAGCAGATGGAAACACCTCACCAGCCTCTTCTCCAATATTTTCTTCAGGTTCCCTTCCAAATACCACTTGCTTCTTTCTTTTTACCATTTTTGATTCTGAAGTGATATCTGGGAATTCCTCAAACACTTGCTCACTGGCATCAGTACCAGTAGCTTCTTCTTCTTCTTGCATAATGGTATCAGTACCAAGTGCCCTTTGAGTTTCTTGTGCACTGGCATCAGTACCAGGCACATTTGTTCCAATAACCTTCTTCCAAACTTCAATTTTCTTTTGCAGATCGTCACCAGACTTTTCCCCCTTGGAATGATCACCAGCCATGTGGGCATTCCAGATTTGTTCAAGCATGTGACGATCAAATGAACCAAAGTTCCTTCCAGACACTGGAGTGGTTATGTTAACAGTGTGCCTAAGTTTTTCAAGTTCTTTCTTGATATGATCAACTTCCTTAGGCAACTGTTTTGGCAGTTCTTTGTCTATGATTTTGACAACTTGTGGAAGCAACCCATCTTGAATATTTCGTAGAACAGACCCAGAAAATTCTTCAGTTATTTCCTTTAGCATGTCACCTCGGAATTTTTTCAATATTTCATCACTAAGGTTGCTGATAATTGAATTTTGGTCTAGAGTTGGCCTGCCTTCCAGACTCATAATTCTGGTAGTCAACTTCTGAAGATCTTCAGTCATGCCAGTTAATGGTTGTGCAATTTCAGCATTAATTGCAGACGTAACAGAAGTGACTAGCTTCTCTTCTAACCCCTGGACTGCCACTTTAAATGTTTCAAAATTGTTATTAGTGGCCAGTACCAGTTCATCCAGTTTCTCAAAAACAATCTTCTCATTTCCAGCAAAAATATTCATTTCTGACTTCATATTCCTATATATAGATTAAAAACCGTGCGAGGTTTTTAGCGCTTTCTCACATGCTTTTTTATTTTAACATATATGTAGGGATCACAACCTTTGAACTTCTTTTCTTTTACTTTTTTGTCATCTTTGCTACGTTTGTCCCTCTCTCTCTTATTATTTTTTTGGGTAGAAACAAGAAAACAAATTCGTGGTAGCACTTCACAACACCACCCAAAAACACACCACTTTCATCAACTTCCGGCTATGTTTCCATCCATGTATTTCCGAAATTCCAAGCAAAATATAAGATCTAATCACAAAACATGAGCTAATTTGTAACTTTATCTATCCAAAAAAACAAAAAACTGGTATTAAAAACGGCAAAAACTTGGAATATTTATACCTCGAATTCTTAAATAGCAAACTTTTGTTGATGAGAATAGACTTAATCCCAGATAACAAATACATATTATACGCCAATTGCTTGAAAAAACAATTAACGTCGCTCTTAAAGCTGCATAAATGAACATTAAAAAGAAAAACAAATCCTAGCCACCAATCGGTAGTCATCCTCCAACGCAGCTCCACCACCACAGCTCCACCACATTTCATACCAATCACCGATGCACCAACCCCTTGCATTTTCTTTCAGTACAATATTAGATCCAAAAATTAGATCTAACCAAAAATTACATATAGTAATAAAAAATATGACAGATCTAGCAACTCTATCCTTTTTTTTCGATCCTGCTGCTCTGACATCACGAACAATTTTACCAAAAGGGATAATCGCCAAGTTTCTTTCAGTTAATCGTTAAATTGCACATCAACAAAGATGATGTGTGATTTTAAAATGAAGAAGATGGTTGGGATTTTACTTTGTGAGAGAGAGAGAATGATGTCATAGGAATGAAAAATACAAGAAAACTTTATGAAAGTTTTTTAACTCTATGTAAATAAAGTATACTACAGATGGACACCAAAACTCCAAAAGGATACAAGCATACAACTGTGATCATACGTGTTACAAAAACAGTCAATCTATTATTTGTTTTTTGTTTTCATATTTTATTAATGTTATATACAAAGTTTTTGGGTACGTTTACCTTTTCTGCTTAAATAAATTTTGTTTTTGATATAAAATGCTTTGATTTTTAAAGGATGGTGTCTCTCATTTTTCTTAAACCCTCGGCACATGTTTATCGAATAATGATATCTACAATATAATTTTGTGTTTTTCTTCTTCTTTGGCGATTTGATTTTTGTTGATGGTGATTGAATATATCATGAGCTACGTACGTTTATATATCCCAATACTTATATTTATAGTATAGTACAATATCATGTACATATAAGATGTCTTAGTTTTTCAATAAATACTTTTACAACTCATCTTCAAAAGTTTAAGCAATATACGATATGTCAAGTATATGAACTATCTACAAACCCGACTACAAGGTACCTATTATGACAAATACTATGTATGAATAATGTTATGACTTATCGTGAGATACTGATATTTGGTATGCTATCAAATAAATTAATTTTGTAACTAACAAAACTCAAAATGTGTTATCTAAACGCAAAATCTACTTTTACAATGTTCATTATTTTAATAAATGGCAACACCCGCGGCAAAGTGCGGGTTAAAAAACTAGTTAATATTAAGTACAGACTTGAAGTCAGAGACTACTTGAGAAGATGTCTGGAGGGATCTCTCTAGGTCCGCCACCTTATTAAAAAGGCCTTGGACCTCGGTGGAAAATGAAGTGGAGAGATCACCTGAAGGATTGACCAATCTGGTTGTGGAAGACACTGGCACCACACTTGTGATATTTTCAATTGGTTGAGTGGATGCCAATACTTCCAGAGGTTCAGAAGATTGAACTTGTTGGAGTTGAATGGGTGCAAAAATGGATTATGGTGGTGGTGTTGTGGATTCTGGTGGTGGTGGTAGTGGCATATTTGACAAAATCATCTGGGGGACCGAAGTAATAGTATGATCTACTTCCTCTTCACCCAAAAAGCCCATCTCTACATCAAAATCATTCCCCTCAGATAATGGGGAATCAACCATATCCCATTCTGGGTAGGTTTCAACAACCTGATCCTCAACTTGGGGAATCTCTATCTCCCTATTCAGATCAATCTGAGCCTCATGCTCCAGATTCCCTTCAACAACCTGCTCAGTTAGATCCCCCTCAACACTTACATGTACTCCCTCCACAATCAATGACCCATCTGCAGTCATGATGTCCCCATCCGTAGAAGTTGAGACTGGTATTACTAAAGGTGAGGCTCCAATAATGCCAGTCTGTACAAGAGTTGTGTCAGAAATTTGGCTATCAAATTGTTGTGTAGACACAGACTCTACTGAGGGTTGGGCGGACCCTCTTTCCTTTTCACCACTTCTTCCTACAAGAATTGTGGGAGTGGTTTCTTGTGGGTTTCCCTGATTGACATCTCCAGAATCTTGTTGGGGGGATTCTGGATGGCTTGGTTGGGTATTATGAGATGAGACCAGAACTCCATCTCTCCTAAGACATCGATTTGTGTTTCTTGGTCTGGTGGGAGGGTTTTGGATATTAACATCAGTTTGCTAAGCGTTAGGTGCAACCTGGGTAATAAGTGTCACCCTTTCAACATTGAGGACTACAGAGGGTCCCTCATTGTTTTGAGGCCTGCCTGACGCCTCTTCTGTGCTAACTGGTCTTGTTGCGACAGTTTGTATATTTTCAGCATCTTCTCTGATGAAAGAATGAAACATATTATGAGGGATTGGAACCTCATCAGGTTTGGATTTTAGATTTGATAATTCCCTCATAAATTCTGGGACAGAGAATTTGGTGGTCTGAAAGTCATATTCATTTTGCAAGGCACTTTTGAAAATTAAAGACAAAAAACTAATATATGGAACATGGGGTTTTCTACCTTTTGCCTTGATTCTGTCAACAAGGTCAACAAACAGGATTTCAGCAAAATCTACATGGTATCCAAACCACAAACAATAAGCTATCTTGAGATGCACTTGGTTAAGCTGGTCTAACCCTCCAGAGCTTCCACCCAGACACTCAACCAGAGGAGTGAAGAAGTATCTCCAGGAATCTGTTAACTTACTCATGTAAATGGTACCTTTCCTGGAGAGTTGGCCATGTTCATCCAAAATATTCGTATGGCCCATCAATCTGCACACCTCCCTTGTATTGATTCCTAAAGGAAGTGTGACAGCCATTTCATTTTCCACATGGTACTCCATCTGGAGTACTTCCCTGAAGATGTCAATAGCAAGAACAAAGGGTTTGGTTCCTTTCTTCAGGGTATACTGGATGGCAGGAAGATCACCGTTAACAAAAACGCCGGTGTACCAGAATTCATAAAGATAGTCGTGATACATCTTATTAGGGTTCAATGTCAGAGCACCATATAACGGACTGCTTCGAAAGAACTTGTTAATTCATCCGATCATAGATTGAGGATCATGGCTGCTTGATAGTTTTGCCATCCAGTTGTTCATGTTTATACGGATGACATCTGCTGTAAGAGTGATATGCCTTGCCTTTGTTACGACGGTAGCAGGGGTATAATTGGAAGAAAGAAGATTTTTGGGAGCCATATGAGTGAATAGAATATGAAACTGAAATTAGGGTTTTTAAGATTTGATGAAGTAAATATGAGAGAGATTGATGATTAGAATTGAATGAAGGAATTTGGAAGTAAATGCAAAGGAAGGTGAAAATGAAAGTTATATAGAGGAGAGAGAAAATGGGAATTCAAACGGTTTATTTTGAAAAATTATCCAAAGTAATTTTGATCGGGTTTGAAATCCGCATTAAATTCACCCCATCACAAATAATGTATGACGTTTGACAGCCCACAAAACTATCATTATTCACTTTTTATGTTCCCAAAGTAACAAAACCCACTCAGTATTTTGAAAACATATTGTAAGTCCCAGATATTATACAGATATGTAAGTAAGTAACCCGACTGGCAAGTACACACAAACTGGAAGAAGACCAGTTTGTGGTATGATTCAGATTATGGATGTGAACAAGTAATGAATGCAAGTAACTTAAAGAACAAGTGCAAAAACTATATAAATACTAGATATAATCAAGTATGGAGCATTGAGACACTTAGTATTTTTCAATGTATTTTCTTTATTGATATAAACAAAATACAAGGATTGTTGCGGAACAAAGATAAAGATGAAGTGTGTAAGTATCTAAACAATCCTGAAATACAAGTGATCTAAAAACTTGGAAATACTCGTAACAATCACTTAGAGTATATCTCACAAGTTGCAATGCAAGAGTTTCTAACATTTTGCAAGTTGTGAGAAGTCTTGTATTTATAGGCCAAGATGTCTTTGATGACATGGCAATACCGTACAAATATGGTTGGGAGTATTTATGGATTTGTACGACAAATCCATAACATGCTTGTGTAAGGTAAAATGTGTAGGTTTCTTTGATGTGACTTAACACAATTTATTCCCAACCTTTTACCCTAACTAGCACAATACAAGGTATAATGTTATTAACCGGGTAATGGCCATTAAAGTACTTTTGAAAAGACTTCCTCGTAATCAGTGTAAAAGTCTGTAAAAGTGTTGTAAGGACTTTTACACTGAGCTGCTTCAGTTTCATCTTCAGATAGAATCCTCTATGAGCTCTGCTTCTGAGATGATTCTCTTCTTCAGTCTTCAGTCTTTGACTTCAGTCTGAATGTCTTTAGTGGTGTTAATTCTGAAACTGAAGTGAAGCTTCAGTGAGCTTTATTCTGAATGACTTCAGAATCCTGAGTAAGCTTTCTTCACTAAACTTCAACTATTTTGAACAAATCATAATTGGTCGATTTTCGACCTAACAAATTCCCCCTATTTGTTCTGAAATAGTGCATGCATTTTAGATTTCTATCTATACAAGTTTGTAAGTCTAAAAAATGCAAGTTTTAGTTTAAGTTGTAAAATATTTCTAAGGTCATCTTATAGATCATTGATGCCTTAAGAAATTTTCTTGTGATTTTTCTAACTTAAACCTACTTCCTATCAATTGTTGTAACTTGCAACATATATATAAGATACTGAGATGATTGTTTGTTACAAGTACAAATGAAATGGAAAGATATTTATAAGTACAAACATATTTACATAAGAAGTAAACTAATTCTTTGCTGGCCTTGATCCTGAGGGAGCATTAGTAGCTTTCCTTTTTGTTGGCGAATCGAGCTTGCCAAATAGCCTTCCTACCATCTCCACCTTGGCCTTCATCTTTTGTTGAATTCTTGACATCCAAGCGCCAGTCAGGTGAGACTTAGGCTTCCCCTTCAGAGCATGTATCATTTCTCTATGCTCAGAGATCCCAAACTCATGTACAGAAACTTGCTTGTATTCTTCTTCTGCCCTTCCTTCTCTCCTTACGATTAAATCAAACAACCTCAGACCATCTTCTTTAACAATTTCAACATCCAGAATCTTTGCAGAATTAGACTTGTGTTTCATGTAATACTCATATTGATCTTTTTCATGTTTATTCTAAATCTAAACGGTGTCTTCAGAAATTGGTATGAAGGTGGAAAGGTCAAAATCACGATCATGTTTTCTTGATGATCTTGGGCCAGTAAGCTTTGGCTTCTGGGGTGGCTTGTACAGTTGCCTCTCAACCTTCTGAACTTCAGCCAGAATTTCCTTTTTCTTTATCTCCATCTCACTCATTCGATTTTTGACCAAGTCCTCAATGGACATCTTAAATGTGAGACTTTCTAGCTTCTATTCTAGAGGTGAGTCATTCTTGATCTTCAGATATCTTTCCAGTGAAAGACCAAGAGCTGCAACATCCAAATGATCTAGGGTCCCCATCTTCAGATGTTGTTCCCTTTCTTGTCTTCGATTATCCCTCCACATAACAAATTGGTTAGAGACTTGTTTCTGCAAGGCCTCCAACTTTTTGTTGTCTGCATCAAGATTATGTAGAGGGTAGCCTTGTTCATCAACCACAAGTCCAGAATCCTTGGACTTGGGTTCTTTAACCATCTGGGCCTTGCCCTTATCTTTCTTTCCTGCTTCCTTATCTTTCTTCTCAGATTGTTGTTCCCCCTGAGCATGTGCAGATGCACTTGCTTCAGTCCCAGCACTCTTCTTTGTCTTTTCAATCATTTCCTGAGTGCTAGACAGTAGACCAATTCCCCCTTTGGGGACCTCTGCAGGCATTTTGGAATAAGCATCAATAGTGGCCTTCATGACCTTCAGAGGTTCCTAACTCTGTTGTTCTAGGCAATCAGAAATGCCTTTTCTCATTGTTGAAAATTGTGCCCTTAACCTAAAGTTAAGGAGCAACTTCGCGTGTTCTTGCACGTCTTTGAGCATTTTTCGATCTTCTTCAGAGAATGAAGCAGATGGAGGTGGGGTAACAACTAGTGGTTTCTTGAGAAAGGTCAGAATTTTATCCAACTGTTTTGACTGGTCCTGAATCTTTTGATCAAGGCTTGACATAGAATTCTTGACTTCAGTAACGACTTTGTCAACCTTATCATTTGTATCTTTTGTAATTTCAGAGACCATCAGTCTAACCTGCTCTGTAACCTTTTCTGTCACTGAAACTGAAATCTGAGAGATTAATTCCTGAGAGATTACAAACTTCAGTTTCTCAGCCACATTTTCACCAACAGAAATCCTAAGTGCTTTATCATCGAAACTTGGTTTCTTCACCAACTCATTGACTTCCTTCCCGACTGCCAAGACATCTTGTTTCATCATTTCAACCGAGGAAGTTAGATTTGCAACAACAGAATTCTGAACATCCCTTTTGGTCAGTGAAGGCTTCACCAATAGCCCTGCTGATGTTATTACAAGCATACACCAATTCATTTAGCTTCCCAGCCACCAATCCTTGAGTAGATAAGCCCTCAACCTGAAGAAGTAGGTTTTGGACTTTGGCATGTTGTTTCTCTAACCGTGCTTCCATGCTCAGAGGAGGAGGCGATTGAGTAGAAACAGAAGCAATAAAGGGAAGTGTACGAAGACCAGCCAGAGTTTTATCCAACATAGCATCTGAAGGACCCTCAGATTTAGTCTCGGAATCTAGTTCCTTGTCTTGTTCTTTTGGTGCATCGTAATTCCTTCTTGATGGTACATCATGAATTTATGGGTGAAAGTGTAAGAGTTGTGGTGTGAATCTGGGAGAAGTGACATATGCGGGAGTTGTATTTGGTGGAAAGTAGGGGTGTTGGTGTGAAATTGGAGGTAGTTGATATGGGGGATCATTTTGTTGAAGTTGTTGAATTCTTGGTTATTTGGGGGAGGAGGCATTGGGGCGTTCAAGAGGTTGAAGGTTGGCTCAGAATCCGAATGATTCTCCTCCAATAAGTCCTCATCGAACTCAAAATCAGCAAGAGAATCAAGATTCTCCTGAGTTGGCTCATCTTCATCCCAGATATTAGTCGAAGCTACTATCTGATCAGATATGCCCTGGTCCAGATGACTGGCATCTGAACCAGCACCTGGTTCAACATCTGCAGCAGTAGTTGCATCGTCACCAGTCAGAATAGGCTCCGCCCAAGCATCTTAGCCTGCAAAATTCGATACCGGAGTTGCCTCAGTAATTCTTGTGCTGTCTCCAAGAATCTCTTCATTTGCCGTAGAGGTTGAAACTTCAGTTTCCCTGGGTATCACCTGAGAAACATCAAGAGTTTGTGCACAGAGAGAGTGTAAGATTTGTGAAGTTTCAGGGGGTGCTCATGCAGACTCAACTTCTAATGTGTGTTGGGCTGACACACTTACATTTTCTTCACCATCTCCTCCTAAAGAAGTTTTGGAGATGGTTGCTTATGGGTTTCCCTTTTGACCTTCTTCTGGATCTTGTTGGGAAGATCCAGAAGGCTGAGCTTGGGTACTAATATCCTTGGGCTGTGACGATGGCTTAAATTTTCGCAATTTTAAAATGCCCTTTAGTGATCCCGAGGGATCTTTTTGGAGATTCTCAGGTTGGTCAATGAAAGAAGTAGGCGGCGGGGTGGAAGAACTTGATTTGGATTTAAATAAGTTCAACATTTTGCCACTAGATGCACTGGTGGGTCTCACATTCTTTTGTGACCCGCCCAGTGATCTTTCTGAGCCAGTCGGTGTTGCTGTTTCAGTTTTATTTGTACCAATTACCTGACACGCAGGAGATAGCTCAGGTTCCTCGTCAGAGGTAGAGAGTCTAGAGAGATCTTTGCAGAAATCAGTTGCAAAGCTCTCCTAAAGATCATCAGCATATGCGTCGCCCAGAATATTGATAAAACAGTTACTTAGGAACCTTTAGAACGTAATATGCACACTTGTTTTCCCTTTCAACTTTGACACCAACTAGGAAAACAACATTTCGGCAAAATCAACATTCATTCCATGCCACTATTAATATCCCATCTCAACTTGGATCAAAGAGATCTGATCCAAACCACCATGGTTCCCACCAAGGCACTCAACAATTTGAGTCCAGAAGTACCTCCGACAGTTTTTAAAGCCAGACAGAAAGATGTGTCCAGAGGTCTTCAAATTTCCATCACCATCAAGCATTTGATCATGGCCCATGTCCAACAAAACTTCCCTGAAGTTTGTTCCTCTCTTTCTCTTCATATATGCAGAGGATGGAGGCAAGTAGTTCAGATGTAGAGCCTCTCTGAACCCATCAAAGGTGATATTGCACTTCTTAGTTCCATTCTTAAGAGTGAAGGAGATAGATTTTTCATCTTTACTAATCTCCGTAGTGTACCAGAATTCTAGCAGATATCTATGATATAGATTTTGGGGGTCTGCTGTCAAGGCATAATGTAAAGGGCATGATTCAAGAAATCTGTTTATTCTGCCTATGAGAGTTTTGGATTTGGCATTTAGAGCCGCCTTGAAGTTATTCATATTGAACCTGATGGTTTTAGGTTCAAAGTTTTTCGGCCACGATGAACTTGCCTTCACCCCCGGTTTAGGAGGGGAGAATTCAAATGCTATAAGAGATTTGGGTTCCTTTGATTGTTTAGCCATTTGAATATTGTGAATGAAAATGAAGATGAAGTAGATTTAAGTGAATTTTGGGTTTGGAGAGATAGAGAATTGAATGAAGGAATTTGAGGGAATTTATAGAGAGAGAATGATGATTGGGGAGTAAATGAAAAAGTGGTATTTATATTTATTGTGGAAATTCAAAAGTAAATCCAAAAAGAATATAAATATAAAATATTTTGAATCTCAAAACCGATGGTAATATATTTAATTTGAAATCAATTTTGATCGGTTTTGGAATCCGAAAATAATTTTTGAGTATAAGTCCGCATTAAATGCAATGACGGTTTAATACCCCATTTTTCAAACAGTTTCACCATTTTCAAGGAAAAAGTGATCATTATTTTTCATTTACGGCGCCACTTAGGTGTCATATCAGCAAAAAGAGCATCTTGGAACAGTAATAAACATGTGGACATATAACATCCAAGTATCCATGAGACATATGAAGTGACCGTTGGACTTCAGTTTTAACTTAATAAAAACTGAGCATGGTCAGTTAGTGCAATCTGAACCATCTCATTTGAAACAAAATTCTGAAGTCCTTCAGACAACTGAGACATTTTAGTCCAAAATATTTTTCTGAGAAAAAGAAAAATTTCTTTTTAGTGAGAGATTCTTTTAAGTGCAAAAACATTTTTGACACTTCCCCCTGAACAAGTGCTACACTGGATTGAGCATTCCTAACTCGCTAATGAGATGTCTAAAAGTTTTAACATCCAAAGGTTTGTAAAAACATCAGCTAGTTGTTTGTCAGTGGGAATAAAATATAACTCAATATCACCTTTAATAATATGGTCTCTGATGAAATGATACCTGAGATCAATATGCTTGGTCTTAGAGTGCATGACAGGATTGTGAGAAATTGCAATGGCACTTGTGTTATCACAAAAGATTAGAGTCTTTGTGTAAGTAACACCATAATTAGTTAGTTGGTTTTTCATCCACAAAATCTGAGCACAGCAACTGGCTGCAGAAATGTATTCAGCCTCTGTAGTGGATAGTGATACTGTAGTCTGTTTCTTGCTTGTCCAACTAACCAATTTGCCACCAAGGAAATGACAACCACCTGTGGTACTTTTCCTATCTATCTTACAACCTGCATGGTCAGATCTGAATTACCCATTAGATCTAGACTTGAGCCTTTGGGATACCAAAGACCAAGTCTGGGGACACCTTTCAGGTATTGAAAAATCCTATTCACAGCTTTTAGGTGTGAATCTCTGGGAGCAGACTGAAATCTTGCACAAAGGCATGTTGCAAACATTATGTCAGGTCTACTTGCAGTTAAGTACATGAGGGATCCCACCATACCCCGATAAAGTGTGGAATCCACTTGTTTTCCATTAGGATCTGAGACCATTGAAAGTGGTGCAGAAATGGGAGTATACAACATTGGTTGTGTCAGGTTATCCATCCCTCTTGTGTATGGAGACAGGCAATTGCTGAGGATGGAATATACATAGTACCAAATCTTTGGTAGATTCTTCAGTTTGATATCTTTCATCTTGGTTAAAAGACCTTCATAACCAAGAGAGATCAAAGCAGCAAACATCTCTTCATTCGTCTCAAAAGTATCAAAATCAGCATGTCCATTAGAGTTTGCTTCAGGAAGTCTTAAGATCCTTCGGAAATCATCAAGATTGAACTCGAACTCATAAGTTCTATCACCAGAATGCAATTGATATTGAAAATAGCCTTGGCGACGAAGTTCTGGTGATTTATGTTTGGCTTTGGATCTTGAAAGTGTTGGATCTTGAGGCTGAACAAATGTAATAGATCTCCACATATCATAAAGATAGACTTCAGCCAAGTCTAATTCAACAGTGAGTGCATATGTGAGAGGATGATTGTGGAATATTCTTGAAACGATTGGAAAACCAGGAGCAACGAAAGGATCAAACAGTGCTGTGTTATTTCTCATATTACTTGTGTTTTCGGCAACAAGTATTTCTTCAATCGATTTGTTTAGAGCAACCTCGTCATCATGTTCAATAACTTCTTGAGGATCCATTTTTGTTATTTTTCTGATTTTAAGACATAAAACAATTTAACGCACTCATAAAATAGAGTTTGAATAGCAAATAACAAGGTTCACTCAAATGATTTATATAAAATACAAAGAGGTTCACAAAGGTGATCAACTCAGTGTATTCTATATAAATAACTTGAAATGAGAAAAATGAACACAGAAAAGTCAAATACATATTTCCGTATATAAACTTACAAAGAAGTTCACAAAGGCGATCAATTCTCTGCACTTTTATATATTTTCATATGTACATAACTTTGAAAATTAGGTATAATCATATAAGTACAAGATATTTGAGAATAGTAAGGAAGTAAACAAAGGCGTTAGATTCCTCGTATTTCAAATATGTTGCAGTTATATGACAATACAAAGCACTTTGTCACACCACACAAAATTTAAAAGAAAAAAAATTGAAAGGAAAAATAATTTTGGAAAAATTTTTCTAAGTATGGCAATCAGGACGATCTAGACAAGATCGTCCTGAGGTTGAACTCAGTTATTATGGAAAAAAAAAATTAAGTATAGAAAAGGAAATTTGGACGATATTGTTCAAGATCGTCTCAACATTTGTTATTGGGAAAAAGGCTAAGGAAATAAAATGGGACGATCTTGTTCAAGATCGTCTCAACGTTTAACATGTAAAAAAAATTTTAAGTATGGGAAAAAGAAAGTGGGACAATCTTGGACAAGATCGTCTTAAAGTTTATCAACTTGAAAAATGTTGAAGTGAATGAAAGATATTGAGACGATCTTGGTAGGATCGTCTTGGAAACTAAGTTGAAAAACTTCACTTCACATGTTGGAAAAATTTCTAATACTTAAAAATATAAAGTAAAATCATGTCAATTTCTGGAAAATTGAGCATGATCTCCCCTTATATTTGTAAGTACTAGATTTTGAGCAAAACTGATCTCTAACGAGTTCAGTTACCCATCCAATTTGAATTTCAAAAACATTCAACATCCACACAGCGAACAGACCTTAGGACGATCCTGACAAGATCGTCCTGGTCTTGGTCTCAGGGGTTATAAGGGAAAAAAATGAGTGGAACTAGGACGGTCTTGGCAAGATCGTCCTATTTTCAAGTCGTTTTGGAAACCAAGACGATCTTGGTCAAGATCGTCTCAGAACCAAAATAACTTGAAACAAAGAGACTTAGCCAAAATCGTTCTAATTCCAACTGGTTTATCACAAAACATAATATGATCCAAATTAACATCTAAACATGGCAAAACATTTATTGTGTGAAGTCCCTCACTCGATGGTTTAACCCACAAGTGTAGAATAACAAGTCAAGTAAACACTAGAGAGGACTAGTATTAAATGTCAAGTAAGCACTAGATTGGACTAGTATTACGATTAATATAAATGCAAGAAAATATATAACGTAATACGTACTTATGCAATATAAAGATAAGCAAATAAGTAAATGGTGAGACACAATGTAATTTTCAAGTGTATTTTATTTATTGATGTTAAATAAAATACAAGGTTGTTGCGGAACAAGATATTACAAAGTAAGTATCTAAACAACCTATGAATTACAAGTGATCTAAGCTTTGCTAAATAAACTCTTTGATCGAAATACTTAAAGTTGTGAAGTATGACTGTTTAGATCGAGAGTATTTGAGCAAAGGCACCAAATTGCAAAAGTATGTAATTTGGAAGAGGAAGTGACTTGGTATTTATAGGCAAAAAGAATAAATATAATATTCTTTTTGCCGTACAAATATGGTTACATGCATTTAAGGAAATTACATTAATTCCTTAAAAGCATTGATTAAAGTACAAGAGTCATCTAATTAACCAACCACCTTTACATGTGTGTAAGGCTTTTAACAAAAGACAAATGGATTTTCCGGTTAAAGGCATGTAAAGGCATAAAGTCAAATCCTCGTAATCAGTGTTCAGACTTGTAAGTCTAGAACACTGACAAGGACTCCAGTCAGGAGATCTAGTAAGTCTTCCAGTGAGCTCCGCTATTTGTCAGACTTCTTTCTTCAGACTTCAGTCTTCGACTTCAGTGAGAATGTTCTTCAGTGGAAAAATCTTGACTGGAGTGAAGTCCAGTGAACAAATCTGGTGGAATCCAGATTCCTGTACAAGTAAGTTGTTCACTGGTCTTCACATAATTTCTAGACAAATCTTCAGAGGGCTCCAGTAGTCACGTCTGGAGCGAGTCCAGTAAATCTGGACCTAACAAATTCCCTCTATTTGTTTAGAAATTATGCAAGGATTTTCAAGCTTTTATCTATACAAGTTTGTGCATGAAGAATGCTTGAAAAATTTGACTAAGTCTAATTTGATTTTCTAGAGAGCCACTTTATAGATCATCAGTGTTCCCAGTTTGTACATTTTAATTTCTAGACTTAATCTGGATAATTACTTGTAAAAAAAATAGGAATTGCAACTTATATTTACAGACATCAACTGGAGGAAAGTTACGATTTTATCAACATTAAAATAAATATAAGTACAATATCAGAGTCAAGCCTATTTCTTTTCAGCATGCCCAGCTGGCTCTTCAGTGGCCTTCCTCTTTACACCTGGAGATGAAGACGAAGTAAGAGAAGTCCTTAGGCCCAGCTCCATCTCCATCAACTCCTTCCTCATCCATTCCTTGCCAATCCTCTTCATAAAGTATTTCACATCCTGGGAGACATCTTTACCCCTGAATGAAAGCCCAATCTCTCTTAACTCTGACCACCCAAAAGCCCTGATTGAGGTGTCTTTTATTTCATCAGTAAAGTTCCCTTCTCTAAAGAGTTTGACATGGAACTTAGAGAAGTTATCATGATTTTCTGCCAGATGGATCTCAGCACCCAGTATAGGTCGGACATCAGCTCTAAATTGTGACAAATCTTCATACTTTTCTTTTGTCTGAGCCCTTTTTACCATTTCATCCACTTCCATGTACACCTTTCTCTGTTCAGCAACTTGTTGAAATTTTTCTTTATTGATCCTTTCAGTTGTGTTCAAGGGAATGAAGGTGCTAAGATCTGCATCTCTGGCAACTTTGGATTTTCTGACTGGTGCCTTGGGCAAACCCATAACTTTCTTCCTATATTCATGCTCCAGAGCAGTTGCATTGCTCCTTACTTGTTGCTGGAGATTTTTCAGTTCTTCTCTTCACTGGGCAATAAGATCCAGTATGCTCACACCATAAATTTCAAAATCATATACTTGTTCATCCTAAGCATACATGGATCGAATATCGACGTCATCCAAGGCATCCAGACACTTCTTCAGCCTGGGATCATCCTTCATCTTCTTGTAAACTTCAATTTGTATGCCCAACCTGCCAGCGTTGTAAGATTCCAGAGTCCCATGCCTGGCCATATCCAACTGGTGAGCAATCAAGTCATCTTTTAAGTTTTTCTTGAAGATTTCACTTAAGATGCACTCTTGCTCCAGTCTCTTTGCCTTGGCCTCATCAACAAACACATACTCTTCTGCTTCATTTGTTGGTTCCCCAGATACCACTTTCTTTCTTTTCAGACTTTTCATTGTTGTAGTGATATCTGGGAACTCTTCAAAAACTGGCTCACTGGCATCAGTACCAGCAGCCTCTTCCTCAACTTGTCCACTGGCTTCAATACCAGTGACATCTTCACCAATAACCTTTTTCCAGACTTCGATCTTCTTCCTAATATCAACCTTCTCTGTTTCAGAACCAGAACCTTCGCCCTTGGAAGCATCTCCAGACTGAAGATGATTCCACACCTGATCCAGTTTTGTGTTTGTCAGCAGAGTCAAATGTTCGACCAGACACTGGAGCAATGTTTTTTACAGTTTTCCTCAACTGCATCACTTCCTTTTTGATTATCTCAAGATCCTAAGGAAAGTGGCGAGGCAACTGGGCGTCAATCATCTTCATAACTTCAGGCAACAACCCATCTCGGATATTTCTAAGAAGAGTTTCAGACACCTCCTCAGTGATTTCTTTCAACATATTTCCTCTGAACTTCCTAACAACTTCATCACTGAGGGTGCTGACCACTGAGTTTTTCTCTAGGGTTGGCCTGCTCTCCAGAGAGCTTATTCTGGTGGTCAAATTCTGAACATCACCAGTCAGACTTGCCAGAGGTTGAGAAACTTCAGTTTGAATGGCAGTCTGAACACTTCTTACCACATCCTCCTTGATTCCCTGGACTGCAACTTGTACTGATTCAGAATTTCTATTTGTTGCCATGACAAGTTCATCCAGCTTCTCAAAGACTATCTTCTCATTACCAGCAAAAATGTTCATTTCTGACTTAAGATTATTGGAAATTATAGTTTTGAAGTCAGAAATAACCTGAGAAGAAGCCTAAAGTGATCTCTCCAGGTCCGCCACCTTATCAAAAAGGCCTTGGACCTCGGTTGAAGTAGAAGAGGAGAGACCACTGGAAGGATTGGTGGATTCTGGTGATTTATGATACTGGCAACACCCTTGTGATATTTTCAGTTGGTTGGGTGACTACCAGTGGTTCAGAATGTTGAATTTCTGGTGCAGAGGGTGATTCAAGAATTGTTGTTGTTTAATCTGGAAGGGGTGTTGGTGTATTTTCTGGGGGTGGAGGAGGCATATCAGATAGAATTGACTGGGAGACAGAGTGGATGGTGCAATCAATTTCTTCTTCTCCCAGAAAACTCATATTCACATCAAAATCATTATCCTCAGACAGTGGAGAGTCAACCATATCCTAATCTGGGTCGGTTCCACCTGCCTGGTCCTCTACTTGTATATTCTCCACCCCAACATTCAAATCAATCTGAGCCACCTGCTCCAGTTTCTCTCCTTCAACCTGCCTAACTTGTTCCCCCTCAACCTCTTCAACAATCAGGGACCCATCAGCAGCCATGATGTCCCCACTTTCAGCAGTTGCCACTGGAATGACAAGAGGTGATCCAGATCCTCTTTCTTCTTCACCACTTCCTTCTACTTGTACTGGGGAAGTGGTTACTGGGCAATTTCCTGACCCAGTTCTCCAAAATCTTGATGAATAGATTCTGGAAGGGTTGATACCAGAACTCCGTCTCTTCTAAGACGACAAGTTCTATTCCTTGGCCTGGTGGGGTTAGGTGGAATTTCAACAATATTCACACCAGGCTGCTGAAGATCTGGGGCGATCTGGGAAATAGTTTGCACCCTTTCAGCAGTAACATCATCAACAATTTCCTCATCATTATGAGGCTCACCAGCAACCTCCTCATCAGGTGATGATGCAATTGCATCTTCTTGAATTGTGAATTGATAGAGCATCACCGATGGAATGTCGACCTCAGTAGGAGATGAGGTCAACTGGTTGAGGTCCCTCAGATATTCACACATTGAAAAATGGGTTGTATATACATTGTACTCATTCTTCAGGGCCCTTTTGAATATGATGGACAGAAATTGAATGTAAGGAATGAAGGCCTTCTGCTCTTGACCCTCAATCTGTCCACCAGATCATTAAAGAAGATCTGGGCAAAGTCCACCTTGTATCCATTCCATAGGCAGTAATCAATCTGGAGCTGTGTCTGGTTAATCTGATCCAAACCTCCAGAACTGCCACCCAAACACTCAACAAGATGAGTGAAGAAATACCTCCATGAGTCTGTCAGCCTGCTCATATATACAATGCCCTTCCTGAGCAGCTGACCATTCTCATCCACTATTTCTGTGTGCCCCATCAACCTGCACACCTCCCTGAGCAAAACTGATCTCTAACGAGTTCAGTTACCCATCCAATTTGAATTTCAAAAACATTCAACATCCACACAGCGAACAGACCCTAGGACGATCCTGACAAGATCGTCCTGGTCTTGGTCTCAGGGGTTATAAGGGAAAAAAATGAGTGGAACTAGGACGGTCTTGGCAAGATCGTCCTATTTTCAAGTCGTTTTGGAAACCAAGACGATCTTGGTCAAGATCGTCTCAGAACCAAAATAACTTGAAACAAAGAGACTTAGCCAAAATCGTTCTAATTCCAACTGGTTTATCACAAAACATAATATGATCCAAATTAACATCTAAACATGGCAAAACATTTATTGTGTGAAGTCCCTCACTCGATGGTTTAACCCACAAGTGTAGAATAACAAGTCAAGTAAACACTAGAGAGGACTAGTATTAAATGTCAAGTAAGCACTAGATTGGACTAGTATTACGATTAATATAAATGCAAGAAAATATATAACGTAATACGTACTTATGCAATATAAAGATAAGCAAATAAGTAAATGGTGAGACACAATGTAATTTTCAAGTGTATTTTATTTATTGATGTTAAATAAAATACAAGGTTGTTGCGGAACAAGATATTACAAAGTAAGTATCTAAACAACCTATGAATTACAAGTGATCTAAACTTTGCTAAATAAACTCTTTGATCGAAATACTTAAAGTTATGAAGTATGACTGTTTAGATCGAGAGTATTTGAACAAAGGCACCAAATTGCAAAAGTATGTAATTTGGAAGAGGAAGTGACTTGGTATCTATAGGCAAAAAGAATAAATATAATATTCTTTTTGCCGTACAAATATGGTTACATGCATTTAAGGAAATTACATTAATTCCTTAAAAGCATTGATTAAAGTACAAGAATAAAGTCACATGATATTGACTTGTCTTCTAATTATCCAACCACCTTTACATGTGTGTAAGGCTTTTAACAAAAGACAAATGGATTGTCCGGTTAAAGGCATGTAAAGGCATAAAGTCAAATCCTCGTAATCAGTGTTCAGACTTGTAAGGTCTAGAACATTGACAAGGACTCCAGTCAGGAGATCTGGTAAGTCTTCCAGTGAACTCCGCTGTTTGTCAGACTTCTTTCTTCAGACTTTACTCTTCGACTTTAGTGAAAATGTTCTTCAGTGGAAAGATCTTGACTGGAGTGAAGTCCAGTGAACAAATCTGGTGGAATCCAGATTTCTATACAAGTAAGTTGTTCACTGGTCTTCACATAATTTCTGGACAAATCTTCAGAGGGCTCCAGTAGTTACGTTTGGAGCGAGTCCAGTAAATCTGGACCTAAGATATTGAATCAATGTAACCAAACTTTCACTACACAAATCAACAAAAATATCCTAAAACTATTTGAAAACCGTCTTAGGTCGTCTTCTCCACAAGAACAGAGGCTATATTTTTGAATTTTCGAAAACACAACTTTAAGCATTTAAACATGTAAAAATCAAACACATGTAACATAATCATGCTTCTAAATCATTCCAAGATCATAAAATCATCAATAGTCGCATGAAATTCGAGAAAAAATAAAATCCACATTGAAACTCGAAATCATACTTGTAGATGTGATTAGATCACAATGTCGATATGAAATAAAATGATCAGAATGAAAGAAGCAACAAAACCCTTGTTTTTGTTTCAATGATCAGCCAAAAATTATTTTGAAGTGATTTGTGTGAGAGACTGTGTGTATGTTTGTGTTTTTATGGGTAAAAGAAATTAGAAAAAGAAAGAAAAAGAAAGCTTTCCCTCCTTCTTAAAGAAGAAGAAATGATATTGGGTCGGGTTGAGGGTCAATGGGTATTGACCCGGTTTGAAATTGGTCTTGGGCTTCAAATTTTAAATGGGCTTTTGAATATGGGCTTGGATTTAAAATAATGGACTTAATTCTTAAAAAAATAACAAAAAAATTTAAAAAAACTTTATTAAAAGAAAAAAAATATTTTTGTTTATAATTTGTTATTTTTTTATTATTTTTATGAATTTTTCAAATTTTATATTTGTTTTTCTAAAATTAACAATGAGTTTCTCTTCAAATAGTGCAAATACACAAACTCCCCCTTGATTTAAGAATTATCCTTTTTCTCCCCCTCAAACATTGCATGATATTTAAGCACATTGCACATAAGCATAGCATCAATGTTTGACAGATAATGAATGAAGGATTTGTACAAAACACGCAGAGGCAAGTCAGTGCATTGGTAATGAGCACTTATTTGAGATTGTTTCTTTGAAAAGAAACTCATTCTAGGATCATGTGTTGATTAGCATCCGAGATAGGAATACTAAACACAGACCCTTATCACCTGCAAAACACAATCAAGTTTTTCTAGGTACCCACCTTTGAATGGGTCCTTTTGGGTTAGTGGAATCAGTCAAAGTATACAAATGAGGTTTACGAACAAGAGGTTTATTCTTTAGATTCATCACAATCCCATTGGAATCAACAATCAAAGGTTTGGAAATCACAGTAGAAGATTTAGAATTTGTTACAGACAACGGTTTAGCTAAATTACTCAAATTTGAATCAGATTTCCTATCAGAAACTTTCTTCTTGTAATCATTAGCTATCCAACTTCTTCTAACTGGTGACTTATCATACAGTTGTGTTTTAGCATAGCTAGTAGATTTTATCACTGATGATTTAGAAATCTACTTATGGTTACTAGCTAAGTTCTTCTCTCCTGTTACAGATAAATTCTTAGAATTAGTTCGAGGAGTTAAAAACACATTCTTATTTTTGTTTTGTTTGGTGGAAGATTTGATATACTGTTTCTTTGGTGTAGCAACAGTGAACCAACCATACTGATCTCTAAACTAGTTATACCATTAGATGTATCTTTTCTTAGCAAGGCTTGGCTAGACTTAGACATCTTAGGTAAAGAACTAGATGGAGAGATAGCTTTAGAAGCAGAGGTTCTAGAAACGGATGAAATATCAACTTTGAGCTTTGAGGTAGGAGGAATGGTCTTTTTACCTTTGACAGCTGAAGCAGGCTGACCTTTGGGAGAATAAAATGAAGTCGGAGCAGTTTTAGATTTAGATTCCTTCTTTGGTTCAACTTTAGGCTTTTTGGGTGAAAGTTTTTCAAGTTCTTTTTCAACTTCAGGTGCAAAAACATGATCAGTTTCCAAAAACTTATCAAATTCTTCAACAGAAAGATCTGGATAAGTAAACTGTAAATCTTTTGTTTGAACTTCAGGTTTTAAAATAGTTTTGTTAGTTAACTTTTCAATCAATGCTTTTGCTTTAGCCTTAAGATCAGTAGGAATCTCAATCTTTTGCTCTAATTTCACTTTATTTTGGTCAACAGGGGTAGTCACAGAGGTATCAAAAGAAAGTATCTTCTTGACAGAGGCAAGATGTTTAGCTTTCAAAGCTTGAACTTTCTCTTTAATTTGGAAGAATGACGATAGCATTGAGGTAGACATATCATGAATCTCTTGAGGAGAGATGCTATCACCCTGCAGATCTTTGTTTGAATTCTCACTCACATGGGATGGAGTGGAGCAATCAACAAAGGTTAGATCATGCAACTTTTTGATAGGGGTGGTCTCACTTACTTTTGGAGAATGATCTTGAGTTTTCAGATGTCCAATGACTCTTTGTTGAGACTCAATCTTTTGTTTTAAACCTTCAATTTCTTTTTCCAATACGGTAGTTGGAATATAAATTTTTTGTGAAACTGGTTCTAAACAATCTTTTTGAGAATCATTTTCAGGAATTGAAATGCTGTCTATTTCTTCTAACTCATAGATGGATCTTTTATGAGTTTTCTTGTATGTGTCATTAATAGCAACATAATCAATCTGAATTGGTTTTGGTCTTTCAACATCATCTGACTCAAAGTCATCCTCAGATGGTCTGATGAACTCTTGAATCATGCCAAGTCTAAAACATTTTTCATCATACAGTGGACCAAGGTCTTCTTTTTGGATTTTTTCCAAGTGTGTTGGGTTCTCATAAGCCAAACGAAGAAGAAGTTCTGATCTATCAATCTTTGATTTATTGTAATAATCAGTGAAATTCAGAAGAGGATTTTGTTCAATTTTATAGATTTTTTCTTGATAAAACAAAACATTTGCTTTCAAATCCTCAACTTGTTTTTGAAGAGTTTCAATTTCAACTCCTTTGAGAAAACAAGTACTGTTTAGATCAGAAATCTGTCTTTCATGTTTTTCACAGTTGGGTCTAAAAGCTTTCATTTTATTTGTGAGAAACTCAACATTAGCTTGTCTTGCATTTGCTCTTATCCATTCATTGGTTTTCTCAAGCCTTAAAGTCTCAATGGTTTGCTTGAGTGAATGGACAGTCTTTTCAAGGTCTTGACATTTGTTTGTCAAAAGAGCATTGGGTGAAACCACTTGAGAACTGTGTTACTTGGCAAATGCATTTCTTTTAAAGAATCATAGTTTACTTTGAGAGCTTCATGAGCTATTGAGAGTTCTGAAAAATCTTCATTAGTTTTATCAAACTCTTGTTTAGCCATTTTCAAATTGTTTTTCAAAGTAAGATTTTGCTTTGTCAAAGTAGCAGCAGTTGTTTGGACAGACAGGTAATCATCTTTGGAAATGAATTCTACCTCACTTGTTGTTTCCTGTGAAGTAGTTTGTGAAGGAATGGTTGTTGAAGTATCAGATGTCATCAAACATGTGAGATCTTCAGAACCAGTATCAATATCTCCAAATAGCCATGGTTTCAAGTTTTATTGTTTGGCTAAGAAATGCTTTCTGATCTCAAACTCTGAATTCTTCATTGTTGGGACAACACATTCATCAACTTCATGTCCTTGGAGTTTGCATCTTGAACATCTTTTGACTAAAGGAACTTGACTTAAAGTGTCAGTGGTCTTTTCTAGAACCTGAAGAGTCTCAAACACAATAAACTTTGTGAATTCATCCCATATCTCCTTGGCATTATGATCATGATCAACAGTTGTGAAAATCTCATCAGGAAGAGATTGATAGATATAGGCTTTTGCTTGCTTGTCAGCATGGACTCTTGCTTTTTGATCATCAGTCAGTTGTTCATTTGTAAGAAGAACTCCATTGGTATCTTTGAATTGGGCTGGACCTTCAAGAATTGATCCTTTAATGAAGACACCATTTGGTTTGATTTTAAGAAAATTCATAAATTCAATTTGCCATTTGGCATAAGAATCTTTATAAAGAATTGGAGGTCTGATGATTGACATCATTGGATCAATGTTAATTGTTGTCATTGAAATGAATGAACAATGATTTGTAATTGTTTTTGTTGTTTTTGATTTATGGAAGACAAAATGATCTTGAATGAAAATGAAAAAAAATTGGTTTTGAATTTTTTGTAACTAGGACGATCTTGATGAAGATCGTCATAGAAATTGGTATGAAATTTCTAAGTATGGAAAATAGGAAGGTAGGACGGTCTTGAAAGGAGATCGTCCTCGGAAAAAATGGGACGGTCTTGGAGGAAGATCGTCTTAGTAAAATTGGGTGAAAAATTTTCTAAGTATAGAAAATTTAGGAATTTTGGACAGAATGAGGTTATGTTCTTAGAATTGTTGAGCAAAACCAATCTCAAAGAGATTAGTTACCCAAGAAAGTGTGTGATTCCCAATCACAACAACTTCAAACAATTAATCCACAACACACAGTTCATAAAGAACCAAAAAATGCTAGGACGATCTTGGCAAGATCGTCTCAGCACCAATGCTTGAAAAACACTAGGACGATCTTGAAGAAGATCGCCTTAGCAAGATCGTCTTAAGGTCAATTTGCAAGAACAGCAGAAACAGACAAAATAGTCGAGTAACACACTAATTTGCTTGTATCTCACTCAATTTTGAGAGTTAGAACTCGATCCAAACACAGAAATGCTCATAATTTGATCATGCACAACACTAGCAACAATTCTATAGCTCAAATCAACTCAAACTGAAAATTTAAAATCTCATCAACTTTCCAAAAATTTTGGATTCTGATCAATACTATGAATTGGATTCTGAAACTTAACAGGATGTCTTTAGAGGTGGTTTAGAATGTATCTATGAACAAAAACAGGAAAATTGAGTGAAAATTGATGTTGAATTGGTTAAGAACAGAGATGGTTATATTGAATAACACGAATTCTCAAATTTGAACAAAATTTACATCAATCTGTATGAAATTTATTCTGGATCGTCAACAGATTGTTGTTTTGCTTTGATACCACTTGTAGAATTGAGCTTTGATTCGTGTTACGATGCGGAATTAAGGTGATCAATAATGGTGGAAGTGTGTGTGTTAGTGTGTGTTTTTGAGAAAGAAGGGAGTGTGTGTGTGAAAAGCTTGTTTGATTACTCAGGGAAAGTGTTACCAGCTTAGAAAATGTTAAGGCTTGAGGGGTATTTATACTCTAAGTATATTACAAAGCTCCCCCTCAACCTTTCAATAAGTACACAAATTACAATGTTTAGAAATACAACTAAGCACTATTTTATATTTCTAACAAGATTGTTTGAGATAGCAATGGCACTGGCATTATCACAAAAAATAAGGGTCTTTGAATACTTAATACCATAATCAAGCAACTGGTGCTTCATCCAGAGTATCTGAGCACAACAACTAGCTGCAGACACATATTCTACTTCAGCAGTGGATAAAGAGACTGAAGTTTGCTTCTTACTGGTCCAGTTTGCCACCAAGGAAATAACATCCACCAGTAGTGGATTTCCTGTCTATCTTACAACATGCATGATCTTAATCTGAATAACCCATTAGATCTAAGCCTGAGCCTTTGGGATACCAAAGACCCAAACTAGGAGTACCCTTAAGGTACTTCAAAATGCGCTTTACAGCCGCCAGATGAGATTCTTTTGGGTTAGACTGATATCTGGCACAAAGACATGCTGCAAACATTATATCTGGTCTACTGGCAGTTAAATACATTAGTGAACCAATCATGCCTCTATAGGCAGTAGTGTTCACTGGCTTCCCATCAGGGTTTGAATCTATTGTTAATGGTGCAGAAATTGGAGTTGGTTTTGAAGGTGAAGAATTCATATAGAATTTTCTTAAAAAATCTCTAACATATTTTTCTTGATTAATAAAAATACCATCACTGGTTTGTTTAATCTGGAGTACAAGAAAAAGTGTTAATTCACCCATCAAACTCATTTCAAATTTTGAAGACATGATTTTCGAAAATTTCTTGCATAAAGATTCATCAGTAGAACCAAAAATAATCTCGTCAACATAAACTTGTACCAACAGAAGATTACCTCTTTCACGAAGAATGAATAAGGTATTGTCAATTGCACATCTTTTGAAACCGTTTTCAGACAAGTGTTTGGTCTGAGTATCAAACCAGGCTCGAGGGGCTTGTCTGAGGCCATACAGTGCCCTGTCCAGACGGTATACCCAATGTGGATGCTTTTCATCAATGAAGCCTGGAGGTTGCTTGACATAAACTTCTTCTTCTAATTCTCCATTCAAAAATGCACTCTTTATGTCCATCTGGTAGACCTTGAACTTAGGATGAGCAGCAAAGGCTAGAAACATTCTGATGGCTTCTAACCTTGCTACTAGTGCAAATGATTCTTCAAAGTCAAGGTCTGTCTGGACGACCTTGTGACACTAATCTGGCCTTAATTCTGATCACATGTCCATCTTCATCAACCTTATTCCTGAACACCCATCTGGTTCCAATTGGTTCTTTCTTGCCAACTTGAGGAACCAGATTCCAAACTTTATTTCTTTCGAACTGGTGAAGCTCTTCTTGCATAACTATCACCCAGCTTGGGTCATTCATTGCCTCGTCAATCTTCTTCGGTTCAATCAGTGATAAGAAGCTGACATATAAACATCGTTCACTGGAGGCACATTTGGTTTGAACTCCTCTACTGGTCACCAATAATCTGGTGATGAGGCACCTTATACAAGTGATGATACTATCAAAAGATACAGCGTTGATGGGGACGTATCTGGAGATGAAGATGGTGAAGGCGCACATGTACAAGGTCCCTTAGATCAGCAACAACATCTTAATCTTGAAGATGATGATGATGATTGTCTTATGCTATTCAGTGAAGTTGAAGAAGATGTGGTATTTTGGTCGAAAGAAAGGAATGTTATAGAAAAGGAACAGTTTTTCAAAGTAAGGCGGAACTTGTATACGCCGTTAGGCTTTGGAACATAAGAGAAAACAAAGAACTTATTGTTCAACATACAAGGCCACGATTTTGGAAAGCACAGTGCATGACCAAGGGGAAGAATTATCATGGAGTTATGGACCGGGTTCCAAGTAAGTGGGATGCAGTTGGATCTAGCAGAAACAGTTCAGGATTGTTTCGTATCACAAAGTGGGCCGAAAGTCACAATTTCTATGGAGAGGTGATAGATAACAACAACCGATGTATGACAGCAAGTATTATAGCCGTAACACCCGTTGTTTAAAAATAAGGATTTCCAAAAACTTTTGCCTAACGGCGTTAAAAGAATGCGGAATTAACTTTAAAAGTCCAAACCAGCAAAATCTGTTTGGCTTATTCATTAAACGGTGTTACTAGCCATATCATCAAAATATGTCTAAATGGAAATCCATCGGTTGCCCAACATTAAACAACCGAGTACATTATCAATACAAGTCATTAATATCTAAACAATAAGCAAATGTCTAAAGCGAGCAGCCACTATGGGTAAACTATAGTCAGCTTCAAGATCATCTACCCATGCCTCACATCTTTTACATCTACCCATGCCTCACATCTTTTACATCTACCTGCTCACTATTGTTGGACCTGAGGGCACAACACATTTTAAAAGAGCAAGTGTTAGCTAACGAATTAGCCAAGTAAGATAACACATAGTTTATAAAACGTTTGTCCATTTAAAATATTATATAAAAGTCATATTAAGTCGTTAAGGCACATATCATCTCACATACAAATTATAGCATCAACATCTTTCATATTAGGATGGGTCATCCTAAATGTGCCTAGTCATCTTTTGCATCTCCACATATCATATCTAAACATCTTTATAATTGTGACATAAGTCACGCATCTCATATAACATATGCATCTTTATAAGTGTGACATAAGTCACATCCGACTGGATGGACAAACCTTACGGCTGTACATCATTGTCGTTAAGGAATGGCAAGTCAATCCCGGAGTAATCCGTATGTTCAAGACAAGTGGGGCGGGTTAGACCTCCCGTATTACTCTTCACATCTTTGACCATGTTGCAAGGAGCCACCCGAGCAACCACATCTACGCACTTAGCCGGGCAAGGGCAAGTACGGGTTAAGCTTAACACTTTCACATCTAAATTACGAGCTTGATTTCACATCTCATATAGTTTAGGTGTTTATATTACCTAAACATTATCACATATACATCTTAACGTTTGGGCCCTTAAACGTGCACGTGTCATGGCAACTTAACAAGTCTAGTGAACTAGATGAACAAGCCATGTAGTCATGCACATTTTACATATCATCAACATATATCACATCTCAATTCATCTCAAGACATTACATAGCATTTCATAGCATATCATTACATCGCATACATTGTTACATCACGTACATCATCATATATCATTGCTTATCGTATATCATTACAACATGGAATATCATTAATCATCTTAGATCGTACATCATTTCATATCATCTTTCATTTCATAACATAGTTCATCACATAACGTATTTCATAATAACTCAAAGCATTTCATATCATATCATAATGTCACATATCTTTGGGGTAGCATTTCAGGCTTCAATATGCATATACATACCCCATATCACCTCCCGTATAATCCCAAATACCCATAAGAAACCAAGATATCATTAGGGGAAGTTATTATATGAAAACTATGTTTTTGTTGAACCCTCAGCGTGTCAAAGTAGTGCATCTTACCTCGTAGAAGCGTACGCAAACGATAACTAAAGTTACCGAGCAATCAAGTATTCCCGACTACCTATAACAAACATAGGACAAATCAACGAGTGTAAACGAGACTATACGACCTACATCTATATATATATATGTCAAATAATAGTCTTTGTTGACTACTTCCTCTATTTGTAGACTACTAGTCTATTTCTGACTTCTTAAATCCTTTGTAGACTACTATACTCTTTTTGTAGACTACTTTCATATTCTGTAGACTACTTTCGTATTCTGTAGTCTACTTTCATATTCTGTAGACTACTTTCGTCTCTTGACTGTATTAAGTTTTGTAGACTACTTTTGGCATACAAGACGACCAAATGGTAGAAAACTTAGTTCTTATAAAATGCAGGAAATTCAAAGACCTTTCCAGGGATATAAAGCTTGACTCTTGAAGTTTTCGAATGAATGATTTATGACGCTTGCAAGACAGATCTGCAGAATTCGTCCGAAACCTGACCACTTCTGGAAATCGACATTTTTCGCATATCTCTGGGCAAAATCCCAGGAAACTTTGTTCATAACGAATTTAGGGGACACATAGACCTTTTCAAAAATATAAGATTCATCTCTTATATCATTCATATCAAAAAGATATGATTTTGCAATATGACAACAGAATCAGGCCTTGAAATCCTTATCGTTTTGAAAGCAATTTCGATCATCAAACATACATGGCTGATACCCACGACCTCTACATTTCATATATACCAAAATATGAACATTTGACACTAGGAAATCGTATATGGATTCATGGATTCCTTAAACACATCCGACAATTGATTTGACACCCGTTTTTTGACCTAAATCGACTCATAAACATAATCAAATCTAAATCAAGCCTCTAGACCAGGTGTGAACCCTATGTTGGTCATATTTGAACATTAAAATAACATTAAAAATGATTTCATAACTATAGGAAATCTCTAGATACTAAATGATTGCAATAACAATCATCGATTCACCCGAAATTGTCAAATCTAACCACAAAACGATTGAAATCAACCATTACTCAATAGATCCAGCTATGAACGAATTATATGGATGAAAATGAGTGATAATAAGCAAGGATTACCATCTATACCTTGGAGGATGATTAACGGATCGAATACGTGCATCGATTGATTATAAATCCACCCGAAATCGCAATAAACGCACTAGGATTGCTCAAGAGAACAAGGGAGCGGCTAGGGTTTGAATAAGAAAGAGAAGAAACTGATTTGTGATGCTAATTAGGGTCTACTTAACCCCTAATCCCGTTTTTAAGTTTCACCCTATGTCAAAACTCGTCCTTAAACTTCTATAGAGCTCATATTTAGCTCAAAACTCCCTTTGGGAATACTTACAACTCATTAAACACTTTAAACACCTTTAAAGGCATTAAACTATACCTTTAACACTTATTCACATCAACCATTAAGGCATTAAAGCCTTACACCTATAGAACCTTCATCACACATAAACCAATTAAGGCATATAAACTTGACGAAACTTAACGTTGACTAACGGTCAAGTCAATAAGTCAATCTTGAAAAGTTTGGGATGTTACAATATCTTTTGAAGATTTGCCCAGGTGAAGGTGAATATTACTTATCAAGTGAAACACATCTAGGCGCAAGTTAAAACAACTTTCATTGTCGATGTGAGCTACGCCAAGACGTGGAATGCATGAAGGATTGCAATTGAAAGGTTGTATGGAACTTTTCCGAGTAACTTTGATGCATTGCCCAAGTATATTGTTGAACTACAATGTGTTAATCCAAACACTGTTGTGGAATGGCTTCATTCGCTAACTAGTTCAAGCTATATAAAAACATTCAAGTTTGTATTTTGGACATTTAAACCAGCACTTAGAGCATTCCAACGTTGTATTCCTGTAATCTTTGTCGATGACACTCATTTGAAAGGCAACTACAATGGTAAGTTGCTAACTGTAGTGACGAAGAACGCCAATGGACAATTATTGCCTATCGCTTTTGCCTTGGTTGATGAAGAGTCTAATGAAAGTTAGGGATGGTTTATAAATCTCTTTCAAAAGCACCTCGGATCGCAGCGGCAGGGTGATTTGTGTATTGTTTCAGACCGTCACCAAGGCATAATTAATGTAGTGAACCAAATTGACGGGTGGCATCGGTATTGTCTGAGGAACGTTTGTAGCAATGTCAACTCGTACTTCAAGAACAGGCGTGTCAAAAAATGGTCATGCATAGGGGTAGGAGACGCACCAGACGGTACCGAAACGAGATGGATGAGAATTCTACCAGCAGATCTACAACCTCAAGATAACAAGCTAGATGTGGCCTTTGCAACGGATTAGGTCATAATCGCAAAACATGTACTCAAGAACTTCAATAATCTTGTCGCGTTATCTGTTTCACTTATTGTTTGTTTTTTTAATTTGTTTTAAACTGAATTTGTATGTGTTTGTAATGTGGCACATTTTAATATCAATTTTCAGTTTTTTTTTTTCTTATTAGATGTTCTTTTCACCTTATAATAAAATAAATAAAACCGGCATTAAAAACTAATAAAACGAGATACTTTATTTAAAACTTAAACAAATTACAAAAATCCTAATAATTAAAATTACAATCATTATTTTAACCTCTATAAGTCGAACCAAATCGAGAATCAGAAGACGACACATCACTTTCACCATCATCACGGTGAATTTATTCATACCGTTGAAAGTCAGGTTCTGCTGTTTAGGGGTCTTTAACGTATTCCTCTCCCGGATCAGTCACATAACCTTCATGCCGACTACCAATGTTACAATGCGGCACCAGATCCTCGTTTCGCCAAAATTCCGCGTTCTCAATGGTATGCGTTATTGAGGTATCGACATGAGTAAAATGGTGAATGGTTAGTTCCAGCCACCCAACCTTGCATATATGTGTATATATATATATATATATATTCATGTTTGTGTAAACTTTGAATAATAGATGCTTGCTGCCATTTTGTCGTGACCCTCGAACCCGGTTTCCAAATACTGGGTTTGCAGTGATATGTCGCTTCCAACCTACATGTTTAATGTTGGTTCTGAAAAGCTAGTGTGTCCTTCGAAACCGGTAATGCCAAAACTGGGGTGAAGTTACTTTTTCTGAACCCGGTTTTGTGAATACCGGGTTCAGGACAAATATTTGAAACCGGTACTCCCAACACAGGTTTACCATGTTTAATAAAAAAAAATTTCAAAATTTTTTTGACAAAACACCCTTGAGAAACATCCGTTTCGAAAACTTTATCTTTCAAACTTCACAAATTCTTTAAGAGAACCTATAATAGTTTTTTTAAATTGCTAGGACTTACAAAACCTAGCTATAGTTCACTTAGTTTTTATTGATTGATTTTTTCATACATTTATTTATATTTAATAAATATATATGCTTAATAAATTATTTATCTAATATCAAAAATATTAATAATAGAGAAAAACTGATGGAAGAAGAGTTTATAAAATCTAAAATCAGGCTTTAGATAAGTTTATCAAAAAAAATGCTCATCCACATTGCTCTAATGTTAATGAACAACATAATGTTGATGATAATGTTGAAGATGTTGATGTTAATAATGTTGGAATATGTTTTTTTCATAAATTATTTTATTATTGAAAACGATTATCGTCTTAATATTATGCTATTGTATTTTACTATTGACTCGTTATTTTAGAGCCCCATATTTTTTCCTTGAGCCAGGCCCTAAGAACTTTTTACATTTTCAAAAACGACACTGATTCTAAGAAGTTTTATTGTGAGTAATAAAATGATGTGATGTCTTTGATGCAATGATTAAGTCTAATTAAGAAGTTTTATTGTGAGTAATAAAATGATGTGATGGCTTTGATGCAATGATTAAGACAGTAATATATATTCTCGCATCGTATATCTATACTATCTTATAAAACAAACCATCTTTTTTTTCTATCAAACTCTCTGCCTTTAAAAAATCAAAAATACCCTTTCTCTTTTATTCACAAATTTAAACATATTCATCTAATATACTCTTAAAATAATTACTACACCACCTTTAATATCAATTACTTTTACATTCACCACCATCGTCGTCTCCATCACCGTCCCTACTGTCGTCCCCACTGCCGCCTCCACCCCGTTCACGTCCACATGCTCCGCCATTACTACCCCACCGTTGCGCGAGCATAAGTCTAGTTTATCAAAACACGGCTTTAGATCTTATGTGAGCAGCAGCCATAACGTCATGATCGATCGTCTTTCCTCACATGCAAAGCATTACTGCTGTTTTTTCACCAAATATATAACCAAAATGAAGACGTTACGTCGTTACTCACATGTTCTTTATGGTAAAAGGGAATACATGACAATTAAAATTCAAAATGTATGTCACGAAAGAATAAGCAAATCCCCGAAATAACTAAACTTTTTAAACACCCAAGCAATCAAGACTACTTGATCACATGTATCTCATACATGTTTATTTTTAGTAAATAGAATATTATCAGATCATGAAAATTCAAAAAAATATATTAGTACAACCTTATGATAATCATTTTCATTCAAACTCCAACTCTATATATATGTACAGTTATATGCATTCAAATCTATAAGTAGCCCTTTGCTCATTTGCTTTCTTTTAAAATATAAATTACTATCATAGGTATATGGCAAATCCTGTGGAGTTTGGTCACAGGAACAATCAATATACAATCAAAACAAAGAGTGTTTCTTATAGTGTATCTCCAACAATTACTAATAACTACCATGGAATTGAATGGATTTGCTATAAAAAGGTAAATCCAAGTTTAAAGAAGAAGCAAATATTAAGGGATGTTAATTGTGAAATCAAACCAGGGGAGATCACAGCAGTTGCTGGTCCAAGTGGTGCCGGTAAAACAACGTTGCTCGAGATTCTTGCCGGCGTTATACCACCTTGCAGAGTCTCGGGTCAGGTGCTAGTCAATGACCGTCCAATCAACCCGAGTGTTTTCAGGAGAGTGTCGGGATACGTCACCCAAGAGGAGCTACTATATCCTCTTCTTACAGTTGAGGAAACGCTCCTTTATAGCGCACGGTTAAGGCTCCATGGCGGGCTTGAAAACGCAAAAAGTAGAGTGAGAGAATTGCTGGTGGAGCTTGGGTTATGTCATGTTTCCGGAGAAAGAATTGGTGATGGAAATCACCGAGGGATTTCGGGTGGAGAAAAACGAAGGGTGTCCATTGGTGTTGATCTAGTCCATGATCCTTCGGTTATTCTAATGGATGAACCGACTACAGGATTGGACTCAGCTTCAGCTCTTCAAGTCATGTTAATGCTTAAATCAATGGCCACTGATGATCATAGAAAAACCATTGTTCTAACAATTCATCAACCCGGGTTTCGGATTCTTGAATTATTTGATCAACTTGTGTTATTAGTTGATGGGACCGTGGCTCACCATGGCTCACTTGATAGGCTCCACCATCGACTCAAATCTGCTGGCCATTTCATTCCACGTCAGGTAAACTTGTTAGAGTTTTCTATCGAAATGATCGATACTCTTATCACAGATGTCAAAATAGACCCAACCTTGGATCTTAAAGAAGCTGCAAAAGTAGATTGTTGTTTGATGTATGCAAATTCACCATTTACCGAGGTGATGATACTGAGCCAGAGATTTTGTTACAACATATTCAGGAGCAAGGAGCTTTTCGTTGCAAAGATGATTCTGGCCATGCTAGTTGGGGTTCTTTTAGGAACGATATTCAACAAAATTAATCGGTTTCAAATGCAAACTCAAATTGGGTTTTTTGCATTTCACTTAACGTTTTTGCTCTATTCATCATCCGAAGCTTTGCCTATATTCTTGCAAGAACGAAGAATTTTAATGAGAGATACCTCGATTGGTGCCTATCGGGTTTCATCCTACACTTTAGCCAACACTCTCGTTTTCATCCCATTTCTCTTGATAGTGGCTCTTCTTTATGCCACTCCAATCTACTGGCTAGTTGGGTTAAGAAACAATCTAGACGGGTTTCTCTATTTCTCACTGGTGGTTTGGTTAGTTTTACTAATGTCGAATTCTTTCGTTGCCTGTTTGAGTGCACTTGTCCCAAACTTTATAATGGGGATCTCGTTGGTAGGGGGACTAATGGGATCATTTTTTCTGTTCTCGGGCTACTTTATATCATACAATGATATACCAAGATATTGGATTTTCATGCACTATTTAAGTCTTTTTAGGTACCCATTTGAGTGTTTTTTGCTAAATGAGTTTGGGGGGTCGAAGGGAAGATGGAGGTGTCTCGAAAGATTTGAAGATGAGTGTTTAGTGTATGGTGAAGAGTTCTTGAAGAAGCAGAATATAAAGGAGATACAAAAATGGCATAATTTGGGGGTGATGTTAGTGTTCATCTTTGGTTACAGGTTACTTTCACTACTGATATTATGTTATAGATCTTATAAGACTAGAAATTAATTAAGGTAAAGAAAGAAAGAAAACAGAAAGAGTTGGACTTCAGAATTTCATTTTGTTCTTTTGTTTCACCTTCATCATCAATATTTCTTTTAACATGTTGCTTAAAATCCTAAGAGCACTTGAAATTAATATTGGACTATTATCGTTTTGCTGAGTTTTGTGCCAGCATATCGCATTGTATCTCTGAGGTTCTGCTTATGGTGTTTCTATAAGTAGATTTCGAGACCCAAACAGCTTGTATACTAATTTTCAATATTGCATAATTCCATGTTCCCAGAAAAACTCATTATATGGATCCATTGGGTGAGTATAGTACTCGGTAACCACCTGGAATTACAAAGTGAACTCTGTTCAGTTTGACTTTGATACTATCATGAATCTCAGCTGTATTCACCAATTACACAACTCAATAATGGCATCCAGGGTAAAATTATTACAATCAGTCTTAAATTTAAAGGATAAGTACCTGAAAATATAATGAATTATACACTAACATTTATGTTATGTAATAAACTACTTAGATATATATTTATTGTATGTAATAAAGTTTCGGATGTATTCGACCAATCAAAAACATCTCATAATTTTATCATTTAAAAACACTAGGACGAAAACCAATGATAAACTATAGATTATAATTTGATTTAATTTCGTGTTATATACACAAATTTCGTGTTAAATATACACTAATTACACGAGATAATTATCTAGTTAGATGAAAAACCCAATTTTTAAAAGTGATAATCAAGTTTCGGCTTTCATTTCTAAGTCTAACACTTTCCGGATTACCAATTACCCAAATACCTATCCATTAATAACCTTAACAACACTTCATGGTTACCTTTCTAGTGTTAATGTTCAGAAGCATAGACCCAACTATTAAATAGGTAAATCTGAAATTAAAAAATAAGATCCACATTTGGGTGTTCATCAATCACAAATCACAAGATATCATCATTAAAAAGGTGAAAACATATTATCCGAGTAAAAAAAATAAAATTGGTCCATAAAATTAAAATAAACACAAGTACTTTATCTATAAATATATTATATATAGACATGAAAATAATTATAATGTTTAAAATGACAAAAGTGAAGAAATTAAACAATTAATTAATAAATTGATGAGTGGATGGATGAGACTGTCGATCTTCAATCTCCAACCTTCAAAATATTCTTAACAAAACCCGAGGTTTTTCCAAAATAATTGTGGGAAAAGACTTTTTGGTTATTGATCCGACCGGGGAGTTTATAAAATAGTACGAGTATCTTTCAACAAAAACAAAAATGTGGGATGTAGTGGCTGTACGTGTGCAGGACATGAATTGGTGCACTTATTTTCTAATGGTAATCGGCTGAATAAGCATAGACAAGATTCCAGCCTTAGTTGTAGCGTCAGGAGATTTTACTTTGTCACCATACTGATATATACACTGCACAACTCTTGCTTGATTAATGGCCGTTTCAATTACCGGATCTGCCAATTCTCCAGAACAAGAAATTCGAGCCTCGATCATTTTCATCCATGCTTTGTCGACTAGACTTTCTATATGTTCACGCGCGACTTCTTCACTAACAGATTGATCATTCATGTAACATGATATTGCATTTACGCCTTTTTCTATCTCGTCCTAACCAAAGAAATGAAATGAAAAATCAAACAAAGAATTGAAGGATAGTTAATCCATTGCTTGAAATTAATTAAACTAACTAGGCAAACCATACCGATGAAGCAGCCAAATCATTGTATAGCCGAGCAATCATTGACGACCACTTATAAAGATCGTGGCACTTGTCCAACGACTTGGTTGCATCTTTGTTGACCTCTTGATTAATTAAGAAGTAGCCATGTGTAAGTGTAACCATCCCTGCAACTGATCGCCATGCGTTGTCTAGGTATTCTGCAAGTGTTGGCATGTGGTTGCTACCACTCCACCTTGCTTCCACCATGAATGCTTCAAATAAGTCTCCCCACTATATATTAAAATGTAATGACATAGCAGTTGTAACCAATATATATATATGCCGTCATATATAACAAAATGTCTTTCTTTTTTACTTTTGATTAATTACTATAAGAAGAAGCTAGAAATCTTTATATATACCACTTTTGCAAGGATTGGTATGGGGTTTCTTCCTTGTGCAATCAATGTGTCATAACCAATTTCGTTAACAGTGTTGAAAAGCGCTAAGAAGCCAACTTGTAGATACTCTGGCATAGCTTCAATTGCGTTAATGTCCCACCTAAAACAGAGGATAATCACATTATAGTTTTGAATACTACTGTAAAGTTATTATGGAACTTGATTTACGTTAATTATAAATTCCAAACCTCTTGACAGCGCTGTTAAAGACCTTGAGTTCATCTAGAGATCCATAGTGATCAAAAATGTCATCAATCGTATTTATCAACGCGAAAACTTTTGTTATTCCAAGACGGCAAGAACTGTATTGAGGTTCAAATGTCCCTCCAACACTACCAAAGAAGCATTCCATGATTCTGTCTCTGATGAAGCTCAACTTTCTTGCTAGGCCTATATCTTTCCACCATCTATTTCAAGTTAATAGAGAAAGAAAACTTGTTATGAACTCTATTATTTGAAAAAGATAATATTTGATTTTTTACTTGTGTGTAGCATTGACAAGATAAGATAACTTTTACTTTGAGACTTCTTGTAGGTCTTTCTTGTGTGTTGTTTGAACCATATTGAAATCCAATATTGCAAGCTCAAGTAAAAGTTTGTTTGCATCTTCTTGTTTACCATATGCATCAATGTACCATCTAGCTTCTAGCCTAAGCATTCTGCGATACAATGGGGTTTCCAATGCATGATTTACTTGGTCATACATTGCTTCGTTTTCAAGACGATTTAGTTTCAGCAAAATCTCAGTCGCCATTAACTTGGCTTCATGCAAACTTGTTTCCCCTTCAAGTGCAAGATATGAAGCTTCATAAAGACTTAACAAAGATTTGACGTCCGCCTTACCTAGAAATCCTCTCAAACCACCATCGATGTCCTTGAATCTCTCAAGAAAATCTGCTTATAAGTTCCATTATTGAATCAATGGCCAATTTAATCACACGATTAGCTAGTAGTATGTACAGTAACAAATAAAATGCTACAACTACTAGCATCTTATATATAACACATAACTTCAATTCGATGGTGCAGTATATATATATATATATAGTCAATGTGTTGATCTGTATATACGTTCGATCACTAATTAAGAGATTGTTCATGATTTTAAGTTTCTTAAAATAATCCTTTGTCTAAGAAGTTAGGAGTACCTTCGCACACACTATAACCATGTTGTCTAAGAAGCCTGAATTTAAGAGACACTGCATGCAGATTGTCTTCTTCAAGTCGCAAGTCGTGTTGATCATTTAGAGAGGCTACTTTGTTGAGTGCTCTCATTATATTGGTTTGAAACCGATAGCCAAGCCCCAACCTTTCAATGTTATCTACGAGCTCCAGGAGTAGTGTTAAAGTACTCGAACCATCATTTTCATAATCCATAATCATTTTCATCACATCATCCTCTAGCTTCTCAACTTTGGCCATCTTCTCATTCCAGTTCATCTAATTCACAAGTGAAAATTAAGGCCGGGTAAAGATCAGTTGAGTACAATATATATATATATATATATATATATATTTGGTGCAAATGATAGAGATTATGAATTATATTAGTATTAAGTAGTTAAACTATGCATCGCATACGATTATTGATAATCGATAATAAAGGCCGAAAAGGCGAAAATATACGACATAATGTATAGGTGCAATATTTTTGAAGGAAGTGTACATGTACGTTTTGTTGCTTTATATAAAGTATTATTATATACTACTTGTATATATTTATACTTATACCTAAAAAAAAAATTTCAAGTAACAACCATTTAAATTAGAAAATTTATGAAAACTTTTAAATTATAACTTAATATTTTTGTGTGAATATAGATGCGAATAAATTCGTTCACATATGAAGCCCGAATAACATTGCATCAATTCTCTCAAGCTATGACCAATAATTTTTATATTCTTACAACCCAACTAATTAATTTTACCATCTTAATTTATTGCAATAATGACATAATTCAATATAAATTTTTGCATCATGAATGCTATGAGGATCACTTACAGAGACATTGGTGTCCAGGCCATTGATAAACTCATGACTCCAAACACTTTGCTTGTAATTTGTTGTTTGCATCGCATTGTTTTTGGCTTCACATTTTATTGCATAATGTTGTGAACTCTTTTGTCTTAGGATTTGTGTGAAATTGTTTTTTTGAATGGATAAGTCAAAGAAACTTTTGGGATTAGAGGTAATATGACAAAGTGTAAGGGCCATTCTAACTATGTAATTACTAATTAGGACACCGGTTTTATCAGATAGAGTTTAAAGGGACTTTCATAATTTGAAGTTCCAAAGAGAACCCATATGCTATTTATATATCATCGAGAGTATAAATGGAAAGGGGTTTAGAAATGTATGTCAAAGAAGTTCTGTGTTTTGAAATTTGAAGTAACGTTGGTGGCATGACTTACACTTGTTAATCGTTATCCGCATTTTCAAAACCTTATCTGCTAGACAGAGCACCAATAGATATTTGACCACATAATTACAAAGTCCTATAATATAAGAATAGATAGTTTAGTCGAAAGTTAGTAAGTTTTAGAGCTAAAAAATAAGAAATGTCAAAATCGATTGGTACTAAATTCATGTACATATAAGTTATCATTTTTGTCACGACTAAAAATTATTTTCATTAGTCAAACCTAAACAGTTTATAATGAAATTAAAATATCCTGAAACTTAACTTTCGTATTTATCAATATACTAAAATAGGATTGAGCATCTTTTGAGACGACATATGGCACAACGACACGTGTCATATTTGATTTTAAATCAATAAAATTTTAATTTAGATTTTATATTAATTTGTATATATCGTCATCATTAAATTATAATTAAATATTAATTATATCATTATATTGGTTTTGGTATTCGATATAAACACAAGACACCGATCTATACAATAATGTTTTATTTATAGGTAATCAATTTTATGTTTCTTCATTCTATTTTTCTTTCTCATGATAATTTGCTTTCAATCTCAATTTTGATATCAATATATTGGCATGATGCCACATCACATGCATGTTCATCTTTTCTTGTGTATATTGGTGATTATTTTTACTTCGACGGTATGATATTGATATGATTCTTATATTTATCTAACAATTGATTTGATTTAATGATAGATGTCAAAGGTCTATGTATATAACAAGGAGATTGTAAACGATTTTTGGGTATGAAGTTTTTCAGTTTTTGTCAAAAGTCCAACTCATTATTATGTTAAGTATCATGTTTTAAAGGTGAATTCTTTGACAGTATAAAGTAAGTTTGTTATTTTTTTCCCCATATTTATTTATTGTGGATTTAAAGTAAATACAACAATACTCATTTAATGGCTGATCCTAATTTTCTTTTTTTGGCATTGCCTCTTTACATATCAAATTTCAATTTCAAAAAGAACCCGGTATATTCAAGAAAACTCTTTACAATATTAGTTGAATATAAGTTTTAACTAAATTACACAACCAATATTATGTAGTATAAATTATATCAAACCATACGCGACGCACGGGTATTAACACTAGTAAATAAATGTATAGAGATATAATAGATAAAGTTTTCCTTGTAAGGGTAAATAAATAGGATAATAATCTTTAAAAATTGTTTACAACTTTATTGGTAAATTATAAGTGACTTGATATTTGGATGAAAATCAATGATTAAGATTCAAAAATTATATGAATCTTGACCTTTTTTTAATCTGAAGTTTAAAATTATCAACTGTAGTGTAAAGTTATAAATAACTGTAAAAAATCTTTCTTTCTTTTTATTTCGTTTTCTTTTTTCTTTACATGGGTTTAAGTTGGATTTTCATATATGTGTATATGTATATATATACAAAATTTTGCTGTATTTTTTTTTTTTGTTGCTGGTATTTTTTTCGCGAATCATCTTCTGGGTTTTTTTGATGTTGAAGAAGATGGAGTGTTTGGTAGGTGGGGTGTTATGTAATTAAAGTTATATTTTCAATAACCCTTGAAATGTTACGACATTTTCGGAAGAATTATATTAGTTTTGAAAGTTTGTTAATTCAGCCCTTGAGATTTTCTTTTTTTTTTTCTTTTTGATTTATATTTTATTAATTTATGAAAATATTGTAATGTTTGTGTTTAATAATAAAATGTGTTTGTTTAATAATAAAAAGTGTTTGTTTAATTTTGTGAAAAAAATAAAATAATAAAATAATGGATAAATAGTGAAAGATGTAGGGAATAAGTGAGTAGCATAAGGAAGAGGGTGTTTTTTGGGTGTTCTAAGAGAGAAAACTAATAAATAGTGAAAGAAGTGAAGGAAGAAGTATGCATTATAAGGAGACGTCTAACAATTATTTTCACACAATACACACGGAAGTCGCAAAATAATTTTGTTAATGAAGAAAGGAAAAGAAAGTGGAGGGGAACAAATCATCCCAATTAAACAATCTTTAGATTGCATTTTATATAATTTCTCTTCCCATTCGTTTCTTTTCTTTATTAAATTTTTTTTAACAATATAGTGAAAGAGAAAAATTATAAAGAGATTTACAAATTTTGCAATAGTAATATTTTAAAAATCGTATGTAAATTATAATATTTAAAAGTAAAACAAAATATTTTTAGAATGCATTCTTAAGTTTTATTTTGAAGAGATAAGAAAAGAAAAGGTAAAAAACTTTTAGTTTTTATATTTTTGAGTTTTTGTTTTAAAAGAAAGGGAAGGGAAAGAAAAGGATAAATAAGATGTTTTGATCCCAAAACTTTCTTGCCATTTTTGACAAGATTTGAAAGGAAAAGTAATGAAATTATTATTATACCCCTCAAACTTATATAAAGGTTTTAATTACTACAAGACTATAAATGTAAAAATTGTGTCTTTTTATCTTTTATTTTCCTTCCCTTCTAACTCATTAATACATTTAACTATCAACTTTGTTTTCTTTCAACTCGAGAATGCTTATTTTTTTAATGTAAATATCTATCTTTTCTTTCCCCATCCAATCCAATCCAATCCAATCTTTCTCTTTTTCTTTATTTTTAGAGAAATTGGTGGTGGATCCCTAAAATGAAATGATTCCATTAAAGCAACCAAAGAGGGGATGGTTGTCTCAGATGAACAAACCCTAAGATTAATTAATTAAACCTCTAGTACTAATCCTAATACCAGTATCATTTTGTGAGATCAAATCAAATCAAATCAAATCATGGAGGAGCAATTAAGTACCACAAACAGTTTAGAAGACGACATTCAACCTTCTGCTGAGCTCATTATCTTTCAAGTTTCTGAATGTTACGTTTATTTGGTAATTAATTAAACTTTTTTTTTTATTTTAATCTCTCTTTCATTAACAACTTCCACCAGATCTTACTTCACAAATTAATATATTAGATTATTACTAACCACAATGTCCAATTTCGTCAAAGGGGAGGTACGGGGATGTGATACATCTGCCAAGGGTAGAGGAAAGGACTTCCTGCAGTAGATTATAATTATTAAGTGAATGAATTATTTGTGGTTGAATTAGGGGCTTATTTGAATGGTTCAAAAAAAGAATTAGGGGATTATTGTTTTGTAATTTGCTGAAATAATTTTTTTTGGGTAATAGAACAATATATATACGTCTGGTTAGGCCTACATTGTTACTTCCATTTGATTGTGGATAATTCAATTGAAATACTAGTACTGAACATCCAAGGCTTTTTGATTGCTATTTCCCCATGTAGTTTGGATTCATCTTCATATTAACATCGTTATTATTACTTTGTTGCTGCCACTTTGATTCTAAATTTATGTCTACATTCAACTTTTGATTTTTTACATAGATGATTGTATTTTTAACTATTTGCATACTCTTGTTTTTCGAGCAGATACCTCCTAGGAAGACTGCCGCATCTTACAGGTTTCTTTTATTCCATTTTAAATTATACATATGAAACCTATCTTTATTTCATATGAATCTTATTTCTAATATGTTATTTACTTGTGATATATGTCTATGCTATAATAAACTGTGATTTTTGCTTTGTTGAGTCTACTTCAGTTTTTCCGTTACTAGCATATCGGATAGCTAAAATGTTTGAGGTTACTAGTTTTATCAAGTAAGCTGATGGTGTTAAATGGTCATGTTTACTATTGTCCCTTTGTATATGATGCACGCATATTCACACTCTAGTTTTGGTAGGCTAATAAAATGTTAAACAAATGAGCTACAACCATTAATTGTTCAAAACAAATGGCTCTCGTACATCTTTTGTTGCCTTCAAGCATGTCATTCTGTGGTATGAACTTACCTTTCAACTCGCACGACACTTGTAATTTGTGTTCACTTTTTCACTTATTCCACTTGTATTCCATCAAATCCCTCTATGGTTGTTAATGTCATTCTTTCGTATGATAGATTCTTAAAAATAATGAAATTTGTCATTTTTAACTTCTTTTATAAAATGCTTTCCACTTTATCTGCTTCCAAATCAGCACGACTCAAATCTCCCCATGCAATGTAAAGTGGCAGTCTCAATTTACAGTGTCCAAGATGTTTCTCCATAGTTCGCACTTTGCCTTACTAATTTGACTGATATCTTCAAGAACTCATTATTATCAGCATAAAACATATGCCCTGGTATATCATTGTGCCTTTCAGACGGTTCATCTACACTAAAGCAAGCTGATAAGAACTCAGCTGTATCTCTTGGTGCAATCTGATAGATTTGGGAGGCTTTTACTGTTGGAATTTGTATTTAGTTTAAGACTTGAGGGATGCAAAGTGTAAATAGAAAAAAAGGAAACGATGTGTCTATTGAAGGAAGAGAGGCCAGCGGTTTGCCCTCTCACAGCCAACTGATGTGACTATTCGGAGAAGACACACTTGCTCGTGAAGCATCGTGATGGTTAGGAAATAACCGCCATATTAGACTAGTATATACAGGGATGTTTAGTTTCATATTTACGTAATCAAAATTGTACAACAATTGTATAGTTTGATTCAATGTTAATTGAGTGATTCAATTATACAAACCTTGTTTTTCGATTTCGTTTCAATCCTGGGCATCATTGGTATCAGAGCAGGATGAAGAATCGGTGAAGAAGGTTGTTCGATTGTGATGAACAACAACCAGAAACGAAAGAGAAAATCGAGTGATTCGATTATGAAGCACAAGGAAAACAGGGGCGGTTCCATTCGCGAATAAGAACAGAAAAACAGGGATTGTTTTTTGTTGTGTAGAAGAAAGCGGTCAAGAGAGAAGATGATCGAGTGACTTGCGGTGCGAAGCCAAGAACGAGGAAGTGATTTTCCGAAGAAGAACAGTGAGTTATTGGGATTTTTCGTTCGAAGAGACCCAAAACACAGATTTGGTGACTTCTGAGAAGGAAATCGTTTGGAAGGATTGTTTGTTTGTGATAAACAACAATCGGATAGCCGCTACAGAAGGAGATCAAGATGATCGAGAATTTTTCCTTTGTGGTTACGGACGACAAAGAAAACAAAGTAAATCACGAAGATTACCATTTTTATTGCCGTGAATTACGACAAGAAGAAGCGAAAGGGAAGAAGGAAAAAAGACGACAATTTGGTGATTGGTGAGAAAGGAACAAAAGTCAAAGTTTTGTTCTTACATTATCAGTGATTCACGTGGGATTTAAACAAAAAGAAGGAAAAGATGTTTGGTGATCATTACAAGTTTTTTTTTAAAATACAGAATGAGAAGTTCTTTTGAGAGAAAAAAACGAGAAGTTTTTATTAGTGTGACATAAACCAGCGGACTTGAGATGAATTGATTTTACGGTGAAATCAAGATCGAGAAGATCAAGAATAAAAAGGGAACGTACAACAATGATTGTGCATTTTCAGAAATTCTTGTGATACAAAATGACCCGTAATGGATACAAAGTTGAAAGGCGTGTTGTGAGAAGCAACCGAATAGGAGTCTAACGTGCGAGACGTTCTTGTAAAGACAACTGATTATGTGATGTGATCAACCCGCGAAGGCGTGTCCAAAGCGAAAAGAAGATTGGTGTATGTGAAGCCAAACAATCAAGAGGTTCGTGTGATATGAACCAAAGATACAAGATCGTGTGACGCGATCAAGACAAAGCCGTGTGAAGCGGAAAAGTAACCTGTGATGGGTACAATCAAGGATTCGGAGAATGGATCAAAACAAAGACCATGTGATGCGGGAAATAACCTGCGAAAGGTGAATTGACTAGATCCAGTGATTGGATCAAGTGAAAGTAAAGACTGTGTGATGCGGGGAATAATCTGTGAAGGGTGGATTGACAAGATTCAGTGATTGAATCAAGTCAAAGTAAAGACCGTGTGATGCGGGGAATAATCTGTGAAGGGTGGATTAACAAGATTCAGTGATTGAATCAAGTCAAAGTAAAGACCGTGTGATGCGGGGAATAACTTGTGAAGGGTGGATTAATTCAGTGATTGAATTGTAAGGAAATACGTGCGATGCGGTTTCAATCCGTGAAGGATCAAATTCTGTGAGAGAATTAAAGGTTGTGTGAAATAACCAAGTTTACCATGAAGGATGGTTCGTGAAGAACAAGATCAACGATTGATCAAAATGCATATGGTGTGATGCCAAGTGCGAAGAAACTACAAAGCAAGTTTGTGTGAAGTAAACTCGTGTGAAGCAAATTTGTGTGAAGCAAATTCACGTGAAGAAAAGTTCGTGACGAACAAAAGATGGTGTGACGTCATCAAAGATTTATGAAAGACGATGTTTGTACTGCAAGTCGAGAAGATTTGGGTGAAGCAAGAGAATCGGCTTGATGCCAAGGACATATGGCTATCTAAAGATCAGAAGAGCGAGTCTTAAACAATTAGGGGGAGAATGTTGGAATCTGTAGTTAGTTTTAAGACTTAAGGGATGCAAAGTGTAAATAGAAAAAAAGGAAACGATGTGTCTATTGAAGGAAGAGAGGCCAGCGGTTTGTTCTCTCACAGCCAACCGATGTGACTATTCGGAGAAGACACACTTGCTCGTGAAGCATCGTGATGGTTAGGAAATAACCGCCATATTAGACTAGTATATATAGGGATGTTTAGTTTCATATTTACGTAATCAAAATTGTACAACGATTGTATAGTTTGATTCAATGTTAATTGAGTGATTCAATTATATGAACCTTGTTCTTCGATTTCATTTCAATCCTGGGCATCATTTACAACTTAGTAGAACTGCATATAAATTATGCCCACTTGATTCCTGAAAGAAGCATGGTCATTTTCCCTTGTATATGCATCAAATGTTATAATAGCAGTGGCACAATGTATTACTTGAGCAGAACCATAGTCTGTGACTTTGCTCCAGTTCAGTCATGTTTTGCCTATATTGGATAAAAAGTTTTGCTTGCATATTTTAAATTATTTTTCGTTGTTTTCAATTACGGATTCAAGTATCATATCTTCTTTTCAAATGCATATCACCAACTTATTTTGGGGTCCACTATCTTGCTTTGGTTTGAATTAAGAGCTACTGCGAATGGAGTGATGTGTAATTTTGATGCTACTATCTCAAACCATAGTAGTGTTGTATAGTAAGGTAGTATTTAACTTCCTCCTTCGATTCTTATCACCCTATGATCAAATCCTCCACGAACAACTAAGACATATACCAAACTGGTGCGAAGATTGCCTCTATAAAGCTTTTTGCTCATGTAGGTTCTCCCCTATTGTATTTCATCTAAATTCACATAGGCTGAGTAGCATTGAACTCTATTAAACAATTCTAATTTTTTCCATGACCTTGTGGAATTGTCCAATAATCCATATCATTATGAATTGGCCCCTTCAAGGAATTCATTGCTTTTAACATGCTTATAAGACTAAGAATCTTAGGTAACCAGTTGCTTCTTCTGATGTTGACCCAAGGTCAATCAAGGAATATTCAGATCAGCTTATCCGATATGGGTGTTTCGGCCTGGTTCTTAACTCATGAATATATCATTTTTCTTATATTTTTTTGTCTAATTTAATTACTCACATGAATCCAGACATATTATTTACAGTTTGTCCACTAGAACCCACAACCTATTGGTTGATGGGCCACCATAAATACCTCTTAGGTCAAAGGCCCTTTGGCCTTTACTCATAAGTGTAACTCCTTGATGGGTAAACCTTTAATATTAGATTAATATGATTGACTCAGCTACTTCAATTGTTGATGTAGGTCCTTCTTAGACCGAACCAGATATTGTTCTCATTTTGACTCTTGAGTGTTTTATTTTCTGTAAACAGACTTTTACATGTATATGTGTTTAAGCATTCTAAATTTTTTCCGACTTTGTGATTTCACCGACATGGTTATAACGCAAACCACTCAAAGTGTAAGGGTATGTTTCTCATTTGTCTTCTAGTTAATTGCTATACTGTAATAGATGAAAAAACATCCTTGCATCTATATGTAACTGAGGTAGTATCATAAACATTTTAGACCTATGGTTTGCGATTGTTGGAGATGTGGGACTGATCAGTCTATAATTTGTTATAGGGCTGATGAGTGGGATATAAACAAATGGAATTGGGAGGGAACAATGAAAGTAGTGAGCAAGGGTGAAGAGTGTATTATCAGACTTTTAGATAAGACAACAGGTAACAATATTTCCTCTGTTCAACTTTTACTACATTTATGGTGGTAGCCAGATGGGCGGTCAGATACGATGGGTAACTGGCTAAAATGGGTTGCCGGTTAAAGTGGATAATATTTTAGTACATGTTAGAAAGGGTTGGGTTGACCCGCAAGCTCGTATTTGGGGAGTGTTTAAGCTGTTTGTATCTATGCTAGTAATGAATACATCAAGTATTTTTGTACATCTTTAATTTAGATGTTAGAATGAAATCATATAAAAGGTTGTATGATTTTTTTTTTTTGTTTTGCTTGAAACCCCTTTCTCTTCTGGCTAGCCTAGAATTATAATTTTGCACATTTGAGTTTTTATTATATAAAACACATCCCAAATATTATTAAATGGGTCAAAAACACAAAATTTCCACCTTTACGGATTATATAGTTACTTGAATTAATATGCAGGTGAACTCTATGCCCGGGCATTTCTAAGAGATGGAGAGCCTCATCCTGTGGAGCCTGTAATTGATAGCAGCCGGTAAAGCATTCTCCAATTTTTGACTTTTGAAAGTATCCGTTCATAGTAAAGTAATTCTAGTTTTACAAACATAACTTCCACCAATTAAATAATGCTTATTTATTCTCTCTTTTTTGATTGGACCACTTCACATGCCACATGTTTGTAAAATGTTTGTTAACCTGTTATTAATAACTAATCAAGCCATGACATCAATGTCCTAAATAGTTACTTTCCAAACTTGTTTTGCATATGCATTCATACTCAAAATTAATATCTATATCTAAGGAATTACTATATTTTTTTTCCAGGTATTTTGTTCTACGTGTTGAAGAGAACATCGGTAAGCCTATTAACTGTAATGAATAGTTTTCCATTTCAAACAATATGATATGTAATTAAAGGTGGCAACTTTGTAACCCATTTACCCATTAATCGGTGGATTTGGGTTATGTATTTTTCAAATGGATCAAATGAATTGAGCTAAATTATTTTAACTCTAAAGGGTAAGGAGTTTGAATGCGGATGTCAATTGAAATGTATTTTGCTCTATAATAAAAAACAAGGTTTTGATAGCAATTGTAATAAGGGATTTGCTTAAGCAAGGCCCGGGGGGCATTGGTTAGTATCTATTTAATGAACTCAAATTTTCTTAAAATATTAAAATATGTGGTTAGCAAATCCCTTGTAATTAATTTATAACTAATAAGTTACTTATAAAACAGAAAAAAGAAAGGTGGAATTATTTATGGCTCAGGTCCTTCTCAACCCAACCTGCCCAGTTTGCCATCCCGAATATGCAATGAGGTGGTCAGATGTTTTGAACTTTACAAGCAAGGGTCAAACATTATATACTTTCATTTTTAATAAGTATGTCTAAGTTAATCAGAACATATAATTTATTGGAGCTGATTTACATGAAGTCATGAACCCCTGTACCCTTCTGAGCCCCTCATCAGTTCTTCTCTTTCATTCACTTCCTGTAAATTATGATTCCTGAACAACGGGATAAATTATATGAAAATGCTGCAGGTGGTCGTCTTCGCCATGCTTTTATTGGTATAGGATTTCGAGAAAGACCTCAAGCTTATGATTTCCAAGCTGCTCTTCATGATCATATGAAGTATTAATCTAGTCCTTAATAAAGCGCTTGTCCTTTTCTATATATATTCTTTTCATTTTAATTTCTATAAGATGCTCTAGTTTACCACACAGTGTTCAATGCATTGATCGTTTACTTATAGAAACTTTATATATGCCTATAGGTACCTTAATAAGAAGAAAACTGCCGAAGAGATGGACCAGCAGTTCCAGCAAACTTCTTCTGTTGATTACAGTTTAAAAGATGGAGAGACTTTAGTGCTTCAACTAAAAAACGTATGCTGACTTCAACCTTCCATAATTAAAGTTTGAACTGTTCTTAATAATGCTTTCAGTTCTAGAATTTCAAGTAAAGGTGGAAAAATGAACAGGTCGGGCTGGTAGGATAACAAATTAAAATGGGTTCAAGTGAAATAAATAATTTGGGTAGAGATCAGTAAGTGGTCAGGTCGGGTTGACCCATAACACTTTTTCTCCTAAGTATTTCTCTTTAATAAAAGTTTTGTCATACGGAGTATGTGATTAAAATTATTATCCTATCTAAATAATAGTTTAAATAGGTTAGTAATCTCTTTTTGGAGGTTTGTAGCATTAAAGTACACTTTGGCTGACTTTTAGACCGGTTTCACCTAATCTGTCCATTTGGTTATAAACTAATCTATTATTATTGCACATAAAACATAACCTGAAATCATTGGCCAATGGGTCGAAATGGCTATGTCTGGTATCAAGTTGACTAATTTGAATTCAAAGCTGACATAAATTCTCTCTGAATTTCATGGTTTATCACTCTATTCAGAATTTTCGGAATGTTCCATGAAACTTCCAACATTGTCTGTTTTCATACCTTTCCATGTGCAAATAATATTTTCATTTGTTGTCATAAATCATGATTACAAGTGAACTGTATTGGTTTTATTAGAAGATCTTTTTATTTTGTTTTCATTAAATGAATTATTATAAAATTTGACAAATACCATCACCATTTGTTTCTACTTTTTGCAAGACAACTGTTACAACAATTACGGAAAATAGGTGATACTTTTAATAGAGTGTATTTAATGGAAGAATATGGCTCTTATTTTATAAGTATAGGCATATTCATTTGATATATTTATAGGCTAGTTAATTGCTGCTGCATTTAGCAGTGTACAATTGGACATTCACTTTCTTTTTATTTTTATTATAAGTCAGAATACCCTGATAAATAACTTTGACTTTAGGAATCTGAAACATTTAGACGTTTAAGTAAATAACCATATTGAAAATCTAGTGATTGATTTGAAAATGAAGTGAGAGTAGCAACTAGTCCTATATCATAGTTGAGCTTTGCCTTCTTTGTTTTTAAGATGTAATTAGGGGTGACAGTTTTAATTCTTTAACTGGTCAAACGGGTGAAATTAAAAACATTAGCTGAAAAGAAACAGGCTAGTCAATTGGTTCAAAAGAAATCTTAAGTGTATTTAGAATCTAAAGTGTTTTAAGAAACAGAGTAGTCAATTGGTTCAAAAGAATATTAAGAATCTATTTGTAATTATTTTTGACACACTTGCTATGTATAAGAAAAATCAAAGTGAAGAACATCATTACTCTTTCCATTTATTTAGTAGTTTCTAATGCTGCCTCTTCTGTATTTCGATTATAGAGAGGCAATCGGAGCGTGAGATCCAAGATCTTCGAGCAGGGATTGAATAATCCCACAGATCAAAAAGAGAAGGGTAAGGATGTTGCAATTACTAGTATACTCCCACCTCCGCCTCCATCGCCACTTTCACCACCAGTAAATGCCGTGAACAGCCCTCTAGAATCGCCCTCAAAGTTGTCCCTTGATGGAAGTCCAAAACAGAACTCCCCAAGCACTTTTGACAAGCTGTCACGTGAACCTCTTTCTGTTGAAAAACAGGCTGCTCAAGATGTACCTGACGATGATTTTGGTGATTTTCAAGCAGCATAGTGCTATGTAAGGTTCTCAATGATTTTCTTATTATCTTATCATGGAACAGTTGGTAAATATGAGTTGTCTATTATATATCATCATTTAAGTTTTTTTTCCTCTTTACTTATAATACACCCATCACCTAGTTCTATATTGTACTCCGTGAATTGTACTTGATTTAAGAGACATATGTGGGGGTATAATTCAAGGGTTAAGTATCATGAATGTAAAAAACTTTGGACGAATGTCTATATGAGAAATAACTAAAGTTGTGCTCATTGTATGTAAATTACCTTCAAATCATGTCTATTGTATGTATTTGGGTATATGTGGCAACCATATAAGCTGTCACTTTTAAGTTTTGGGTTATCAAATATATATACTATAGGCAAGATTTGAAAGTTATTACATAGAATGAACACAATTTTAGTTATTTCTATAGACAAGATTTGAAAATTATTACATAGAATGAACACAATTTTAGTTATTTTTTACATTCTATGATACTTATCCTTATAATACAACTGTATCTTAGTTTTTTTTTTTTTGGTGAAAAGATCTCCATATTACTTCACATTTGTGCTTGGTGTGGTGACTAGTTGGAATTCATACCGATGGCTAAAACCTTCGTTCTAACTTGGGCCCTAACACCCGCGGAGCTCGAATACTGAGGCTATGTTTGACGCAAACTTTTCAAGAGCTTTTCAATTTTTATTTTAAACTAAAAGCTCGTAAAGTGTCAAAAGTTTTAGTTGGATGCAACTAGCTTTTATATTTTGTTTGAAAGAAAAAACTCTAAAACAGGAACTTTAACTTTTCGATAAGCTTTTACTCTTAAAAAGTACACAAATACCTCTTGAAGTTACAGTTATCATGTCAAACCCTTTAAAAAAATAAAAGCTCTAGCTAACAACTTTGTTTAAAAGTTACTGCTTACAGCTTCTAAAAATTACAACTATAAGTTGCCAAACATACCCTAAATATGCTTAAATTACAACTACAAGTTGCCAAACATACCCTAAATATGCTTGATATAATTAGCTGCAAATAGAAGCCTAAATTTTCAACACTGTTAAATTGGCCCTCAATCTGTCTTTTACATTTCTAGTGTTTAGAGCATCCCTGCAACCAAAAATCAAGTTATGCTATACAGTGCTTTTTGCTTATATAATGTCGTTAACGAATAAGCTAATGGTATATGTTCTTGTTATTTTTCGAGCCGTGATCCTTGCGAATAAAACATAATTAAAGGTGGTTATTGATTTTTTATTTTTTTTTAAAAGTGGTTGTTGATTTACTTACTTGATCCATACTCATTCCAAAGTACCTTTCTCTACTGATGTTTACATTCGTCTTGCAAATGGTCCATTCCATATCTGCAATATTCCTCTCCATTTCATCCAAACCTGGGAACAGAGTGTTAGGATGTTATGTGAGCATATTTCATCATCAATGGAAGCTATCTTTATCATGCAGATTCCCGTTTTACAAACAAGCTGACCTAATGAGCTCATTTGGCACCTAGACAGCATTGTTAAAGCGAGCGTAATCTGTCTTTGCTTTTTGGAGTTTAGAGCATCTCCTGCAACAAAAGTCAAGTTATTTTTAGGAAAGATTTTTGTTTGCTGCGACAAAGAATAAGAAAAGAAAAATAAAACCCAAGAAACTATATGAAAAAAATTTCATTTATAGTTCAACTTGCCATATTTTGTAGCATTCTTGTTGAATCAATCGAACATGTACTCTGTGAGTGCTTTTGGACTTGCTTTCTGCTTTGGCGCTCCTTATCTTCGTAAGATCCTAAAAACTGAAATGCCTAGGTGCTCAAGTTAGAAATGCGATCTAGGACATGAATTCTTATATGCTAATTGCAAGAAATCCCTCTCATTTTGTGAATAAGGGAGAGTTTTGGAGATGGCTCTTAGCTGGTTAGTTGTTTGCCTGTGAGACTTCTGTTTTCATTCTTCGGGTATTACTATTTATACGGCTTTAAGGCTTCGTAGTGATAACATGTTGGTCTATATGGCTTTCTCATAATAACTAAGTCACCATGGAGATTGACCATAGTTGTAGATACGTCAATTTGTTCAGTGGGGTGTTATGCTTTTTCTTCTACATTATCCTAAGGGGTAGCGTGGAAAATAGTTGGAAACGGCATCAAAAATACCCCGGTAGGGAGCTTACCCCAAGTTTACCTCATCGAGATGGGATTTTCTCAAGTTGTTTTCAACTTGCGGGGTCAAGTTAAAAACATTTTGACTATTAAATTAAAAACAAAGGTCAAAATTTTGAAGATTATTTTTATATCCTGACCCTTGATTTTAAGATTTACCTAAGAATGTTGTTTGAAGATTCCCTCCCTACTTCATTAATTGAACTTTGTAAGACATTATAATCATGGGTTAACATCTCTTTATTTATCTTTTACAAAATCACGAGTCATACTCATATGCCCAAACAATGCAGCGGCAATAGTGGTAGTGGCGCGGGGTGGTGGCGGCGACGAGTGACAGCGGTGGTGATGTTGCGTGGTGGGGGCGACAATGGTGGTGTTTGTAAAAGTAATTGATGTTAAAGGAGGTAGTATAGTTATTTTAAATATTGATGGATTTATGTTGTAAATTATATCATTAAGAGTATCTATAATATAACTAAAAGCAGAGGTTGGTGGTACACTACTCCTAATCTCCCTTTTTCCCCTAAAACTCCCTCCAAAGCGCCTCTCCTATTTTTTTTATATTTTTTATTATTTTTTTACCACTCTCTCCAATTTTCATTATTATATATATGTAGGTTAAGGGTAAAATAAAATAACTATTAAAATAAAACAAGTAAGACACCATGTGGAAGTGACATGTGGCAATAAGAAATCTACAAATTACCCTTTAATTACAAGGGTATTTTTGGAACAACATATTAGTTTCGGATCTGGGTTGTTACACCCACTTTTTTCTCGACATCCTCTCTATTTTCAAAATTAAAAGCAGATTCTTCATCATATCATTTTCTCCATTAATGAATACTCGAATAAGTTTTCTTCAAACCTTCATATGTAGTTGCCAAAAGTTGTTCCATAATCTCTACAAATTTGCATGACGCCACAAGCTATGTTTTTACTTTTGCCCCTGCCCCATCCGATTTACTTTTGCAGCTTTATAAATTTTCAACCTTGTCTTCTCATTGTCAGTGTCTTCTTTCTCCTTTGGCATTAACAATCACATCTTCCCTATGTTCATAACCAACATATCAACACAATATTACATTTAACTTTACAAATACAAAAGCTATTACGCACCAACAACATACGCATTTCATGATAATATTACGCTTCACAACCGTCCATTTACAACTAAATATCCACTATCAGTTAATATACCTTTGATGCTGTTGAGTGTTTGGAAAGAAAAAGACGTACTCCATATAAAACCATCTACTCTGATTACACTAAAGCTATGTTATGATGCAAATATATCGATACTCTGCTGATGTATCATCGATTTTCATGATATATTATGCTTCACAACACTCTAATTAAAACCATATGCTCCTACTCACAATTAAGCTACTTTTTAATGCACAAACTTCACTTTTGAATTAGGCTATATTTTGATTCACAATCATCTATATCATGCTTCGGCTACTTTTTGATTCACAATCATCATTACTTTGATTACACTTAAGCAATTATATGATGCACAAACATCACTACTCTGATTACACTTAATTAAGCTATTTCAATTCCATGATATATTATGCTTCACAACATTCTATTTGAAACTGAATTATATAACACACAATTAGGCTACTTTTTGATTCACAAACATAATCTTATATATGGAAAAAAATATCGCATTCAATTTAAAAGGATTCACAACGAACCAATCTATTATTCTTATATATTGTAATAGCTAAAAAAAGACCCAGTAAAATATCGATCGTACATGCATCCGATTTTTATTTTCGATCACTTTTTGCGGGTATAGAAGGTTTCTCTGAAATCTGAATATTCCTTTCTTCAAAAATTCAACAGCCTCCCTTTTCTTCTAGCTAGTAGCTATTAATAAAAATTAATATTTAGATCATAAACAATTTAATTCTTAAGCATGCATGATATAATTTTTCAGATAGTTTTTGATGACTCACGCATTGTTAAATCTTTTGCATCACTATCTTGCGCATCTCCTTCGTTACTCATCTTCTTAGCATATATTTTTCGTTTGCTACAAATATCTCTACAAGAACCCTAAAATATTAATATATCATATCTCATTAATACGGAAAATCCCAACAAATTCGTTTTTATGGTTTTTGAAATCAATATTATCTGATTGATATTACCAACCGAGCCGTGATTTAAGCCTGCTTAAACATAATTGATTTGATTTATGATGCACAATTACTATTATGCCCCTTAACTTTATTTATTCCCGATTAAAAACTAATTTCAATTGGAAAACTTAAATTTGTTTATCAAAATGATCTAATGGTCCATATTATGTCTTACCTATTTTACATTAATAGTTATTTCTTAATAACTAACCTCTATATATGTATATATATATATAGGGAATGAGAATATAAGGATGTCGGGTATCTAAGCTTAGGTGTGGAACACTCACATATTCTTTTTTTAATCCATAAAACGATGGGGGCCCATGCATTTTTTCATTAAACAAAAAAAAATAAAATATTAGTATGTGAGGGGTTACACACCTAAGCTTAGGTGCCAGACAACTTTATATTCCATTTTCTCACATATATATATATTATATATATATATATATTATTTAATCTGATTATATTTTTCCTCTCATCGTAAACCCTAACACTGCATTCTTGAGATTATATCTAAATGAAAAGAAATGATATATAGGATAGGATAGGGAAAGAGAAGAAAAGAAATTACATAGTTAAAAGGCATTCTCAAGTTAAAAGAAAACAAAAGAAAAGAAAGAGTTAATTACATTTTTAAGTTAGATTGAATGGAAAAGATAGGAAAATATTTTTGTAACTTTACAATATTGTCCTTGATCGTGTATAGATATCCACGACAATAAAACTAGTGGATAATATCAAGCAAAGTAATGTCTCAAACCCCTAAAAGGGTATCTCAAAAAGCTCGAATTATAAAGGATGTCTCGAGATATGTAATAGTACTCGAACCTTGATTAATCGGCCAAAATAACCTTTCAAGGATATGGCTCGAGTTATGTTGCTCTAGTAATAGGTTCACTTGAGGTTTGCTCGAACAAGGATGAGTTGCAAAGGGGAATGCTCGAGTAGTAGATGATACATGCTCGAGTAATAGATGATGCCCGAATGACCCAGAAGGAACTGCGCTCGAGTAATAGATGATACCCGAGTAATGACCATATGATTGCTCTAGTAATTAATGATCCTCATGCTCATGTTTGCTAGAGTTATGTTATGCTCGAGTAGTAGATGTCATGAGATGATATGTCATGAGGGAGAGAGCTCTTCTCGAGTAGTGGATGTCACGAGGAGGCAATATCCTTTTCCTTCTCCTCCTGTATATCATGAGTTATAAACTAAAACCTACCACTTGTTTATAACATACGTGGACCTAGATGTTTAATGATATAATATATGAGTAGAGGTGCAAGAGGCGGTTAACTAATTTTGGTTATTAATTTTAATAACCGATTTCAGTTATTTTTTGAAACAGTAATAACCGGCTACGGTTAGCTTGTACAGGTTATTAACCAGTTTCTAGGTTTTAAAACTAGAACCTATCTAACCGATTTCAATTAATAATAACGGGTTAAACGATACCGGTTGACCTATTTGGTTTTTTTTAACCGCCCATTATAATATTAAGAAAGTGGCGAACAATGAGAAAAAACAATCATTTCCGACAAGTCTGTGACCAACCAGTATTCCAAAAAAACCCACATTCCAAATAAACATGATTTTCTAAACACAAAACAAAATTTATCATCCCAAATATCAAAAACAAACAAAAATTGATGTTGGATCTGATGAAAGAAGCATTAATATATATAGTATAGATATATTGAAAGCTTATGAAATCATCTGATGGTGCGATCTTTCTGGTTATATATGAATGTTTATAGATAACATGATATATATATATATACATATATATGTTATTTATAGTACAATCATCTAAAAAAGTATAAGGTTTTTCCTCCTTCTTCCTTCTACCTTCCATCTCCGACCACCACCACCACCACGATGATCATCTCCGACCACCACCATGATCCTGCGGCGACGGCGACCATCTTCGGCGAGACTTACTCATGTGTAAGTTAACTTTCCGGTGAAAATCAGGTTCGTTTTCGGGTAGATAAGGTACGGGTAAGGGTGGCATAACAGGTCACATGAAACCAGTTAAAACATTAACCTATTAAGGGTATATACGAACACGACCTGTTTAGAATTCGTGTCATTTTTCCTGGATACCAACACGACATGAAACTTAACATGTGCACCTGTTAAGGACCTGTTATCACTAATTTTGTATAATTTACTAAAAATAGGGTAAAACTTGCAACATCAAAAGTCCACAAGGCTGGATACTTAAACAGAGAACACTAATACCAAAGTTCATTTAAGTCTTAAATATACATAACCATAATAATCCAAAATGACACAAAAGTTCATAAATAAGCATAAGCCCAATTCCGACGACCTTGTATGCTTGCTCATATATCTTCAAATTTAAACAAATCAAACTTGAAAAGTCAAGGATAAATATTAGAAAAGGTGAGCAAAATGTTCAACAAACTTATTAGCAGATTATATGGAATTGAATTGAAACAATGCAATTGACTTACATGGGGATTTGACCGTTTTATATGACTATGTGAGTTCATATTTGAATCAATGGGATATTATACATCTAAAATAACTATATTAAGTAGCTATATCCAAATAGGACCAGCAACTATAACATGATGCAAACAAACAGTGAAACAGGTTTCATCCCAATTTCTGGAATTCACAGCAGCAAACAAACAACACAATTCTCATAACATGATGCAAACAAACAGCAAGCCCTCCTAATGACTCACAACAGCAAATAAACAGCAATACCTTTGTAAACAAAAAGACACAACAAGACCTTTGTAAACAAAAAGACACAACAATACCTTTGTAAACGAGCTAGAATTGTTGACTGAGTTTGAAGCACCCGATTCAGGACTAACTTCAAGCGACAATGACAATATATCTTCGGCGAGATCATCAGGATTAGTTTCATTGCAACCTCCAAACAACCAATCTTTTGTGCAAATAAGAGCCTCAACGGTATCTTTGCAAGTGAACTTCGATGTTTATTAAGTACTCTTCTGTTCTCACTAAATGTACACTCTGATGCGACAGTATATTTTGGAATGGTCAAAAAGTCTCGAGCCATCCTCACAAGTACGGGATATCTAAACTCATTGGATTTCCAGAAAGCCAACACATCGAGTTTCGATGTTCTCTTCATTCTTGGCTCTTCCAAATATAATTGTAATTCTGACTTTTTGTTGGTTGTAGTCTCTTGGCTTTGAAACTCACCGAAATCCTATAAAGTATAACACATAAATAGTAATTCAATCATTATTAGAAGAAAAAACATAAAAACTATAAAATTTATATTTTATAGATATATATAACAAACAAATGAAAATTACCAAAAGTTTTGCTCTAACTCCAAAGAGACGTCTTGTATCATTGCTTGTTTCTTCATCAGCCTTGTTACTTGAAGTACTTGCATGATTTGATGTTGTCGAGGAAGCATTACCAAAATATAACACATATTCATCAAAAGTGTTACTCAATAACAAATCCACATCACTATATTGACAGTTGTCCTTTCAATAAATCTTTTCATAACTCCATTCAATAAAATGCAACTTATATCTTGGATCAGATACCACTGCTATGGCTAAAGTGAAACTAAAATCAGACCAATACTTCTTAAATTTTTCCATCATAGACGCTCCCATACGTCTCATATACTTATCCTTTGAACTCATACTATCATGCAAAGTAAAATACACCCTAAAAAATGTGAGAATAGTACAAGTTTGTAGTAGGATATTTGGTACCCGAGAAAACATTAGTCACATCATAAAAAACAGCAAGGAAAGCACACATCTTTTCAATGGTCTCCCACTCATAAACACTTGGACAACTTGTATAATTAGAATCACTTATTTCTAAATGGGCAAATGCCTTTCGGTAATAAATGGCACTATCAAGCATTAGGAATGTAGAATTCCACCTAGTAGGACAATCTTGCCTTAACCTCCTTGTAGAACTCAAAGAAAGTAACTTAACGCAATCCAAAAACTTTTGTTTTCTTACTTGTGATTTTGATCCTTTAACATACTTGATACTCTCTCTAACCTTAACAATAGCCTTGTCAATTTCCTTAAGTCCGTCTTGCACAATCAAGTTTACAATATGTGCACAACATCTCATATGAAAAAACCTATCATTAGAAACAAGTGGAGATTTTGTATCTAATTGATCACGTAATAGTTGAACAAAACTGTCATTAGAAGACGCATTATCCATAGTGATACAAAATATCTTTTTTTCTAATCCCCATTCTTCTAGAATCGAAAACTTTTTAAAATCTAGAGCAACACCAGAATGAGGTGGTGGCATATGAGAAAATGACAAGACTCTTTTTTGCAAAACCCATTCTTTATCAATAAAATGCACTGTAATTGCCAAATAACCATCCGTATTAATTGAAGACCACAAATCTAAAGTTAAACATAACATTCCTGGTGATTCCATAAGCATACTTTTAAGTTTTTCCTTTTCTACCTTAAACATGTCAATTAAATCAGCTTTTAAAGTATTCCTAGTCATGGAATCAGCTTCAGGTTCCAAGTATTCAATCACATCTCTAACACCCTTATATTCAACAAATGACAAAGGTAATTCATGCCTAACGGTACAAGCTACAAGCAACTCACGCAAAGTCTTTTGATTAAATTTACGTGACCGTAACGCCATGTCTCTATTAAATAACATTTGACCAACATCACGATAATTTTTACCATAACATCTATCTTTGTGCCGAAGAAGATTACCCGTACCTTGAATACTATCATATACGAAAACAGTATTACACTTGTTGCATGTACATTTCAGTTTGGTTCTACGTTTTACTATACTATTCTTATCTTTTTCAAAGTATTTCCATACAACTGACCGTTCCATACGTTTTCTCTTGCCTCCTCCTACTTCCGTATCCATGGACTCGACCTCTTCAACTTGTATATCCTCTCATTATTTTGAGAGCCAAGTTCAGAATCCATCTACAATATGTTAAGAACAATTTCGTGTTACTTAATATAGTCATACAGATTTGATAAAATAAAAAAAATACTGAATTCGTGTTAGTTAATATCGATTACATGAAATAAAAGGTATATTGAAATCTCTTGTTGGCTGTGCAAATAAAAGAAATACAGTATAAGATAATTGATTAGAAAACAATAATATAAAAGTAAAGAAGTTACTGAGTGGAATCGATTGATGATTAATAATATAATGAATCGATTGATAATAGAAAGGGGGATCTTGGAAGAAAGGGGGATAAATTTTTGGTCTGTGAAAGAAAGGGGCAGAGTCACGGAGGCGTATTAGGAAATAAAAAGTGTTAAAAATCCAAAAGTAGTGATAAATCGTAATTTAGAATAGCGGACTTACTTGTAGTTAAGTCATAGATAAATGATCACTAAGGTTGAGAGGCTAAATGTGATATTTAGCATATGTGAGTATTTAGACTATAAATACCTCCTCACACCTTAGAGATCAGAACCTTGGAAAACTTTTAATATACATTAATTCCAATCAGCCAATTTCCAATCACACACACACTTTCTCTCTCAAAACACACACTCACACCAAGAACACACACACCTCAAATCGGCCATTGATGACGTGAATTCGGTGCAGAAATCGTGATATGACATGTGGTATCAGAGAATAATATCATTCTGATATCGATCCATTACTGAATTCAATCACAGATTCATCAAAATTAAAAAAAAAAATTTCTATTCATAAAACGATCTTCATCTTTCTTCAATTTTCACCTTTCATATCACATAAAATCACAGTTATTTGTTCACCAATAGATTCGTAGTAGTTAATAACATAATCCTGTCAAGTCTCAAGTTCTAATTCGATATAAATCTCGAGTTTGAATTTTGGCTTTTTAGCGCGAAATTTGGGATTCGAATATGTTGTATTTTGTGTTGAATTTTGTTCGTAGATGTGTAGCTGAAGTGAAAACGAGCAGTTTGCAATTACTTTCAAGTTCTAACTCCTAGTAATTCGAAAGTTATTGAAGCCTTTTGAAGTCGTTAATGGAGTTTTTGTATAAATCTGCTTTGCTGATGAAGAAGATGATCTCAGAATGATTTGGACTAGGACGATCTCTTTTAGATCGTCTCAGTCTTTGAAAGCTTAAGTTACATACTTGTGCTTTGTAGCTTGTAGGACGATCTTCTCAAGATCGCTCTAACAAGTGAGATTGTGTGTGGTGAAGTGTTTGTTTGAGAATTTTGGTTGGGAACCAAATTCACTGTGGCTAACTAATCCGTAAGGATTGGTTTGGTCAATTCAAATACTTGGAAAGTATTTTACACTTGAAAGTTTTGTGACAGAAAGCTAGGACGATCTCTTTAAGATCGTCTCAGATCGTTGACCTTAGGACGATCCTCTCAAGATCGTCTCAGTTTTTTTTGATAATTGGTGTGTTTGGTTGTTCATTTGAATTTGTTGTGATTGGGAATCACACACTTCTTGGGTAACTGATCTTATAGATTGGTTTTGCTCAAATTTCATTCCTTCCATTACATACTGTTACTCTGTCCGATTCTTTCCAAAATACTTAGAAAATTCTTCAAATCAACAATCCCCAAGACGATCTTCTCAAGATCGTCTCATTTCTCAAAATCCAAAAACAATATTCAGTTTCAGTTTCAGTTTCATTTCTTACGTAGCCAAATTCCCCTAAATTCTCCAAGATGATCACTTTCAAATCGTCTCACCTTTCCTTAATTCTAAGACGATCTCCTTCAGGACGATCTCTTTTAAGACGATCTTCTTTAGATCATTTCAATTCCTGTTTTCCTTCAACTCTTAATTCAATTCTATTTTCAAATCAAATCAATTTCAGATGGCTTCTCATGAAGCATTGGCATTGGGTCCAGATACAAGACCTGCAGTTCTCTACCGTGGTTCCTATGGACTCTGGAAGAAAAGATTTTTGGACTATGTGGAACGTCAAACAAATGGTCACATGCTTAAAGATTCCATCCTTAATGGACTTGCAGTTCATCGTCATCCAACTACTGGTGCAATACTCACTCTTGATCTTTTGAATGCTGAACAAAAAGATCGAACATCTGTAGATAACAAAGCTAGATCATGCTTATACCAAGCACTACCAGATGAAATCTATGGCTCAGTTGATTCTTATGATACAGCCAAGGAGATATGGGATGAGGTGGCCAGACAGATGGAAGGAGCTGACATGACTTCGACAATAAGATTGACCAATGTTTTGACTGAGTTTGACAACTTCAACAAATTGCCAAATGAATCTCTTGAGGCTGTTTACTATAGGTTCTGCAATGTCATAAATGAACTGAGGAAGAACAATGTTAAGAAAACAGAGATTGAGTTAAACATCAAATTCATCAAAGCTCTTGGTCCAGAATGGGATGATTTTGCCACACAGATTAAGCAACACCAAAATCTGACCAAGTTCACCATTCATACTCTTTATGAATCCTTCAAACTCAATGAAAACCAAGTTCTAAACAAAGCTTCATCAAGCAAAATGACAGAAGTTGTATCTCTTGATCCTTTGGCATTGATTGTTGAGAGGAAGGTTTCTAAAGCTCTTAAGAAGCAAACGGTAGTTGTTTCTTCATCAGATGAGGATGGAGATGATATGCTGGCTACAAGAGATGGTGTCTCAGATGATCTATATCAAGCTCTTGCCGCGGTAACAAAACATTTCAAGAGAAAATTTTATAAAGCAAGGCCAACAAACAACAATCTCCGCACTTCTTCTACATGTGCATTTCCCAAGAAGGAACACTATCATCCGAAGAGTTATGAGCGAAGTGAAGCAAGTGGATCAAAGCACGGTGAAAAGAAGGAAGGTAATGACAAACAAGTTGTTGAGAAGGGTAAGGCATCAGACAAAAAGAGCTACAATTGTGGTGTTACTGGTTATTTTGCTATTGATTGCAAGCAACCTCGAAAGCAGAACTACGGGTATTACAAGCAAAAGACGCTGTTAGCCAAACAAGTTGAAGCAGGACATGCATTGCTCGCTGAAGATGACAAATGGCTATTACTCTCAGATGACGAGGATGAAGATCTCTCTGCTAATGTTTGCTTTATGGCGAGGTTGGCCAAGGATAAAGTCTTTGAAGCAGAAAGCACTGATGATGAATACCCAGATGATGAGGTAAATCTTAACTCTACTTTTTCATTAATTAAAGATAAAGAGTCATGTAGATTAGCTTTGTCAAACTTGACAACTCATATCAAATCTTTAGCCAAAACAAACAAAAAGTTAAAAAGTAGCATTTCATTTTCTAAAAGTGAATTTTCAAAACTTCTTGAAGAACATTCAAAATTACTTTTTGAACATGATGTATTAAACAAGATTTTCAATCATATAAAGATAAAATTTTGGTTAAAGAATGTGAGTTGAATGCCTCTCATGTTTCTAAGTTTTTACAAAAATGTCACAATCTTGAAAAGACCATTCATGATCTTGAAAAATCCAATCAAGATCTTGAAACTCAAAAGACCAATGAATGGCTTCGGGCAAATGCTAGACAAATGGATGTTGATATTCTTAATAAAAAGCTCCAAAAAGCTAAACCAAACAATGTTGAACTCGAAAGAAAGATTTCCGACTTAAATCATAATTGTTTTCTAAAAGGCATTGAGATTGAGTGTTAGAAATAGAAAATAGCGCTTAGTTGTATTTTTAAAAAAAAACAATGTATTTTTGTAAGGTTGAGGGGGAGCTTATGTAATGTACTTAGAGTATATATACCCCTCAAGCCTTCATTCCTTAAACTCCTGCTGTAGCTTTTGAAACCTTTCTGTAACATTTCCTCATGGAATGAAATCAGATTTTCCACACACACACACCTTTCTCTCTCAAGAACACACACTAACACACACATTTCACCATTGTTGAACACCTGTCTTCCGCATCATAACACGAGTTATATCAAGGTTTTACATGTGGTATCAGAGCCAAACAACAATCTGTTGATGATCCAGAACAAATTTCATACAGATTTGTGTAAATTTGGTTCAAAATTGAGAGTTCGTGTTTATCATCATAACCGTTTTTATTCTTCACCATTTCACCATCAATTTTCACTCAATTTTCCTGTTTTTGTTCACAAATACATTCTAAATCACCTCTAAAAACATCCAGTTAAGTTTCAGAATCCAATTCACAGTATTGATCATTTTCTGAAATTTTTGGAAAGTTGATGAAATTTTGATTTTCAATTTTGAGTTGATTTGAGCTATGAAATTGTTGTTAGGGTTGTGCGCGATTGAATACTGATCATTTCTGTGTTTGAATCAAGTTCTCACTCTCAAAATTGAGTGAGATACAAGCAAAATAGTGTTTTTCTTGACTATTTTGTCATTTTCTAGTTGTTCTTGAAGAATTTGCCTTGAAACGATCTTCACAAGAACTTCTTGTATACTGTCCCTAAGATGATCTCCTCAAGATCGTCCTAGTGCTTATTTGACTTTGGTGTTAAGATGATCTTCCCAAGATCGTACTAACATTTTTGGTTATGTGTGAACTGTGTGTTGTGGTTTGATCATTTGAAGTTGTTGTGATTGGGAATCACACACTTCCTTGGGTAACTAATCTCTTTGAGATTGGTTTTGCTCAACATTTCTGAAATCATACAGTCATTCTGTCCAAATTTCCAAGATTTTCTATACTTAGAATATTTTTCACCCAAGTTTTCCAGGACGATCTTCCCAAAGACCGTCTTACCTTTCTTTCCTCATACTTAGAAAATTTTCAAGTCAATTTTCAATACAATCTTTACAAGACCTTCCTACCTTTCTTTCATCAATACTTAGGATTCAATTCAATTTCTAGGACGATCTCCTCCAGATCATTCTAATTCCAAAAATACAAAATCGTCTTCCATTTCTTAAGACGATCTAACCAAGATCGTTTTTGTCTTCCAAAATCCAAAAACAACAAAAACAGATTCCAAATCATTGTTCATTCATTTCAATGACAACAATCAACATTGATCCAATGATGTCAATCATCAGACCTCCAATTCTTCATAAAAATTCTTATGCCAAGTGGCAAAATGAATTCATGGATTTTCTTGATACCAAACCAAATGGTGTCTTCATTAGAGAATCAATTCTTGAAGGTCCAATTCAGTTCAAAGATCCCAATGGAGTTCTTCTTCCAAATGAGCAACTGACTGATGCTCAAAAAGAAAGAGTTCAAGCTGACAAGCAAGCTAAATCCTATATCTATCAATCTCTTCTTGATGAGATTTTCTCTGCTGTTAATTATGATCATAATGTCAAGGAAATATGGGATGAATTAACAAAGTTTGCTGATTCTGAAGATCTCACATGCTTGATGACATCAACAACCACTTCTTCACAAACTACTTCACAAGAAACACAAGTGTGGTAGAATGCATTTCCAAAGATGATTTCTTGTCTATCCAAACAACTGCTGATACTTTGACAAAGCAAAATCTTACTTTGAAAAACAATTTGAAAATGGCTAAACAAGAGTTTGATAAAATTAATGAAATTTTTTCAGAACTCTCAATAGCTCATGAAGCTCTCAAAGTGAATTATGATTCTTTAAAAGAAATGCATTTGTCAAGTAACAGTTCTCAAGTTGTCTCACCCAATGCTCATTTGACTAACAAATGTCAAGATCTTCAAAAGACTGTCTATTCACTCAAGCAAACCATTGAGACTTTAAAGCTTGAGAAAACCAATGAGTGGATAAGAGCAAATGAAAGACAAGCTGATGTTGAGTTTTTCACAAACAAAATGAAAGATTTCAGACCCAACTGTGAAAAACATGAAAGACAAATTTCTGATTTAAATAGTACTTGTTTTCTCAAAGGAGTTGAAATTGAGACTCTTCAAAAACAAGTTGAGGATTTGAAAGCAAACTTCTTCTTGGGTTGGGTTATGAGAATCCAGCACACTTGGAAAAAATTCAAAAAGAAGACCTTGGTCCACTTTATGATGAAAAGTTTCTTAGACTTGGCATGATTCAAAATTTCATCATACCATCTGAGGATGACTTTGAGTCAGATGATGTTGAAAGACCAAAAACAAATCAGATTGGTATTGATTATGTTGCTCTAAATGATACATACAAGAAAACTCATAAAAGATCCATCTATGAGTTAGAAGAAATAGACATCATTTCAATTCCTGAAAATGATTCTCAAAAAGATTGTTCAAAACCAATTTCACAAAGAGTTTATATACCAACTACCATATTGGAAAAAGAAATTGAATGTTTAAAACAAAAGATTGAGTCTCAACAAAAAGTCATTGAACATCTGAAAACTCAAGATCATTCTCCAAAGGTAAGTGAGACCACCCCTACCCAAATGGTGCATGTTTTTACTTCTTCTGATTGCTCCACTCAATCCAATGAGTGTGAGAATGCTAACAAAGATATGTAGGGTGATAGCATCTCTTCTCAAGAGATTCATGATATGTCTACCACAATGTTATCATCATTCTTCCAGATTGAAGAGAAAGTTCAAGCTTTGAAAGCAAAAAATCTTGCTTCTGTTAAATAGATACTTTCTTTTGATACCCCTGTGATCACCTCTGATGACCAAAATAAATTGAACTTAGAGCACAAGATTGAGATTCCTAAAGATCTTAAAGCTAAAGCAAAAGCATTAGTTGAAAAATTGACTAACAAAACTGTTTCTAAACCAGAAGTTCAAATAAAAGATTTACAGTTTTCTTTCTCAACTAATAAGTGTCATTTTACTTATCCAGATTTTTCTGTTAAAGAGTTTGATAATTTTTTGGAAACTGATCATGTTTTTGCACCAGAAGTTGAAAAAGAACTTGAAAAACTTTCACCCAAGAAGTCTCAAGTTGAACCAAAGAAGGAATCTAAATCTAAGATTGCTCCAACTTCATTTTATTCACCCAAAGGTCAGCCTGCACCAGCTGTCAAAGGTAAAAAGACCATTTCTACCTCAAAGTGCAAGGTTGATATTTCATCTGTTTCTAGAACCTTTGCTCCTAAAGCTATCTCTCAATCTAGTTCTTTATCTAAGATGTCTAAGTCTAGCCAAACTTTTCTAACAAAAGATACATCTAATGGTATAACTAGATATAGAGATCAGTATGGTTGGTTCACTGCTACAACTCCAAAGAAACAGAATATCAAACATTCAACCAAGCAAAGCAAAAATCAAAATGTGTTTTTAACTCCTCGAACTAATTCTAAGAATTTATTTGATACAGGAGAGAAGAGCTTATCTAGTAACCATAAGTGGATTTCTAACTCATCATTGATAAAATCTACTAGCTATGATAAAACATAAGTGTATGCTAAATCACCAGTTAGAAGAAGTTGGATAGCTAATGATTACAAGAAGAAAGTTCCGGATAGGAAATTTGATTCAAATTTGTGTAATTTAGCTAAACCATGGTCTGTAATAAATTCTAAATCTTCTACTGTGATTTCTAAACCTTTGATTGTTGATTCTAATGGGATTGTGATGAATCTTAAGAATAAACCTCTTGTTCGTATACCTCATTTGTATACCTTGATTGATTCCACTAACCCAAAAGGACCCATTCAAAGGTGGGTACCTCGAAGACTTAATTGTGTTTTGCAGGTAATAAAGGTCTGTATTTAGTATTCCAACCTTGGATGCTGTTCAACACATGATCCTGGAATAAGTTTCTTTTCAAGATACAATCTCGAATAAGTGCTTATTACCAATGCACTTACTTGCCTCTGCATGTTTTGTACAAATCCTTCATCTCTTTCTCTTTCATTAATTATCTGTCAAATATTGATGCTATGTTTATGTGCAATGTGCTTAAATATCATGCAATGTTTGAGGGGGAGAAAAATGATAATTCATGAATCTAGGGGAAGTTTGTGTATTTGCAATATTTGAAGAGAAACTTATTGCTAATTTTAGAAAAATAAATAAAAATTTGAAAAGATGAAAAATCCATAAAAATGATAAAATCAAAAATTCAAAACAAAAAGTTTTTTTTCTCTCTTAATAAATTTTTTTTTTAATTTTGTTTTGTTATATTGTTATTAGAAAATCCGCTAGCCCATGTTAAAAGCCCAATTTCTAATATTTGAGTCCAATACCTTTAAACCAGGTCAAACACCCACCCGACCCGATCTGGTTTCTTCTCCTATAAGGTGGAGGGAATTTCTTTTCTTTATCTTTCTTTCCATTCCGTTTTTCCATAAACACTCACTCACACAATCACTTCAAATCGCATTAGTGTTGATCATTGAAACAAGATAAGGGTTTTGTAGCCGTTTAATCGCTGAGCATTTCATTCCATTACATCATTGTCATCCAATCACGTCTTCAAGTAAGAATTCGAACTTGAATGAAGATCTTATTTTTCTTTATTTCTCGAAATTCTTACGTCTGTTGATGATTATATGTTATTGGAATGATTTAGAAGCATGATTAGGATATGTGTATATGATTTTTACATGTTTAAATGTCTAAAATTGTGATTTTGAAAATTCAAAAATGCAACCCCTGTTCTTGTGAAGAAGATGACCTAGGACGATCTTCGAATTTATCTAGGTTATTTTTGTTGATTTATGTGATTTGAGTAGTGAAATATTGCTTACAATGATTTAAATAAGTGTTTGTGTTAAGCTTTGAAGTTGATATGGATCGTTTTGTGTTGATATGTTTTTGTGATTTGTGTTAACCGATTGGATTTAAGACGATTCTGGCAAAGTCTTTTTAGATTAAAGATGGTTTGGTTCTGAGACGATCTTGTCTAAGATCTTGTCTAAGATTGTCTTGGTTCCAAAACGACATGGAAATAAGACGATCTTGCCAAGACCGTCTTAGTTTCTCATATGTGTTTTCCTTATAACCCATGAGACCGAGACCAAGACGATCTTGTCAGGATCGTCCTAGGGTCTGTACGCTGTGTGATTGATGAGATTTTGAGAAAAACAATTGCATGGGTAACTGAACTCGTAAGAGATCGGTTTTGCTCAAAACTAATACTTACCAATATAAGGGGAGGTTATGCTCCAATTTTTTCCAGAAATTGACTTAATCTCAAATTATATTTCTAAGGGTTAGAAATTTTTCAAAAACGGAAGTGAAGTTTTTATCACTTTGTTTCCAAGACGATCTCATCAAGATCGTCTCAAGTTCTTTCCTTTACTTCAAAAGTTTTCATGATATCAAACTTTAAGACGATCTTAACAAGATCGTCTCACTACTCTTTCAAGACTTAAACCTTTTCAACATAAACTTTAAGACGATCTTAACAAGATCGTCCCACTCATCTTTCCTAAAACTTTTTTATCACACCAAAGTAAAAGATGATCTTCTTCTAAGTCGTCTTATTTTCAATACCTGAGTTCAACCTCAGGACGATCTCAACAAGATTGTCCTAGCTTTCTATACTTAGAAAATTCTTCAAATTTTTCCAAATTTTTTTTGTGTGGTGTGAGAAAGTGCTTTGTATTGTCATATAATTGCAATATATTTGAAATATGAGGAATTGAACGCCTTTGTGTACTTCCTTACTATTCTCGAATATCTTGTATTTATATGATTCTACCTTATTTTCAAAGTTATTTACATATGAAAATATATAAAAGTGCAGAGAATTGATCACCTTTGTGAACTTTTATATAATTTTATATATGGAAATATATGTTTAACTATTCTGTGTTTATTGTCTCATATCAAGTTATTTATATAGAATACACTGAGTTGATCGCCTTTGTGAACCTTTTTGTATCTTATATAAATCACTTGTGTGAAACTTGGATTTTGCTGCTTAAACAATTTTTTATGTGTGGTTAAACTGTTTTATGTCTTAAAATCAGAAAAATAACAAAAAAAATGGAACATTAAGAAGAAATCGTACATGACGAAGAAATTGCTCTAAATGAGTCGATTGAAGAAATTCTTGTACCCAGTAACTCAAGAAACATGAGAAATAACCGAGCTTTATTTGATCCTTTTGTTGCTCCTGGGTTTCTAATTGTACCAAGAATACTTCATAATCACCCACTCTCATATGTACTTACCGTTGATTGAGATTTAGCTGAAGTCTATCTCTTTGAGATGTGGAGAACCATTAATTTCATTCAACCTCAAGATCCAACTGTTCCAAAAGCCAAAGCCAAATATAAATCACCTGAACTTCGTCGCCAAGGCTACTTCCAATACCAATTAACTTCCGGAGATAGAACATATGATTTTGAGTTCAATCTTGATGACTTCAGAAGAATTCTGATGCTTCATGAAGCAAACTTCAATGGACATGCTGATTATGATACTTTTGAGTCCAATGATGTAATGTTTGCTGCTTTGATTTCTCTTGGTTATGAAGGTCCTTTAACCAAGACAAAAGACTTCAAGTTGAAGAATCTACCAAAGATTTGGTATTATGTGTATTCCATCCCAGCAACTGCTTGACTCCATACACAAGAGGAATGGATAATCAGACTCAGCCTATGCTGCACATTTTCTATTGTGTTGTCTTTGATAGACTTATGACATTGCTCAACTTCCGTGGGACCAATTGATTGTATTGGTTAATGGCAAAGCCTCTGCTCCCAAGAAGTATATTCCATTCATCAGATTTCTCACAACAATTATCTACAATGCAGTCAGACATGTAAGAAGCATTCCAAGACTTCAAGATGATACCCAAGTTTCCATCTATCAGTACAAGTATGTCAGAGATTCCAGAATTGCAAGCTATACATTTCTGATTCCATCACATTTGCTTGATATGGTTTCTGATTCTAATGAGGATAAGATTGCTTATCTGGACTGGATTAGAACAACTCTGGGACCGGAAAGCCTCCCGGTTCCTACCTAAGTTGTACATAGGACACCAAGTGAGGGGTCAAAGAGAAAAAGAAAAGAGCGTGAGGGTGTATCCAGTTCCAGTGAGCCAAAAAGAAAGAAACTGAAGGGTACAATGTTTGTGTTGAAATTAAGTAAACAAGTGTATAACAAGAAGAAGAAGGGGAGTTCGTCAAAGAAACTGAAAAGAAAAGCTCCAGCTGAACTTTCTTCTCCAACATCTTCTGAGGAGACGATATCTGTTTCTGGGTCTCCAAAGCCAATCTTATCACCACCTCCCAAAACAACCAACTTAAGACGATCACCATCACCCAGAACACCATCACCTCAAAGACCGTCATCTCCATCTTCACCTAAATTGCCTCAAACACCTCAAACACCAATTCATCAATCTTCACCACTTCCAGAAATAATTTCTCTTGTACCCCCAACCATGGAACAACCACAACCTCAATCAGTTTCATCTCAAATTCCATCTTCAACCGTACCTTCATCATCATCTTTTCTTCGATCTCCTTAACCAACATATACTCAAGGCTGAAAGAAATCTATTCCTGTAAATATTCGAAAAACATTCAAGAAATCTCGCTTTGAGTATGATAGATTTCAAGAAACCAGACCAGAAGATGTGATTAATTCAGATGATGATGCATCTGATTCTGATGATGCAAATCAGTTTGCTGATGATGTCATGGACATCCCGGAGGAACAAGGAAGGAATGAGGGAGGGGTTGAAAATACCAGAGAGGTTGAGAGGTCAGGGCTAGGTGAAAGGCAAAAAGTACACGTTGGCCTCCATTTAGTATCAAACGTCTTTCAACGCCGGGTTTGCCGTAGGGTAGAAGACGAGAGCTCCCAACTCTCACATGCACAAACCTCCGCAAGCCATTCGAAAGTCTCTCAACAGACTAACGTCTCATTTTTGCACGGGCAAAAACCACGTACTCCATTCCATTGTCCTTCAGAGTCTGTGAATGTTGAATCACAAGTGACATCTGCCCCTCTCTTCAATTTCGTTTCTGCACATGTGTCTAGTACCTAAGGGTACTCAACAAGAAAATCAAGCTGAAGTTGAAGCTCTTTAGAAATGAATCCGAGAACTTGACCAACAATGTAGACTGGCTAATATCTCAAGGAGTCGGGATGATCAAGATCCTGATGATCATCCCGAGGGGGAGAATATTAGGGATATTAGAGAGGGTCATGAAACACAAGATCAAAGTGGTCAAGAAAAAACTGTTCAAGAAATTGTTCAAGATCAGACCATCCAAAATCAAACCCAAGCTTCATCATCTCACATTCATGAATCAGATTCGGATGACTTACCTCCGCTTGTTAGACACATTTCTCACTATTATTCTACAACATCAAGTTCTGATTAGTCAAGTGATCCTGATCCATTTTTACCAGAAGATGCAACTAATGATGAATTTGATTCGGATGATCCTGATTATGTTATTCCTCAATCTTAGCATCAATCTCAAGAAGTATATGGAAAAGATATCTTTGAAGAGATAGTCTATCATCTGAGAGACACAGACAATCTTGAGACTCCCAGTGAGCTTGCACAAGGAGTTAGACACCCGAGGATCTCAAAAGATAAGATTTGGCAGATCAATGTGGGTTATTTTATTGAGAATTATGAACAGATTTTGGATTTGAGTACTAAACCTGAAGAGATTGTGTGTAAAGCAAGATACCTTGAAGAAAGAGCCTTTCAGATTTATTGCTCACCAAATGAAAGACTCAATATGAACTTGAACCGACTAAGAGCATTCTTTATGTTCAGACATCAAGGTCAAAGAGATGCATAAATGGAGTTGATGAATGCTGATAATACTGTGAGAGCTGAATGGTGGTACCAGCAATTTGAAAGACCACTGAAGTTATTGAGTTATTTGTTCCTCTTATATCCAACAATCTCAGACTTGTTCGATTCAAAGTTCGTCGTGCTGATGGCAAGATCTATGTTGTTCGAGAAGAATCCTTTCAACATATGATGATCGCAGACATTCTTTTCCTCTACAATCGATATGCTTATCTGATAATCAAGACTCCCAATCAACTCCAAGCCTATGAAGCTTTGAAAAGCCATATTCAAGCCTTGATCAGATTTTATGAGTTCAATGACTTTCAAATTGGCTTAGAAAGAAGAACTAGCAAGATTAATCTCATAAGACCAAATCAAAGATTCATTTCAGATTGGAGATTCGATTGAAGACTTGGATGGGTTTGTCTTCATTAATCGACTCAAGAGGAAGATCTTAATTCGTGCTTCTGATTTTCCCAAGTATTCAGATGGTACTTTGAATTATTGTCTATCTATTCTGAGTGCATTAGCTAAAGATTCTGACAATGAAGAAGATGATAACATCAAGTCTCAAAGAGGAGAACATATAAGACGTATCAAAACTACTCTTGAGATGCGTCAAAGGATTAGAGATCTTATCATTGCAAGAACTCCCAAGGCTCAAGAAGGAATTATTTATACTGAGACAGGTTCATGGGTTCTTTGGAATCCTAGCCATAAACTTGTTCCTCATAACATTCCTCCTGTGAATTTCCAAGATAACATCAGGTTGCCAGATAAACGTCCTGAAGGTGATAACTGGCATTTCATTCCCAAGAAGTATTGGAAAGACACATGGAATAGTTACAAGAAGAGAGTCTTCTGGAGTTCAAAGATTGACAAGCCCACAACATCAAATGCTGCTCAAAGATACAAGAAGAAAAAGAACAAGCAAAAACGAGCAAACAAAAGAAGAAGACAACAAAGGAAGTGATGATGGACAACCAAGCACTAAGGGGAAAAATGTTAGAAATAGGAAATAGTGCTTAGTTGTATTTAAAAAAAAAAACAATGTATTTTTGTAAGGTTGAGGGGGAGCTTATGTAATATACTTAGAGTATATATACCCCTCAAGCCTTCATTCCTTAAACACCTGCTGTAGCTTTTGAAACCTTTCTGTAACATTTCCTCATGGAATGAAATCAGATTTTCCACACATACACACCTTTCTCTCTCAAGAACATACACTAACACACGCATTTCACCATAGTTGAACACCTATCTTCCGCATCATAACACGAATTATATCAAGGTTTTACATTGAGAATCTTGAAAAACAAGTTGAGGAATTTATAAAGAATATACTTTTCTATCTTGGATTTCAAAGTTGAACAAAATCCTCTCTTGGATTTCACTGCCTATTTCAACAAGTCAAAAATTGACAAAAAGGATCTTCTTTTTAGGTTGAGATTTGAGAATATCACACCATTACAAAAAGCCAAAGAAGAAATTGAACCTTTGTATGATGAAAAATTCCTTCGACTTGGTATGATACAATAATTTATTCGTCCATTGGATGACGAATTTGAGACTGATGAAGTTGAGAAAATACCAAAAGATGAATTTCTGGTTAATTATGATGCTCTAAATGCTTCATACAAAAATAAAGAATCTTCAAGTTTTAAATTGGAAGAGATTGCATCAAATTTTCTAAACCAAGAGTCTGTCGGTACTCCACCTAAACCAACTAAAATGTATGTTCCAACCACATTTTTAGAAAAACAAATAGAAGGTTTACAATAAAAGGTGGAATCTCAACAAAAAGTTATTAATCACCTAAAGTCTCAAAGTCCGAATTCAGAGGATAAATTTAGTGTTGTTGATATTAAGAAAGCTTGTGTGAATGTTTCTACTCAAACTGACCTAAGTAATTTAGTAGACCATTCTACCCAGACTACTTGTGATTCATCTACCAATACCTCCACTCAGACCTTGACTGATTCTCTTGAATGTACTTGTCAAAATACTGCTACCTTTAGAGCTAATTATTATGTGCAATCTGATTTATCTGATGAAGAACTTGCGCATAGTTTAGTTTTGATATGGTACTTCTCTAGGTTTTTCACATGCAATACTAATGATGGGTTAGTTGTTAACCTTAAGCTTAGTGCTAGTATAGGTGTTGATACTTCTACTCAATTTTCTTGTGAGACCAAAGATGTGTCAGTTCAAGTTGACCTAATTTCCGAGGGATAATATGTTTTTGATTCAGAAACTGAAAAAAAGATTGAATCTACCAAAATCAAAGTTGAAACAAAAGAGGAATCTCAAAATCCATTGTCCAAAGCTCCAACTTCATATTACTCAAAGGAACGAGTTAAGTCCAAACTCGTCAAGACTGAACCAAAGACCATTAAGTTAGAACCAAAGATTCCTACTCGGTTAAACATGTCAAAAAGGAACAAGCTGAGACTACACCCAGATCAAAGTACATCAAAGTGAAACTTCCAAAAGACTATCCTAATGCTTCTTCATCTAACTCTCAATCTAGTTCTTTACCTAAGGTGTCTAAATCTAGCTCAGTTTTGCTAATTAAGGAAACATCTAATAGTACAACTAGATATAGGGATAGATATGGATGGTTCTCGCATGATAAACCAAAGAAGCAAGGAGTTTCCTCACCTCCAAAAGATCCTAAAAGGATGAAAGTGTTTAAAACCCCTCGTTCTAATCTTCTTAGTTTCAATTCAACAGGTGGAAATAGCATAAATAGTGGTGCTAAATGGGTTGCTAACACATTAGTACCTAAGTTCACTAGTAATCAAAAGCATGTGGAGAAAAAAAAGAAAAGACGAAGGAGAAAGGCTGGTAATAGGAAGAAGGGTGTTCCTATTAATTCAAACAATTCATCTTTGTTGAACAATGTTAAAAGTGCCAAGGCAAGGCCTTGTGAGCTTGTAAACAATTTTAATTCCTGTACTCGTGTGGTTGATGTGAATGCTGGTAGACATGTTACCTTTAATTCTCATGTGAATGTTCGTACTTTTTATCCAAATGTGCTTATTGATGATGTGCTTGTTAATGTTTATGTTGATTCAAAAGCATGTTTGAATGCATTTCCTAAGTTATCTACCCTGCCTGTTTTAACTAACCATCAAGGACCCGTCTTCAAGTGCGTACCTAAAGTCGGTTAAATATCTTTGATTGCAGGAAATAACCATATGTGTTTGGATACTCAATTCCGGGTGTTCGAAGCAGATGACTGGAAATAAAGTTTTGCTCAAGAATTTTGTTGAACGATTCATGGGAACAGTTCACTTTGGAAACAACAATTTCGCTCCTATCTTAGGTTATGGAGACATTGAAAGAAATGGAATTGTCATCAAGAAAGTTCATTATGTTGAAGGATTAAGTCATAACTTGTTCAGTGTTGGACAATTCTTTGACAATAATCTTCAAGTTCTTTTTCGACAATCTCATTGTAAAGTCCAAACTCTAGATGGAGTTGACATTCTTTGCGGTGATCGTGATGATATGTGTAATAGCAGTTAATTGCTTTCAAATAAAGTTTTTTCGAACTCTCAATTGTTGATATGAGAAGCGAAAAATCGAACGCCTTTGTGTACTCCCTAATTGTCTCATTTTGAACAATTGATTGAGTTAAAGTTTGCTTAACTGTTTTATTACCTCAAACTTGTTGATGTAAGATGTGATGGATTGAACGCCTTGTTGTACTCCCTAGCAGTCTTACTATGAACATTGTTGTTGAAGCAAAACTTTGTGCTCCTCAATTGAAAAATCTTGTTCACAATAGACTCTCAAGTTTTCCGAAAATATCACAACAAAGATTTTATTCCTTTTGATTTCACAAAAAAAACCGATTTTTGCTCCACCTTTATATGGAAAACATTTTGATCTATTCTTGTATAAATTAAGGAGGAGTTTGTGATTTCAAAAACTTCTAAAACTTAAAATGTGTTTTAAACATTTTCATACACACATTTGATGATATTCCAATGATTTTCAATCAATTGTAGTTCGGTTCTTCTTCATCATCAGATGACTCGTCAGAATCTTCCCATTTTTCAGTATCAGCTACCATGCAGCTATTTTTGTTGGATTCTTCTTGTGCCATCATTGCCATATGGGCTTTTAGCTTCTTGTACTTAGCCTTGTACCCATCATCTGGCTTTTGAAAGATAGAGTGGTTAGGGGCAGTGTGTGATGAGGAAGGTTGTGATGATCTGCATTCCTTCATAAAATGTCCTTTCTTTCCACATTTAAAACATTCAAGATTGGACTTATCAACAGTATTGTTTGAAGAAAATTGTTTGCCATTTCTTTTGGTTTTAAATTTAAAACGATTAAAGGTTTTGGCAATCATAACAATCAGATCATCATCATCATCCTCATCACATTCATGTGATGCATAATCAGAAATATCAACTTTCATCAATTCAGCTACTATCTTCGTCACAGAGTCAGACTGATCATTCTCAGAAGATAGTAGGGTAGTGTCTTGAGGTTCAGAATAATGAACCAGAGCTGTCTTGGTAGATGAATGATTTTTTGCATCTTGCTCAGCCACAGCTCTCTCTGCTTTGTTTTCCTCAGTAAATCTAAATGTACCGTACAGAGAGGCCAGAGTGTGGCTGTGAAGGGTGTTGCCTTGTCTTAACACCATAATCAAATTTTCCCATTTTGAAGGTAAAATGTCACAAAATTTTTCAAGCAAAATTTCTTTGTCTTTTGTGACACCAAGAGCTTTTAATTGATTGACCAAATTTGTAAATCTTAGATATGTTTCAGTTAAAGACTCATTTGGTAATGCAAAAAATGCTTCATATTTTTATTTAAAGAAACTTTTCTAGTGGTGACAGTTTCCTTTGTTCCTTCAAACTGTGTTAGCAATTCTTCCCACATTAACTTAGAATTATCAAGTGTGAATCCCTCGATAGCTACAGATCGCTCTCGAGAGCGTCTATGATTATATCGTGAGTGCGGAATCCTCACGAGATAACTAGTTTGATTAGTAAATGGGTATATCGCTAATTATCAAGTAAATAATCAGCCGTATTATGCTATCTTCGTTTCTATAAGATATAGAACGAACTTAGGTGTCTGGTGTACTTGTATGTCGAATGTGTTACTTATTTTAGAGTATTCATTCGTATATATATGTTTAGAGTCGAACTGGGCTTGCTGGGCTTTGTTCTTACGAACTTAGCTGCCCAGCCCATGTAACGAAGTTAATCTTCGTTTGTACCAAACAAAGTTTATCTTCGTTTGCCTCTAACGAAGATATACCTTATCTTCGTTAGATACAGGACTTAGTTATATTCCTAAGTATTTCATATTAAGGAATCCTAACACATATTATGTTTGTACTTGTATATCACACAACAAACATCATACATAACACACATATATATAACACCAAAACATGTAATCGATCATTACTAAAACATAAAGTCCATAATCTATCAATTACATATATAGAGACAACATAAATTAACATAATGTGTCAATCTAAACGACATATCAAATCTAAGTTGCTGTTGTCACATCAACATGCATCAACAAACTCCCCCTTGACAGCAACACCTTCGATTTCTTAGTCTTCAAAATCTGATCATTCATCAAACAACAATCTTTTGCTATTTGCATGAATATCTTCATGTAAGCAGAGCTGAAGTATCTTACGATATCTACTTTCTTCATGCTTCCAAAATGGCAAAAACGAACACTCTGTATCGTACAGCTTTCTCAGATCATTTCTTGAGAAGTTCACCAGCTGCATCGGATCATAAACTCTTCTCAACAAAATCTGCTTCTTTGAATCTGCATACATCTTGGCTTCACCAGAATTTCGATCAATTTCCCAATTATCCATCTTGTCCAAGACATCTTGTGCCCATTTCTTGGCAGGAACCTTGATCATGCATTTAATATTATGTTGAACAAACTCAACTGTTTTATCTGGCTTAACCACTCTTTTCTTCGATCTTGGCTCAATCTTAAATTGTGGTTTATCAGAATCTTTCATGTTCTTCCTTAACCAGAAATCTTTTCTGAGATTCTTACCAACAACATCAGCTAAGCCATCATCGCTTGGATTGATAATCCAGTTATTTCCAAGCTCATGTAAATCTTCTTCACACAAACTTCTGAAATGTCTCTCACACCATGCTAAGTACTGACAACCTTCTGGTCTTTTAAGCACAAACAACTTCAATTCATCATCATAAAACCAACTCCAGATGATTGTCTTGTACTTTGCAGCATCTTTATCTGAGATATGAGTCCAATACAAATTCGGTTTCCACGTTTCCCTATGTACTATCCAATCATTTACTCTTTTCTCGGGAACACGTCGATCAACAATATGTAATGAATCATCATCTCTGAGAGGAACTGGAAAATCATTTGAATTGAATGGTCTTGTCACATTAATCTCATATTCAGATGGAATCGACACATCACCATTCTTAGCATACACAACAAAATGTAGAACTTGAGTTAGGCTGCTGAATGGGACTTGAAGCATTCTTTCTCTAACATCTGATCTTTGCTGATCCATCACCCTATTCTCTTCAATCAACGGATCTTCAGGAATTGAGTCTCATACTTCGTCAAACCCATAAGGCTTTTTGAATATATCTAGATTTGGTTCAGGGACAAATTCGCCTTCCTCGAGCTCATCACCATCAAAGAATAAATATGTATGATCTGGATCATCTATTTAAATTTACACAAAATGAACACCAGAATAAAAAGAATAATCATGATAATTATAATAAAGATGAAATGTACTTGTATTAAAATAAGATAAATTACATTTTCATTACATAAAATGTCATAACTTATTACACACAATCAATTATAAATTCTATCTAACAATCTTTATCATAGACAAAATTAGAAACCTGAATCACGAGGAGCACCAGAAGGACCAGCACCAGAACCAGAAGCACCTTGCTGAGAAGTATCACCTCCTGTCTCCCCCTCGATCGTTGCACCCTTTCCTCTATCTTCAACTGGGCGAGAAACATTCCTTTCAGCAGCATTATCAGCATCATCATCGTCATTCTGACGTCTTGGTTGAACCGCTGACAATCTGCAGACCTCTTCAGGAACTTCTCCCCCTTGATTCTTGACCCAGTTGATCAAAAATGTTAAGGCAGCGCGAGTCTCAGTGAGTTCAGACTCCAAAGTGCGAACCCTGGTCTCCAAAAGATCAACACGACGACCAAGAACTGGAGCAACAGCAGCAGTCGGTCTTGGAGGATCAGGCATTGCTACAGAAGACGCTTCAACAACACGTCGACGCTTAATTCTGGTATATTGAAGATCAATACTTCCTTGCCTCTTCGCTGGACTAACCGAACGTGCTCTGTTCACAGGATCTTCCATATCTTCAAAGATCTCTCGCAATTCAGAATCATGCTGAGCTGCAACATCAGGATCAATCTCAGCAGCAGGAATGGAGTTAGCGGAATCTGAAATTGCTGGAACAGCGTGACAAGCTTTGCTTCTACGTTCTCTATGAAACACAACACCCGCTTGATCAAACGACTGATTGCTTTCAGAAGCAGCCGCAATATCATGAATCATCTTAGTTCGACGTTCAGCAGCAGCAGAATCGTCTGTGTCTGTCGCAGTTGTAGCAGCGGAACCGTCGGAACTAGCAACATCATCATCATCATTTCCAACATCCGAACCAGCAGACTCATCCCCAGAACTCGCAGAAGAACCAGAATCAGAATCGTCATCAGCAGCATCCACAAACATATCATTCTCAAGACGAGATTGATAGTTTGGATTAATCAGGTGACCAAAAAGTGGTGGATCATGGAGACCAGCCACATTACTCGTATTTGCCTCAAGATCAGCAAAAAGACGCGAAGGCCAAGCATGAAGAACGTAGCGAGGACCTTGGTCATATTCTAAGTCTGGACAAAAATGTCTAACTATAGCCATCACAAATCGAGGATACAGAAGAAATCGCTTTCTCCCCCTAGCATTAATCTGATCAACAAACTCTTGATAAAAATATCGGGAGAAAGGATAAGGGCGATTATATACCAAAGCAACCATCTGCGACGCAATCTGTGCAGATAGTTGATCAAAGCCAGCCTTGCGATTGCTCAAACAGACGAGCAATGCATACGCCAGATACCTCCATCTTCCCTGAAAACCACTCTTGTCAAAAGGAAGTTTGACCTGGCCAACAAATCCCATTCTCTGAAAGCAACGAAGAAGAAGTTCGAACTCGTAAGTCATTTCGACATCTTCCTCTTCTTCTACATCTGGTTCTGCTCCTAGATGCAAAATAGTGCGGAGCGACTCAGCATTGAAATCAAATGTTGTGCCTTCAACAGTTGCTCGTACAAAACCTTGGCCATCAACCATGACTTCATGAGCAGTGGACCAGAATGAATCAATATACAGCTTAATCAGTCTCGGCGAATCACAAAAAGCAAAAGATAATCGCGAGCGAGCAATGTAGTTGAACATTTCATGAAAATGTTCGCAATTATGCTGATCTGGATCGAGGTTCAGTGCAAGATTGTGCTTTTTCACAAATTGACGAGGAGCGAGAGCCATTTCTGCAAAACCAATCACAATATCGAAACAAATATAAATAATCATGATAAATGGATTGCAGAATTGAAAAACCCTAATTTGAAAAAACCCTAATCCTTAATTTCGCAAAATAAGTCTGAACGAAGATAACCAATAAATTCGTTAAGTAGACAGAACGAAGATAGAAGCTAAATTCGTAAGCAATAACTAAACGAAAATAGGTCTTAAGTTCATAAGAATTAAATCTAAATTAACACCTAACGAAGTTTAAGTTCGTTAAGACTAAACTGTACATGCAAGTTCGTAAGTTATAAAACTTATCTTCTAAGTTCGTAACCTATAAACGAAGTCTAAGTTCGTTTGAATAAACCTAAGGGTGTTAAGCTAAGTTTGTTCCTCATCAACTTGGGTCTAAGTTCGTAAGGCATAAAAGTAACTTCGTTTCTACCCAAGTTAAATTCGTTCAATTCAAAATCTAAGTCCATGTGCACACATCTAAATTCGTTTTGAACTAAAGGCTAAATTCGTTCACACAAAGCTAAATTCGTTTGAGTGAACCAGGTGAATGATTACAAGAATTTTATAAACATAATCAAAATAAATCAAATCGAAGATACATGGAAACCTAAATCATATTCGTGAATGAAAAGAACATTAAAAACTTACTTAGATCTCAGTTTGCACAATGAATCAAGAAAACGAATTAAAGTGAGAGAAAAGAAAAAAGTTTGGGTTTTAGGGTTTTGCTTGAAAATAAAAGTAAATTTCGTTTGATGAAGTTCCAACGAAGAAAAACCCCTTTATATATGGAAATAACAATGGGCCAACTATGGGTCGGGCATAACTTCACAAACGAAGTTAGCCAAACGAAGATAAACTTCGTTTGAACAAAATTGTTTCGAACAAAGATAGCAGTTATCTTCGTAAGAACAAATCTGAAAATATTCCGTAGTTCAGCAAAAATTTCAGAGTTTCATCCAAGCAATCTTCCAAAACACAACCCTTTATGACAATCTGTACATAGCAAAAACTCGTTAGATAGCAACCTGTTTATGCCGTGTACTAAAAAAACGTGCTTAGCACCCAAATTCATAATCATAATGTAAGTAGATAACCGAACATTATAATCTTGAATGAAAATCCATGGTTTAAACGCTATCCTGAAAATAATCAATTTAAATATGAACCTCATTACCAATATGATTATGACACCGAGAACCTCCTTGGATCACAGATATGCATGACAGCAAATCATCTTGAAACACTTAAGTCCCATACTAGATGCCGTCTACAAAACTAACAATGAACAATCCAACACAACTTCACTGAAGAACTTAGGAAAATATCCAAAAAGGTTGTCATAAATCATAACATGAAATTCAAAAGAAACTAATTGCAAAATTGATTATTTTCATTAAATACATGAATCATAGATAAATAACTATTCCAAAAACAAAAACCAGTTCATGTATTCATCCTTCACATGCTCAAATCTGCATCACAAATATTATCACTACACACCAAGGATCTTATCGTAATGATATCATCCATAACAATGTAGTAACGAAAATCAGCATTCCAACGTTATCTTCTTAACCTGAACACTGCACACTTACCACAGAACTTATCAACGCATTGAGAACAAACAGTATAATGCAGAAAATTCAAGTTACAAACACACTCAATCAGGGTTAACAAATATGAAATAACTAAAAAATCTATCAACAGATCAAGAGAGGTCATTTCTTGTCAAACCCTAAAATGTCACCACACAAATTTAAACAAACCGATTAATAATTTGGTGACAAGTGAAAATCATGAGATTTCAAATGACTTTGACATTTCACATTACACTTGAAAAGATCATTTTCTAAACTTTAAACAAATTAATGTCCATATTAGAAAATCTTCTTTGTGAACAGTCTACACAACCTCATTAAAAATTCACATGAAGGAATTCAGCAAAAAATATACTCAGAATTTGAATAGGATCTCTCGTGCAATAAGAACTTATCAAAAAAAAAAAATACTATTTTGACTCAATTAAAAAGAAAAATAACACAGAATAAAAATTGCAGAATAATAAACTAATCTAAATTCTAATTAACTAGACTTTATACATTATTCACATTAAGCATGATTACTGCTGATTAGATCAGTTTAGCATGTTACATAAGCCTGCGGGTGAGAAATAATTCTCTTATTATAAGTTCTGAACCGTGACCCAACAACGATTACCGGTATGTTTGTCCTCTTAAACACTCGGTACATCCAGTTTCCTTTGAGTTATGACACTTTCGACATACCCTGGCCAAGGACAGTCACCATGTAACCCGAGTAGCCTAATATGCCACTGAATAGTTTGCGAACTTATGTAACCCACATTCAGATATACTTTCGTAATCGATACAAGCACTTAAGATAAAAAGTGTTCAATATATTCAAGAACATCCTTAACCAATCATGAGACACTTTGTGGATAACTGAATTGAATTACTTTGTGATTTCACATATATGCTTCTGCATTTCATGATTTATAAAGAACCCGTGATTTTCTATGAGATCCATGTAGCGAACTTTCTGACAACCTATCCCAAGTTGGAAGCATTAGGTAGGCTAGGTATACAAAGATACCCCGAGGACATACTTGTCCGAATCTCAAAGACCACATTAGCCCCTTAATTTGCATATAATTGATTTGCATAACAATATCACATTTACTTTTAAGTTCATGATTGGTAGAGGTTCGTGCCTATTCATTGAACAAATCTTATAGTAATGCTAGATCTTTCACAAAATTTAAGGACTAGATCAATTCATTACTGAAAAGCAAGCAATCTCAGCCATATATCTGAATATGTTTCCCACAAGAACATTATATAATTTAAGTTCAGATTGAAGGAAACCTTGGTACTTTGTGTCTACCGATATATCCCAAATTGTAATCACTGAACTAATCAGTTATATTACGATTAAGCAGGCTTAAAAGCTAAAGTATCGTCACTTCTCATCATTTAGCGCAGTAACCTTACTTTATTCATATTTTTGGATTTTCTATTTTTCAATGTTTTTGTATTTTTCTGACACTAGATATTTACAAACTTATACTAAGACAACTCTTTTTGTATTTTTGTATGACTCTATCTATGTACGACTTACACTATAAATACACACACAAAAAAAAAATAACTTTAAGTTCTTTGAGAGAAACTACTCGGCATTCTTCATACCATTGAGTTGAAATAACAACTCAAGACGAGGTCCATCAAAAGCTTTAGTGTATAAATCAGCAAGATTATCATCAATAATAACCTTTTCTAAATGAATAAGCTTTTTCTCAAAACAGTCACGTATGAAATGATACTTTATATCTATGTGCTTGGTGACTTTAAAGTTTTTCGGATTCTTGGTAATATCTATGGCAGACTTATTATCAATACAAATAGGAGTATTAGAGATATTCATACCATAATCGCGCAGTTGTTGCTGTATCCAAAGCACCTGAGAACAGCAATATCCAGCAGCAATGTACTCTGCTTCACAGATGACTGTGCAACAGATGTCTGCTTTTTGCACTGCCACGATACAATTCTCCCCCCTAAAAGCTGACATCCACCTGACGTTGATTTCCTATCCGAGTTGTCACCACCATAATCCGAATCAGTATAAGCTACAAAGTCAAAAGAACCATACATGGGATACCAAAGACCTAGACGAGGCTTGGCTTTCACATAACGAAGGATTCTTTTTGCAGCTTTCAAGTGAGACTCTTTCGGATTAGCCTGATATCTAGCACACATAGAAACAGCAAAGGTAATATCTGGACGTGAGGCTGTCAGATACATCAAGGATCCAATGATAGCTCGATATTGAGTAGCATCGACGGATGGATCATTAGGCTTATCAGGACACAACCCATGATTAGTTTTAATGGGAGTAACAGCATCCTTAGCATCAGACATGCGAAACCGAGTAAGCAAATCTTTAACATACTTGGTCTGATGTATAAAGAAACCATCTTTCAGTTGATCCACCTGTAGTCCAAGGAAGAAGGTTAATTCCCCCATAGCACTCATCTCAAACTTAGCCTTTATGCTCTGTTCAAATTCCTTGCACATTTTGTCATCAGATGAACCAAAAATGATGTCATCGACATAGACCTGTACAAGCAAGTAATCCTTCCCTTTCCATTTAATAAACAACGTGTTGTCTATAGAACCTTTGGTAAAACCACTTTCCTTCAAATGTGTTGACAATTTTTCATACCACGATCGAGGAGCCTGGTGTAAACCATATAAAGTCTTATCGAGACGATATACTTTATTAGGAAAGTCTGGATCCTCAAACCCGGCAGGTTGTTCTACATACACTTCTTCTTTAATATCACCATACAAGAAGGCACTCTTGACATCAAGCTGATACACCTTAATACCCTTATAACTAGCATATGCCAGAAATAATCGAATAGCTTCAAGTCTAGCTACAGGTGCAAATGTCTCATCGTAATCAAAACCTTCTTGTTGCTCAAATCCTCTAACCACCAATCGAGCCTTATTTCGAGTGACTACACCTCTGTCATCGCGTTTACAACGAAAAACCCAACGCGTTGTTAAAGGAGATTCACCCGGAGGTAAGTCAACTAACTTCCATACCTCAAGCTTTCGAAACTGAGCCAATTCTTCTTGCATCGCCTCAACCCATGACGGTTCCTTAAGAGCCATTCCAACATTCTTAGGCTCAACCTGAGAGATAAAGCAGTAATACAAGTACCAAGTAATTGCCCCAGTATCCTTAACTTCAGCAAACATACACGACGGTTGCTTAGATTGATTCCTCGTGCGAACAGAGGCAGAAGCATCACCAATGATTTGTTTGACTGGATGATCCTTGTTGACTCTGGTTTGAGGAACCTTACCGACAGAAAGATCATCTCCCAAATTCGTCTGCACATGTTGCTCTGGAGTTTTGTAATCTGGAGTGTTAGGCTCCTCCTGAGCTTCACCTTCCGTGTCATCAGTATCATAGAAAGGAGAATCAGGTAGAGGTACATGCAAAGGATCAGTAGGAACTATAGGAGCAGGCTCTAAGGGTGAATCTGCTACTTTTGTCCCACTAGATTCTCCAGATTCAAAGGTAGGCGCAACTATTGGTGAGGAAACAGAAGAAGAACCAGAAACCGGTCCACCATCCAGAGGATCATGAAGAGTAACGACATCCTCCACTGTTGGAACACCTGCAAAAGAAACAGGACCACGAAAAGAAGTGAAGACACCATCATAATCAAAATTATTAGCAGGACCAAGGTGGACAACAGGTTTGTGACTGACAATTACGACATTTGTACCAAGATCTACTTTGCCAGTCTTCTGATTGTACACTCGCCTAATCGGTGTACTTGGAACATAGCCCAAAAAGAAACCCTCCTCAGATTTAGGTTCAAATTTCCCTTGAGGAAGAGTTTTAAGAAAAGTGCACGGAACACCGAAAGGCTCAACATTCTGTAAATTGGGCTTTTTGTTGTGCAATAGTTCAGAACTAGTCTTCTTAAACCGTTTAACTGTCAAAACCCGATTCAGAATGTGACAAGCTGTATTCACTGCCTCTCCCCAGAAAGTAATAGGAAGCCCTGAATCAGCAAGCATTGTCCTGGCTGTCTCAATTAACGTCCTGTTCTTCCGTTCAGCCACTCCATTCTGTTGTGGCTCATATGGTGCACTGTACTGATGTTGAATTCCTTTGGTCAAGCAAAATACAGTAATAGTATTATTCTTGAACTCAGTACCATTGTCACTCCTGATTCTCTTAACTTTGACTCCATGGACATTTTCAACTTGCTTGACAAAATCCATAAATCGTTCGACAGTCTCATCCTTGGTCTTCAGGAAAAATACCCATGAGTACCTCGAGTAATCATCAGTGATCACCATACAGTAAGACATCCCTCCAATGCTTCTTTTGTTCACAGGACCAAAGAGATCCATATGAAGTAATTCGAATGGTTTGGAAATAGAGTTGAGTACTTTGGATTTGTGCGGATTCTTATGTTGCTTCCCTTTCAAACACGGTACACACTTATTTTCCATCCCAAACTTCTTAACAGGCACACCATCAACTAACCCAAGACTGATAAGTTCATTCATCTTCCGAAAGTTGATATGTCCCATTCTACGATGCCATAGGAGAGATTCAGACTCATTTGCCTTGCTCAACAAACAAAGGGGCTCCTTTGGATTATCAACACCTAAAATTAAACCATAGATGTCTCTCTTCCTAGGAGCTTTGAGCATAATCCATTCTTCTGGAATAACAAAACCCGGCTTCAAGATGTATGCCTCCTTTTCTGTGAAATGAACATTGTTGCCCTTATTAAAGATCTGTGAGACACTCATTAGAATGTGAGTAAGTTGTTCCACATAGTTAACTCTTTCTAGAGTTAGTTGTCCATTGACGACATCTCCTTGACCGGTGATGTTGCCGCCCTTGGAACCAGCAAAACTAACATATGACCCATTTATACCAGTATAATTGGACAAGAGCTTCTTGTCCCCTGTCATGTGCCTGGAGCATCCACTGTCAAGGTACCACAAATGAATAGGTTTCCTAGGAACTCCCTGCACATAAAATGAGAAATATTAGTTATCATTGGGGACCCAAACCTTCATAGGTTTGGGTCGTCCCTTCTCATCCTGGAGAATCAGTTCAGTCCAATATCCATTGCTAGAAGCCGTGGGTGTGACTTGATTCTCAACTTGTCTTCTCACGGAAGAAGACGTCTGACCGCTCGTTGGAGAAGGTCTTGGGGAATGAAGGCCAAAAGAGGGTCTAACATTCGAGTGAAGTCGGTTATAAAATGAATTACGACTTGGAGATGTTTGTGACCGACTCGAACTCCCACTGAGGGTAGTGAATCTTTGTCCCACAGGAGAAGAACCTTTTGGTGGAGATTCACGTCGTTGAGGTATAGTAAACGGTTTTGTGGAAGATTGAACTTCTTTAGTCTTATAAACTTGTTTATCATTACCCAACCCCCTTTTTCCTTCCGAGGTGGAAACCTTTGAAGGAGAACCCAATCTCCGAGGTCGATTAGGACATACACTGTAAACATGACCTTTTTCATGACAAGCAAAGCAAGAGAGGACCTTAGTTTTTTTCTTTGTATCTACCTTATTATTGGTACTTACAGATTCACTATTGTCCACTGATTTACTTGTTTTACTAGGATCCTTATGGTCTCGTTTGGTCGGTGATATCCTAGACTTACTTGGGGACTTCTTTCGAGCAGGCATTAAGATATGCTTCAAAGCCTTAGTTGCTTCGACATTAACAACTAATTCATCTTCAAATTGACTATCCCTAGACTGCTTAGGTAAAGGAGTTTGACGCAACTGACTTAATCGCTTCATATCCTTAATATCAACATCCCAGACTTTATCAATCCTCTTAGGGTCAATAGATGATAACGGAAATTCTAACTCAGTGTAGACCCTACTACTCTTACGAAGTGTAAAGTGAGTAATACTGTCTTTTTGACCATAAGAAGTGGACGAATCTAGGACGACACCTTTCAATTTCTCTTCCTTGGTAGGTTGAGAAGAAACTCCTTTAGACGCTGCTGTCTCCTCAGTCAAAGTAGGCTTAGGAGACGAGTCTTGAGATTTACCAACATCAACACTAGGTTGAAGTAGGACTTCCGGGATATTAGGTTCTATAGGAGTATAATTATTGTTGAAAGGAGGAGGCATGCTATTGTAAGAAACCTTAGCAGAGTCAGAACTCTTAGATGGAGAGTCCCCAAATTTTTGCATATGCATCAAAAGCTCATCATGTCTAGCTGAATCAACCTTAGCTTGTAAGTCCACTATTTCTATTCTAGCATCAGCCAGTTCTTTCTCAATAGTAGAACACTTCTTAGCTAATAATGCATAGCTTCACCACCTACTCTTTCTACAGCCACAGCATGTTTAACTTTGTCTTTTATAGCATTAATGTCAGACTCTAAAGATTTAATCCTATCCTTTAAAATTTTTTCTCTATCAGTGACAGTTAAATCTTTTTTAATCAATTTATCTCTTTCTTCATGAGCAACATTAACAACAGATTCTAAATGCTTAATTAGTTCATTCTTTTGTTCAATTTCATCAAACATTCGATTAACAATTTTGCAAACATGAACAATAGTACGAAGAGAGTAAGATACCTGTTGATCTGCTTCTTTGCAGTCTGCCATGTACGCGACAAAGTCATCCACACTCATGCCTGCTGAAATTTCATACTCCTTCATCTGCTCTTCAATCGTCTTTTCAACCTTTTCAGTAGCAGAATTGTCTTTGGTCTCAGCAGCGTTCACCTCTCCAGAATCTTTCGTATCAGCAACCTCAACCTCTTCATCCGACTCAGAATCAGTGTCATATACCTGAGTAGAAGATTCCAAGTTCGAGCTTTGAGCATTTTCATACAGATGCTCATCACTGTGGTAAACTGAGGTGTCCAAGAAATCCTCAACAGAATCTGCTATTTGAGCCATATCATCAACTATTTTGGCCAAATAAGCATTATTAGTCTCATCTTGTGGAAGATTCCAGACATAAGAACCATCAGGTTGAGCAGCTACGATAGCCTTGTCATTGCTATTTCCAGTAGTATCATCAGTCAACAAGAGAGCTCTACTTGCATTCGGATTAAAAGGACGATTACCACCTCTATCTTGACGGGTAGGGGTAATGTTGACATCTCTCTTTGGTCATTGACATTCTTTGGCAAAATGTCCAAAGCCATCGCAATTATAGCACTTAACCTTTGACTTGTCAAAGCCCTGAGTACCCCCAGTAAGCTGTCAACCTGTTCGTTGCATAAACCGTTGCACTCTCCTGGTGATCATCGCCAAATTTCATTTCAGATCCATTTCTTCAACATCATCTGGATCTATTTGGTCATAATCTTCATCAATGAGTGCTGGATCTGTGATCCTCCCTGCAACAAAAGCTTCATGTGCAGCACACATTGCGGCAAAAACATTCATCCTTCCCTTAGCAGATTTCATATCCATAGGCATAGACTTGTAACCAGCAGAAGTAGATGAAATGTTACCAAACGACATATTTCCTGGCTTGGCATTCTCATTTGTCTTTCGAGCCTTGAAACCAGCATCAGAAGCCATGAAACCTGCAGAATCATCTCCATCCATAACACAATTAGGAACCTCTTTCGTGCCAGAAGAACCAACCCCAGAAAAGAATGCATTAATATCAGCTGTAGGATTCTTCATAGTGGCATGATAAAGAGATGGATCTTGTGTGAAGTTGTCTTGGAGATCCTTTGCCTTATCCTTCATTTCTCTGTTTCTTAATGTGGATATAACACCATCTATACGAAGAGATGCATAATCAGCTCTTTCTTGCAATCTGATATGTCGTATTTTATACCCATTTCCCACGGTTTATATAGTTAAGTTAGCATGTTTAATGAGTCGTTTTGTATACATTTGTTGCGTTTATGGTATTTGTTAGTGTTTCAGGTTAGTAGCAGATACTTGAGCGTATTTCGGAAGAAAACGACATTCTTGGAGTGAAATAAGTGCTTACGGATGATTTCCGGGTCGTTTGGATGAAGTTTGGTGAAAGTCAACGAAAGTCAAACCTGGAATCAAGACAAGCTGCGCAGCAGCTATAAAACAGAAGATCCAAGCTGCGCAGCAGCTGTAAAACAGGGGGCCGAAGCTGCGCAGCAGCTTAGTAAGCTGCGCAGCAACTCGTCTAGTGGGTTTCCAGCAAAGTCAATAAAAGTCAAGAAGTCAACTGCGTTCAAAGGGAGCTACGCAGCAGCTTAAGTTCGATTCTGCACTTAATTTTTGGGAAGCATATAAATAGCTTGTTTTTCATTCCAAAACCCTATGTTACATTTTCCAGCCGTTTTGTAGACCCTTTGAGGAGACTTTTGATCAGATTTCTCATCTTTGAAGATCGATATTACGATTGGATTATTCTCGTTATTTCCGTTCAATTCTTTGTACTCGGTAACGATGAATTCCTTCATTCTGATTTGTTATTTGTATTTCAATATGAGTGGCTAATCACTTTTTCATCCATCTTGATGGAGTGAGACATTATGTAGGGATTGCACAATATTTATTAATTCAAGTGATTTGATTTAACATTTTGTCATGAACTTAATCTATTAATTCTTTGTTATTCAATTATTGATTGCGGATAATTTGTGCTCATTTTTTAGTGACGACTAGGATTTGGGTAAAAGTTATTTTGATTGCTTAGCTAGAAGCATTTGGTTCTATGACGGGTACGGTAGAGGGTAGTCAATATTTGATAAGAATTAACGGGTTGACGGTTGGGTACAATCGATAGGCAAAATTGTTATCTGAAATGACCAAAACAATTGTTTAACTAGGGAAGTTATACAAAATTGTTAAAAAGGCGTCTCGGGGTACCGATCTTAATAACGAAACTAGTTTATACAAGAGAGTCGAATAAGTAGTTAACTTGACGGGTACGGGGTTAACGATTAATTTGAGTCTCGGTCATTAAATCACTAAATTGAATTTGAACTTCATCAAATGTGCAATCCTAACATTATGTTGAGCGAAATCAAGATGGGTGACTTTTAAATTCTTGTTTTAAACTACAATCTCTTTTTCGATTAATCCTTTGGGATTACTAATTTTCAACTAACTACTTGCATCGTGTCAATTCGGCCACAAAACCCCCATTTTACTTGAATCATTATACGTTTTTACAAATGCTTGTTTAAGTCCTTGCGAACGATCTCGGCTTACCAGTTTTAACTATACTGCATAAGATCAGGTACACTGCCTGTGAGTGTGTGGTTATCAGTATTATTCGGTAAATTGTGTTCATAAATTTAAGACTAGATTTCGCACATCAAGTTTTTGGCGCCGCTGCCGGGGACTTGAATTAAGTAGTTGTTTAGTTTTGTGATTCGACCCTTCCTTGCATTCAATTGTAAGGAAGTTATTTGTTTTAATAGATAGATTTTATTTCTGTTTTAGTTTTACTTTGTAGTTTCTGGTGCGGTTAACGGTTTTACTTGTGGTGTTTGTACAGGTGCTTTGTGGTTGATGAACACAAGAGCCTCTGGCAGACCTTTGCTTAGTCCTCAATCTAATCCAGGGAAAGCCAGACGACGCTTACTCAGATCAGACAACACGGAGCCCTCAAACACCGGAAATATAAACTCTAACACCGAAAACCGTGACCACCCGGACGTAGACTTGGATCAATATTACTCAAAGAAAGGTTCAACGTCCGAGGTGCGCTCAAGTCCTAGATTCTCCGAAGGTAGTGGGTTGTTCAAAACTGGTGATAGTTCAGGGGAAGAAGATAATCAGGATAAAACTGATCAACAGGATTTAACCGAGATTCCTAGAGAAAATCCTCAGCCAACTCAACCAGTCAGAGCCAGGAGAATGGGTGATAGAGAGCCGGAAAACCCCAATAACCGTTTTTACGGTGACCGTAGGAGAAATATCCCCACAAATAGGGGCACTCCTATTCGCCTTCCAACCACCGGAGTAAACTTTTCTCTTAAAGGAAGTCATTTGAAAAGTGTGGAGGAGGAGAAGTTCGATGGGGTTACGAATAATGATCCATATGGGCATTTGGAAAGGTTCGAGAAGATTTGTAGGTTCTATCACTATGGCGCGAACCAAGATGACAATGTGAAGCTTGAGCTTTTTCCACTCACTTTATGTGGAGGAGCTAAAGCATGGTTAAAGGAGCAGCCAGATGATCTGTACACCACTTGGGATGAGCTTCGTGTTGGGTTCATTGATGAGTTCTACTCTATAAGGACTCAGAGACAGTTGGAGAATAAGATCCGATCATTCACTCAAGATCCAGGGGAAAATGTAGTAGATGCCTGGAAACGATATAAGGAGATGATCAGGAATTGCCCAGGAAACAATTTGAACACGAAAGCAGTGGTTGAAATCTTCTATGATGGGTTATTAAAGAGAACTAGAAGGGAATTAGCCGGGGCATTTGGAGGTAGTTTGAACAATGTCACCCCAGCTGAAGGATACAAAATCTTGGATGATATGGCCAAAGAGTTCTCTGATCGTGATGAGGTTGTAAGTAAGAGAACTAGTGGAAAGACTGTAGCAAAGTTGGAGAGTAGTGAAGAATCAAGCTTGGTTGCTGAAGTCAAAGCCCTCACGAAGCAGATGAACGAGAGGTTTGACAACCAAGACGTGAGATTCAAAAGCATTGAAAGGGATGTCAAGGTGATTGCTGATGGTTGTGACTACTGTGGGGACATGCATTATTCAGAAGATTGTCCGGATAAGCCAGCTCAGGAAGTTAACTATGTCCAGAATCAGCAAGGGAACTTCAGTCAGGGTACCGGTTATCAAAATCGGTCATCAGGTACTTCTTATCCTTCGTCCAATTTTAATGCTAATAATTCTGGTTTTGTTGGAAGCAGGTTTAGCAGGTTCAACAGTCAGCAAAATGCGAATTCGGAATTGAGAGACATCATGAAGGATTTGGTAGGCGCTCAGAAAGCTACCAGTGAGAAGATGGCCTCTCAATGGGACGCTATGACTACTAGGTTGGATGGGTTGGCAAATAAGCTTGAGCAAAGTTCGAAGAGTACTCAAGCAACGTTTCAGGATATTGAAGCAAGGTTGGAAAGGCTAGGAAACTCAAGCAGGCAGCCCGGTACCCTACCGAGCAACACTCAGCAGAACCCGAAACCTCAACAAAATAGCCAAGGATCTGGAGCTAAATACAACCATCCGAATGCAAGAAATGAGCAAGTCAACGCAATCACAACAAGAGCAGGTAACTCTTATGACTCTGCAAATGTTTCACCTAATGTTGTTACTCCTCTTGTGCAGGTTGAACCAGAAGTTGCGGTTGATGAAGAGATCGAGATGGAGCCAATCCCGGCCATTCCATCTAAGAAAGTTGAGAAACCTACTGTTGAGGCACCTCCCGTGAAGCCTTACAAACCGAAGGTGCCTTACCCTCAACGGTTGAAGCAAGGGAAGATAAAGGAGAACTTCAAGAAGTTCGTTGATCTAATTCAGAATGTTAACATTACTGTTCCATTAGTTGATCTCCTTGCAGGTATGCCCAACTATGCAAAATTTCTCAAAGATCTCATTTCGGATAGGAAGAAACTTCAAGAAGATAAGACAGCAGTCATGAGTGCCGAAGTTTCAGCAATAATAAAGAACGAGATACCCCCTAAGCTTGATGATCCAGGGAGTTTTCTTATTTCTTGTTCTTTTGGTCTTGAGTTATACAAGGCATTGGCCGATCTTGGGGCCAGCATCAATCTAATGCCTTATTCAGTTTATAAAAAGTTGTCTCTTGGTGCATTGACCCCAACCCGTATAAGCATTAGGCTCGCGGATAGATCTTTCCAATATCCCATGGGGATAGCGGAAAATTTGCAGATTAAGGTGGTTCATTTGATATTCCCGGTGGATTTTGTTATTTTGGAAATGGAGGCGAACATCAATGTGCCTCTAATTTTGGGCCGACCATTCCTCATGACCGCGGATGCCATCATCCGAGTCAAGGCTAAGGAAATTTCCTTAGGTGTCGGTAATGACCGGGTTATGTTTAATGTTGATAAAGCTCTTAAGCATCCATACTCATGTGATGAATCGTGTTTCAGGATCGATGTGATAGAGGAGGAAGATGCTTTGGAAAAGGAGCTTATGGACTACTTGGATATGGAAGATGGACAAGCAGTGTTAGCTTGTAGTGAAGAAGAGCATGAGTGGGTAGAAGAAATGATGCATGAAATCATGGCTCTTAATGTTGATGAAACTCCACCGGAGGATGAACCTTTCGAAGAAATCAATAATGATGGAAGTATCCAAGTGCCTACATCGGTTGAGAGTCCTCCCACCGATTTGGAACTTAAGCCACTTCCGGATCACCTGGAGTATGCATATTTGGAAGGTACATCTCTTCTTCCGGTTGTTATCTCATCTTCTTTGATGGAGGATGAAAAGTCTAGACTTATTACCGTGTTGAAGGCCCATAAAAAGGCCTTTGCATGGAAGATTTCCGACATCCCGGGTATAAGTCCAGAATTTTGTAAGCACACAATTAACTTTGTCGATGATGTTAAACCTGTTGTGCAAAGACAACGGAGATTGAATCCAAATATGAAGGATGTTGTTAAAAAAGAGGTTTTGAAATTGTTAGATGCGGGAATCATATTCCCCATCTCTGATAGTTCATGGGTGAGTCCGGTACATTGTATACCGAAAAAGGGTGGGATGACTGTTGTTGTAAATGACAAAAATGAGTTAATTCCCACAAGAACTGTCACGGGGTGGAGGGTATGCATCGATTATCGGAAATTAAATGAAGCGACCCGCAAAGATCATTTCCCTTTACCATTCATTGACCAAATGCTCGAACGGCTCGCCGGAAACGAGTATTTCTGCTTTTTAGACGGGTTTTCTGGGTATTTCCAAATACCCATAGACCCGAAAGACCAAGAGAAGACCACCTTTACTTGTCCCTATGGCACTTATGCCTATAGGAGGATGCCTTTCGGTCTTTGTAATGCACCCGGTACTTTCCAACGTTGCATGAATGCCATCTTTCAGGATATGTTAGAAACTTCCATGGAAGTCTTTATGGATGATTTTTCTGTGTTTGGTAGTTCATTTGAATGTTGTTTGAAGAGTCTTGACAAAATGTTGGAAAGGTGTGAGCGGGCACACTTGGTTTTGAATTGGGAGAAATGTCATTTTATGGTTAAGGAGGGTATTGTTTTGGGACATAAAGTTTCTAGAGAAGGGTTAGAGGTAGACAAAGCTAAAATTGATGTAATAAGCAAATTACCTCCACCTACAAATGTTAAGTCGGTTAGAAGCTTCCTTGGTCATGCCGGGTTTTACCGGAGGTTTATTAAAGATTTTTCTAAAATCACTAGACCCATGACTAAGTTGTTAGAGAAGGATGTCCCGTTTGTTTTTGATAAAGACTGTCTTGATGCATTCAACTTGCTTAAAGGGAGTTTGACCAATGCCCCTATTATGACTCCACCCGATTGGTCCTTACCATTCGAGTTGATGTGTGACGCTAGCGATTATGCCTTAGGGGCCGTTTTAGGCCAAAGGGAGGATAAGCATTTCCGCCCTATTTCGTATGCTAGCAAGACTTTGAACCCAGCTCAACAGAATTACACCGTTACTGAGAAAGAGTTGTTAGCTGTGGTGTATGCTTTTGATAAATTCCATCCCTACTTGGTCCTTAACAAGACAATTGTCTACACTAACCACTCTGCCCTAAGGTACTTGTTCACGAAACAAGATGCTAAGCCTCGTTTGATTCGTTGGGTCTTGCTTTTGCAAGAATTCGACATTGAAATTAAAGACAAAAAGGGGGCAGAGAATGTAGCAGCTGACCATCTTAGTAGGCTCGAAAACCCTCACCGTGAGGAGTTACAAGAGCATGATATTAATGATGATTTTCCTGATGAGTTTTTGATGAAGATTGAAACAGGTCCTTGGTTCGCCGATATTGCTAACTATCTCAGTTCAGGTGTAATTCCGGAAGATATGTCAAAGCAAGAACGGAGGAAACTTCATACCGAGGCCAAACATTACTTTTGGGAAAATCCATTTTTGTTTAAAATTTGTGCAGATGGGATGATAAGGAGGTGTGTAGCCGATGATGAGACACGCCAGATTCTCGATGCTTGTCACCATGGGCCAACTGGTGGACACTATGGAGCATCCGTCACTGGTAAGAAAGTTTATGATGCGGGTTTCTTTTGGCCAACCGTGTTCAAGGAAGCACAAACCTTGGTAGAGGTTTGTGATGTGTGTCAGCGGCAAGGTAATATTTCCAAACGAGATGAAATGCCGCAAAACTTTATTCAGGTATGTGAAGTTTTTGATGTTTGGGGCATAGACTTTATGGGACCTTTTCTCCCATCGAATAGGAATTTATATATCCTTGTTGCCGTTGATTATGTTTCAAAATGGGCCGAGGCGAAAGCCTTGCCAACGAATGATGCACGTGTGGTCATTCATTTCTTGAAAAAGCTTTTCTGTAGGTTTGGTGTGCCTAAGGCCTTAATCAGTGACCGCGGAAGTCATTTCGCGAATCACCAACTCGCTAAGGTGCTTAAGAGGTACGGTGTAAATCACCGTTTTTCAACCTCATACCACCCGCAAACGAGTGGCCAAGTTGAAAACACGAATCGGGCACTAAAGAGAATTCTTGAGAAGACCGTAGGAGATAATCCGAAGTCTTGGTCCACCAAGCTTGATGATGCTCTATGGGCATTTAGGACCGCCTACAAGACACCAATTGGGACTACCCCATTTCGGTTGCTTTATGGCAAGACTTGTCATCTTCCTATCGAAATTGAGCATAAAGCCTTTTGGGCGCTCAAGAATTGTAACATGGACCTAGTTGAGGCTGGTGAGCTGAGATCTATGCAATTAAATGAACTAGATGAACTTAGGTTGTATGCTTATGATAACTCCTTGTTGTACAAGGAACGAACTAAAGTGTGGCATGACCGTAGGCTTAGAAAGAAGGATTTTAAAGCCGGAGATAAGGTCTTGTTGTTCCTTTCCAAGTACAAGTTCAAGCAACCCAAGTTGACATCTAGGTGGACCGGCCCCTTTGTGATCAAACATGTCTATCCATCTGGTTATGTGGAATTGTTTAAGTCGGATGGCACTTCTTTTATAGTAAAGTGTAATTAGGTGAATTTACATGAAAAGGGTGATTTATACAAGGGTGAACAGCTAAATTACAAGGAATGTATATGTGTTAAGATTATCTGAGGTTTACAAAGAAAAGGGAAATGTGTATATATACAAGTATAGGTATGTGTATAAGGTTGTATAGGTGATTATAGAGATACAAAAGAAAAGAAAAAGAAACGAAAGAAAGAAAAAGTATGGTCAAACCTAAATGCCCATTCATCATCCAATGTACTTGTCACGATCACCAGGCCAAGTTCTAGAATCAACACATCACCAGCACACTCTTATCAAGAAAAGAACCCGGAAATGGCTTAGAAATACCTGAAACACGCACATCCTAGTGCAAGGCATCAAAAATGAATACCCTTACTCCCGAATAAATCCAAGAGCCTAAGAGAGGGACGTATTTACGAGGCAAACAAACCAAAACCGTCACCTGAACAACTATATATGACAGGATGAAACCTCACAATTTGGTGTTTTGGATATATATAAGCATGCAAGTAATGTTATCAATCCCGAAGGACTAGCCAAATAACCGTTCAGAACACACTTCGCCAATTAAAATTTTTTGTCAAGGAAAAATTTGGTAGTAAAATTGTTTAATAAATAATGAATTAAGTGTCAAAAGCAATTCACCACAAGGACAAGTTCAACTCAAGTTTAAAAATCATATCAACTTCTATTATTTCGCCAAATTGATAGCACCAGTTTCAAACATGCACATCACAGTTAAGAGTTCAAAATAGAAACTCATACCCCTAGATAAAATCCAAAGGCCTACGAGAGGGACATATCAACAAAACCGATAGAAATCAAAATGACAAAACAACAAAAGTGATATACCCGGTAGCTTAAACCAATTTGCCACCCCCCCCCCACACTTAAGATGGACAATGCCCTCAATGTCCAGATCGGTCAAACAACAGGAAATAGGGGTAAGCGACATAGCAAGAATAAGAGCACATACCGGAATAAGGACACATTTCGTTTTGAAACAAGTTATCGACCCCGTGGCACAAATGGCACTTCCGACATAGGAAGGAAACTTTGGTTGGCGGGATAAACAACGTGTACCAAAACGAAAGGTGCGAGAGTTATGTGTGCAACAAACATACCAATCAAATATGGCGCTGAACTTACTGCCAGCATATGCATATCACAACCTTGCTGTCACACATAAACACACAGCAAAAGCAACAGAATAATCATAATAGCGTTAAGCATGCCATCATCCTACCCTAATTATTCAATGGAAATGGAAATAAAATACGATGTCCATCACCCCGCAGGGTGGATACAAGCCAACCAAGAAAATAAAATAAAGTACGGAAAATGGAAATGTTCACATAATTGATACAAGCATCGTCATCCCAAAAGTAGATCACTGAGGTGGATGAGGTGGGTAAGGACGGTAACCAGGAATGTTACCAACATCAAATAAAGATCCAACAACCTGCTCAGCAAAAGTAGGTTCCGCAGCGCCTGTCTCTCCGGCATTCGTCCCTGCATAGGTACCTGCATAATTACCAAAACGGACCGGCATATCGGGCCCTAATGTACCAGGATCGTGGCGAGGAGGCATCTCGAACTGGCGTTCCGGTGGAAAGTAAAAACCAGCACCAACCCGCTGCTGAGGAATAAAAATACTCGGCGGATCATATGCTGGAATGACTGTGGGCGGATGATACTCCTGGCCGGTAAACTGTGCCTCTAGCATAGGCTGATAACGTCGAGAGTCATAAACCACTCTCCCCAAACTAGAACGAATATAGGTCAAATCATCGCCCACTTAATGTCGAAAATCATCCATCCTCGTCTGGAATCCAGCCATATCATTCTGGAACTGCTGCTGGGATGTCAACATCTGATTAACTAGACCCTGTAGAGGAGAAAGATCGAACGAGCCTTCAGGAGCTATGAATGAAGAAGATGCTCCTGCGGTAGAAGTGGTGGCCCGACGCTTAGGGCGTCGTGCAGGCTCGGGCTGCTGCTCAGGTGCATCAGCCATCTCCTCATCATCATCACTGGCCTCTTGATCATCCTCTTCATCTTCCCCCTGGTCACCTTCATCATAGCAATCAATTGGTAACGCTCATTCCTGCTCTTTCTCGGGCGAAGCAAACCAAAACGAGTCAGTTCAGTAAAGGTAAAGGCTTTCATAATTTTCCAATTCAAATTAAAGCCTACATTTGCCCTATCATCTTCCAGCTGAAAATGTTGAACAATTTTTGTGACAAAGTGGCCACAAACCAACCCCGAGTCCTTCACCCCCTTTGTTCCCATGTGCTTAGCAAGCACATACGGAGGACAAGCTGTCATCACATGATTTCCCTTATGCAAAATCCTCATTAGCCACAAATCCTCAACATACAATTTGTCCGGGTGGTGAGTCCGCTGGACAAAAAAGTGAACAAGCATCTTATGGAGCAATCTCAAAAGGGGTGACTTAATTGTGTTTGCCCCACAAACTGATTTCCAAGTCTTACCACCGGAGATGCGAGTATAATAGTCTCGCGCATCCCCCGATCCCTGAGGAAACCCTGTGGTGGTCCTAGCAGCATGCTTCAAAAGGTTACAAAAAAAAGGATCATCTAGCATTTCCCTAGTATACATTCCCGTGCACACCCCAAATTCAGCAATGGTCATATGCCTGTTCAAACCCCCACATCTAAAATGAATCACCTCACCCTCAAACACACTCTTTACTGAATCAATGTCGTCAACAGAGATGGTAGAGTAGAATGGTTTGGGAGATTTTTATTGGGTTGATGTGTGGAATATTCTTGTCTACGAGAATACATAAACGGGTTAAGTTATTGAAGATTGTCTTGAATTGTTCAAACAAAGAAAGTGAAGAGTTATAGACATGTTCATCATTGTAAGAGAATATTTACTAGTAGAGTAAAAATGGTTCAAAAGAATAAAGAACATGAAAAACAGAATATAAAAAAAAAGGAAGAACTTGGGCTACTAGTAGGTATTTCTCATTTTCAAATGTCTAGAAAGGTGTTGTATCATTATTTACGGAAGATTTGGTTGATAATAAGTTGTTTGAGGTTGATACACCACAATGGTGTCGGGTTTTGCTTGATACTTAAAGGTGTGTTCGCGGGATAGCATCTTATAGGTTGGTAGTGTGTTGGCAATCAGTGGTTTGGGATTGGTTAGACTATTCTGTACATTTCTCACATATATCTTATACTTTTGTTCCTTATCATTCACTTGTAACCTATAACTTCCCATTTCCATTGTAAATACCCGTAAATACATAGCCTTAGTTTGAATATACAACCACCCTTTATGCCTATTTTGACAATGTACTTGATCCTTGTGCCTTAATGGTGGAGTGACGATCCTAGATCAAGCCTATGGTAAAAAGTATACATCACAACTGAGCTATGAGTGATTCTTCATATATTCAACCCCGAAAGTAAGTTATTGGAGTAGAATGATATTGGTAGGATCGTTTGTTTCATGTATGCTTAGTTGATTATCGTGGCTTACGGATTGTTCAGGTATTGTCAAACATTTCGAGTTTTCATTTAAGATTAAAACTGCTTCACCCGCCTTTTGTCAATTGACATGCTTGGTGTTGCTGCTTTTTGATACCTGTCACTTGTTTGATAATGTGATTGTCAAGGAATGTTTCATTTAAAGTTTGGATTTGCGTGAGGACAAGCAAAGCTTAAGTGTGGGGGGATTTGATATGTCGTATTTTATACCCATTTCCCACGGTTTATATAGTTAAGTTAGCATGTTTAATGAGTCGTTTTGTATACATTTGTTGCGTTTATGGTATTTGTTAGTGTTTCAGGTTAGTAGCAGATACTTGAGCGTATTTCGGAAGAAAACGACATTCTTGGAGTGAAATAAGTGCTTACGGATGATTTCCGGGTCGTTTGGATGAAGTTTGGTGAAAGTCAACGAAAGTCAAACCTGGAATCAAGACAAGCTGCGCAGCAGCTATAAAACAGAAGATCCAAGCTGCGTAGCAGCTGTAAAACAGGGGGTCGAAGCTGCGCAACAGCTTAGTAAGCTGCGCAGCAGCTCGTCTAGTGGGTTTCCAGCAAAGTCAATAAAAGTCAAGAAGTCAACTGCGGTCAAAGGGAGCTGCGCAGCAGCTTAAGTTCGATTCTGCACTTAATTTTTGGGAAACATATAAATAGCTTGTTTTTCATTCCAAAACCCTATGTTACATTTTCCAGCCGTTTTGTAGACCCTTTGAGGAGACTTTTGATCAGATTTCTCATCTTTGAAGATCGATATTACGATTGGATTATTCTCGTTATTTCCGTTCAATTCTTTGTACTCGGTAACGATGAATTCCTTCATTCTGATTTGTTATTTGTATTTCAATATGAGTGGCTAATCACCTTTTCATCCATCTTGATGGAGTGAGACATTATGTAGGGATTGCACAATATTTATTAATTCAAGTGATTTGATTTAACATTTTGTCATGAACTTAATCTATTAATTCTTTGTTATTCAATTATTGATTGCGGATAATTTGTGCTCATTTTTTAGTGACGACTAGGATTTGGGTAAAAGTTATTTTGATTGCTTAGCTAGAAGCATTTGGTTCTATGACGGGTACGGTAGAGGGTAGTCAATATTTGATAAGAATTAACGGGTTGACGGTTGGGTACAATCGATAGGCAAAATTGTTATCTGAAATGACCAAAACAATTGTTTAACTAGGGAAGTTATACAAAATTGTTAAAAAGGCGTCTCGGGGTACCGATCTTAATAACGAAACTAGTTTATACAAGAGAGTCGAATAAGTAGTTAACTTGACGGGTACGGGGTTAACGATTAATTTGAGTCTCGGTCATTAAATCACTAAATTGAATTTGAACTTCATCAAATGTGCAATCCTAACATTATGTTGAGCGAAATCAAGATGGGTGACTTTTAAATTCTTGTTTTAAACTACAATCTCTTTTTCGATTAATCCTTTGGGATTACTAATTTTCAACTAACTACTTGCATCGTGGCAATTCGGCCACAAAACCCCCATTTTACTTGAATCATTAAACGTTTTTACAAATTCTTGTTTAAGTCCTCGCGAACGATCTCGGCTTACCAGTTTTAACTATACTGCATAAGATCAGGTACACTGCCTGTGAGTGTGTGGTTATCAGTATTATTCGGTAAATCGTGTTCATAAATTTAAGACTAGATTTCGCACATCACAATCCATGACGAAATTCTTTATAAGCTTTCGGCAAACCATCCAAGAATTTATCCACTATCTCAGTAGGAGTATACTTAAGATCAAAATAGGCTAACTCAGCAAGAAGATGTTGAAATCTCAAGATAAGATCCTCAACTAGTTCGTACTTGGTAGCATTAAAGCAATCAAATTGTTTCTTAAGCATCTTAACTCTATTTTGCTTCAATAATGGATCACCTTCACAGTGAGCTTCAATAGCATCAAACAATTGCTTTGAAGTCTTGTACTCCTGTTTAGGAAACAAGTGCACTAATTCTTGAGGAATGCACATCCTAAGAGTAGAAAGAGCCTTAACTTCAACAACATACAAGGATTTTTCTTCACCTTTTAACTCTCCTACCTTGTAATTAGTTGTAACACCGTTTACAGTAAGAGTTGGCCATTCATATCCTTCAGTGATCATAATCCACATATTCAAATCTTCTCGTTGAATATAATCTTCAAATCGACCTCTCCACGCCCAGAAGTCAGCCAATGAAACTAACTTCGGTGGAGAATTAGTACGTCCAACGAGATGATCATGATAGACAAGAGAATTCAGGTATTGAGCAACAGCAGTGTTGGTTGACGAGGAAGCCATTTCGTAAATTTCTGCACTGAACGAAGATAGATCTTAAATTCGTTTGAATGAGAAAAACGAAGATAGGATTAACTTCGTTTTGCAGGAGGGAAACGAAGATAGAATTATCTTCGTTTGAATGAAAGAAACGAAGATAATGCTAAATCCGTAAGGTGAGAGTAACGAAGATAACTTGAAATTCGTTTGAAGGAACTTAACGAAAATAAAGCTAAAAACGTTGGAAGAACTCGAAACGAAGATGAGGTTAAGTTCGTTTGCTAAATTCGTTTGAGAAAACGAAGTTAGCGACAGTAAGGGTATCGGGAGGTTGATTTTCAGAGAAAAGAATCAAACAAAACGATCTCGAACCTTCGATAAGAAATCGATTGGCTCTGATACCACTTGTGAATCCCTCGATAGCTACAGATCGCTCTCGAGATCGTCTATGATTATATCGTGAGTGCGGAATCCTCACGAGATAACTAGTTTGATTAGTAAATGGGTATATCGCTAATTATCAAGTAAATAATCAGCCGTATTATGCTATCTTCGTTTCTATAAGATATAGAACGAACTTAGGTGTCTGGTGTACTTGTATGTCGAATGTGTTACTTATTTTAGAGTATTCATTCGTATATATATGTTTAGAGTCGAACTGGGCTTGCTGGGCTTTGTTCTTACGAACTTAGCTGCCCAGCCCATGTAACGAAGTTAATCTTCGTTTGTACCAAACGAAGTTTATCTTCGTTTGCCTCTAACGAAGATATACCTTATCTTCGTTAGATACAGGACTTAGTTATATTCCTAAGTATTTCATATTAAGGAATCCTAACACATATTATGTTTGTACTTGTATATCACACAACAAACATCATACATAACACACATATATATAACACCAAAACATGTAATCGATCATTACTAAAACATAAAGTCCATAATCTATCAATTACATATATAGATATGACATAAATTAACATAATGTCTCAATCTAAACGACATATCAAATCCAAGTTGTTGTTGTCATATCAACATGCATCAACATCAAGTAAGACAAGAGTGGGTTTCAAACTTTCTGGGACAGCAAAGAGAATCATGTTTTGTAATTTAGAGTCTAGGTCAGCCAAACGATGATCTTCTTCTGACCAATGATCTTTCTCTTTAGGTGTTAACCTAGGGGTCCCATCTTGATTAAAGACAACAGTTGATGCATTCATGGGAACATAAGGACCTTCAACAAGAATGGTGGTCAAGTGTCTTTCAACATCAGCGATGTACTTGAGCATACATGCCTTCCAAGTAATGAATGTGTCACTATTTCCATTAAATTTAGGTACCGGATTGTTTGGAAAGTGAACATGAACACTGGGTTGAGCTGGTAGTGGAGGTGGTGGATTTTGATTCATATTGGCATTTGGGTTAGGGTTTGGTTGTTCGGTTCCAGATATCTTGTAGGACCAAAACAGGTATAACAACTTAATGATTTAACCTGAGAGGCTCTGATACCAAATGTAAGTCCACCTAACAAGATGTATACGAGATCAAGATATAACAAGATATAAAGTTAGACAATAATGATCTCAAGTTATATCAAGTAACCCGACTGGCAAGTAAATCGAAACTAGATAGGACTAGTTAGAATTACGATCCAGATAATGGATAAGAGTAATAAAGTATAATTGGTTGAAACTATATAAGTTACTAAATATAATCAAGTATTATGGCAATGAGTCGAGATGTACTTTTCAATGTATTTCATTTATTGTTTATAAACAAAATACAAGGGTTGTTGCGGAACAAAGATAATCACACTTGTGAAAGTATCTAAACAACCCAGAAATACAAATGATATATGTAACGAGGAATTACTCGTAAGAATACTTAGAGTAATATCACACGTTGCAATTGCCAAAGTTCCAAGCAATATTGCAAGTGTGAGAAGTCTTATACTTATAGGCAAACATGTCCTGATGACATGGCAATATGCCGTACTAAATATGGTTGGATGGATTCGTGGGACAAATCCATAACATGCTTGTTTAAGGTAAAGTATGTAAGTTTCTTGATGTGACTTGACATGCTTTATTCCCAACCTTTTTGCTAAAACTTCCCAATCCCAGGTTGATAGTAATTAACCGGGTAAAGGTAGTTAAAGCTGCAAAAAGACTTTCCTTGTAATCAGTGAAAAAGTGTTGTAAGTACTTTTTCACTGAGCCTCTTCAGATTCAACTTCAGGTAAGATCTTCTCTGAGCTCTGCTTCTGAGATGATCTTCTTCCTCAGTCTTCAGTCTTTGACTTCCGTCTGAACGTCTTTAGTGTTGGTTGATTCTGAATCTGAAGTGAAGCTTCAGTGAGCTATATTCTGAATGACTTCAGAATCCTGAGCAAGCTTTCTTTACTGAGCTTCAACTATTTTGAACAAATTATACTTAGTCGATTTTTGACCTAACACAACCATTTTCTTACATTTAACTAACATTACACTTATAAAACAAACATATATATATATATACAACTTATATATTTATACTCCTACACTCTTACATTACATTAAACAAAAAAAAAATATAGAAAAAAACCCTTCATTACCCTTTGGCCGTCCCCCCCCCCCCTTAGACCACACACACTCTACTTTTGAATTCTTATTTCTCACACAATCACTCTTGAAACTCCCAACAAAAACACACTCTTCACTTTCTTCACACACTAGTCATTATTCTCTCAAGAAAAACTCTTTTTCTCCCTCTTTCTTTCTTCATTTCGGCCAGCCAAGAACAAGGGTGAAACAAAGCTAAAATCCATCTAAACACTTGTTAATAATAAGGGTTTAAGTTAGGTGAAGCAAGGGTTTGATTAGGCTAAGGTTTAAGGGTTGTTTTGAGGTTGAAACAAGGGTTATTGGTGGCTTTTTGGGTCATGAAAATCTGCACTTTTTCTTCAACAAAAACTTGTTCTTCAAGGGTATATATCTTCATCTCTTTACTTGTTTAATCTTGTTTATGTTCATATTAAAAAGGTTTCATCAAAAGATTATGTTTTCTGTATGTTTTATTTCAAATATACACTTAATGAGGGCAAAGTTAATAGGATCTTTCTTCTCATGCTCATGCATGTTAGATCTATGAAGAAAAATCTAATGATTCAACTAGTTAAGACCCAAAAGTGTGGATATATGTTTAATAGTTCTTGATGTGATTTTTCCTTTGAAAAATGGTGATATTTATATATATCATAAAGATTATATTTCTGGAAATTTTATAAAAATATGGATTTTGTTGTTAAGAAGTTAGATCTAGAAAAGTTAGCATCAAAAAGGTAGATATGTGTTGATAGTTTGTAAAGTAACTTTTTATATAAAAGGATGAACATATTTTATATAATATTTATACATACATTTCTGGAATATTTCATAAAAATATATTTTTATGTTGATGGATATTTGATGGATAAAGATTTATGTTAAAAAGTGTTGATTTAAGTACATGCATGCTAGATATAAGAAGGTTGGATTTGTTGTTGGATTATGAGATGAAGCTAGACTTGTCATAAGTAAAAAATATGTTAATATTATTGTTAATATTCTAGAAAAATTAGTATAATGTCAAAAATATGAGTTTGGAACTAAACAAGTTAAAATATGCTTGAAATCGTAAACCGAAAGCTTGTAAAATTGCATTTTGAGCACACACATGCACCATAACTTTATGACCATGAAAATATGATGAACATACTGGAAAAATATGACATATTAAAAGTATAAAACTCAAGTCATTTGATGCATGGCAAGAATAAGCTCAAAAATCGTCTTTTCGGGTCAGATAACCACTAACCGAACGCACTAAATTGCACATATCACACCACCACCACCATCACGACTTGAACCACCAAAATATGATGAACTTACTGTGAATATTGAATTTAGAATGAAAATCCATTTTGAAGTACCTTAATAGCCTAAGAAATGAGGCTAAAATCACTATTTCGGTAAACGATTTTTAACCGAAAAGTCCTCAATTTAAGCAAGACACAAGAGAGGTTGAATTGATAAAAATTTATATTTATGGAAGTTGCCTAAAAGGCCTGGAATTTTTGGACTAAGACTCTTGTGGTGATTTCCAAATTTTTTTATGATTTAATGAATTTAAATGGGATTTAAAGGATAACTAAATCAATAATAAATTATATAAATCATGGACTTGGCCAAATTCACATAACCAATGATAAAAATATCTCAAACATACTGGAGAAAAATAATCACAAGGAAAGAACCAAGTTTTATATGCTTCAAAAATGAATAACTAAGTTAAAATCACTAATTAATCACCATTATTAAATAAATTAATAATAAAGCTTAAATAGATACATAAATCATAATATTACAAATTTAAAAACTTGAAAATCAGTAGATAACCAAAATATAATGATCCATGAATTTTAAAGGCAATTTAAGAACTTAAAAATAATTATAAGGAATTATTTAATTAATTAATGAATAAATGGAATAAATAACTAATTAAATAATAAGAAATCAAGGAAATTAATATAAATCAGAAAATATATTTTAATATCCATAATATTACAGTACTAATGTCAAATAATATTACCAAGCTAAGTGTACAAAAGAAATCATGCGTATCAAAGCCAAACTACCGAAATCCCAATAAACGCGCAAAAACGTATAACGCGAGAACTACTCTTATCACCAATTCTAACTTAACCAAACATTTTGAACATCATAACGCACTTTGATTCCATAATTAAGTAATAACCAAAGATAGGCAAGCCTACTAGCATACGTCTCATGATCTAGTTTACTAGTTCATGTAACACACACTTACGTTGTGTATATTTTGAATACCATGGTTTAGGCTTGCTTGTGGGACGACACCACTAGGCGCACTTCACTTTTGATCAGCCCTCTTTCACTCTCAAATCAAGTGAGTCATAGCCCCCTTTTAAACTATTTTATGTGTTTTAACTATCGGGGTGAAAAGCATGATATATAAGCTAAATTGTTTTTATTATTACATATATATGAAATGATTCTTGATATTATGATTATGAAATGAATATGTTTCGTATGTTCATTATGATAAATGATTTATATGATGAGCTTGAGTTCTGTCAAACCGCTTTCTTCGGTTCACTACTATTTACTTCGATTATGGAGGCCTGTAGTTAGTTAGTTGCGCAACTAGGTTTCGTCCACCCACCCATTAGTGTAACGGTGGAAGGTTGGTTGCCTTTGTGACAACTTCCACATCCAGTCCGACCACGGGTGTTCTAGCTACCTTACTTAGGTCGTCTCCATGGCACGACCCATTATTATTATTATTATTACGGCACTTGATTGACAGATTGTGCAAGATTTATTTATTTATTATTGGACTTTGAAAAAATAGTAGTAGTAGTGGCTCAAGCATTTACTCATCTAAGTTAATTGAATTATACCCTTGTGGTTATATGATAACGATTTTATTACGGTTGATTATAGTAAGTGGAACATACGCTTTTCAAAGGTTATATTGGAGGTATACATGGAAATTTTGGTGACTCTCAAATTTTTGATTATGATGTATATATATATACTTTATGTTGTTAGTTAAAAACCTATGAACTCACTCAACTCTCGTAGTTGACATTCTTTTCTTCATGCTTTTCAGGTTTAGAGTCATAAGTTAGCTATTGGACCGCCTCTGGATGTTGCATTTGTTTGTTGCTTGATGGCTTGTGATGCAAACAATTATCTTTTAAGTTTTGGATTTGGATTATGTAATGGTTTATCGACAATTTAATTTGAACAATGTAACCTCTTGATTGGGATGATCTTAAGACTTTAGTTATGATGTTTTCCATTTAATCTTTTGTACCATGTCGTTCTGTGGCATCTCGTGTTTCCGCCGTAGTCGGGGTGTTACAGAAAAATGGTATCAAGAGCCAAGGTTATAGAGAATTTTTACTATAACCTACGTATTTTCAAAATTTGAGTCGAACATCTCTTAAAGAATAAATTCGATCACAAAGTCTTCGCCTTAGCAAAGCGTAGGGTGGCCAACTACGACGAGCTAAGGATGCAACATGGAGTGATCGAATTCATTGTCTAAGAAATGTTCAAAAATGAGTCTTTTGAAAATAAGCTTTAAAACGATTCTTGGTACAAAAGGCACATAACCAAATTCGATGTTTGCATTACTTATTAGAACCCTTAGTTATACTCCCACTTGGCTAGTATTACTTTGCCTACTTAGATTTAATACATGAGAGCTATCCACAAGTCGATTTGTAGTCGTTACGTCAATTATAAAGGGCTATGTTTGTCATTGAAAGTCAAGATCGATCGTCGGTAGTCGTATTGGTCGTTGTTGCTTACATTGGTTGTGGTTGGGCATGTCGTCATTCGTTGTCAAGCTTGTGAGTTGTGGTTCAGTTGGTTAGTCGGTTCGTCAAGTCGTCTCGCTGTCCACAAGTTGCCACGTGTGTCGTCTATGGTCGAGTCGGTCGTTCGTGGTCGTCTAGGCGTCTAATCGAGTCGTCATCTTACACCTTGTGTAACTTGTGTAGGAACGCCATGTCACTAGCAAACGGAGCTTCCGGATCAGCCCCGGCACCGGCACCGGCACAAGTAGGACCCCGCATTCGCCGTACAGCAAGAATGCTTGTCCATAGCCCTGTGCGTGTAAATCTTGGCCCTATCAATTATACTTATGTGCCCGGCCAAGGGTATGTTGGAAGACTAGAGATAGGGCCTAATGAAGAAGAAGATGAAGAGAGGGAAGGTACTTGGAGCATTGCTTCAAACCGACCCGCACGCCGTTCGCCTTCACCACCACCTTCACCACCAGCCCCTAGAGCTCCCCCACCGCCAAGACAAGACGTGGCAAGGAACCCAAATGAAGGGCAAATTCCAGCCCATGATCCATACTTACCTCCACGCCTTCCTCGCAACCATCCTTACCACTTCAGCCAAAGACATGGAGAAAACCTTCACCGTCCCGTTTATGAAGTACCTCCTCCACCTCCCATGGGAATGACTCGGGAGGAAAGGGAGAGGGTGTGGGATATAGCCAGAGGGCTAAGAGATACAAGGGTAAGAGTCCGACATCAAGAAGTCACCATAGAAAGAGCCATTGGCGAGATGAGGCGAATGGGAGGTGATGCGGGGATGGCGATTGATGGAGTGCGCTGGATCGAGGAGGTGATCTTTGCAATGGGTTGCGTACTTGTTGTAGTGTGCACGTTGGTGGCGGCTCTCATGTTTAGGGGAATAACTTGATAGATTTCCTTATTTGTCATTTGTTTGAATGTATGAACAATTTCGTTTGTGTTGGATTTGTTGAACTTTTACTTTGTTGTGATGATTGATACATCATCTTTTACATGTAGCAAGTTTTGAGGAACATGTTTTGATGAATATGAATGAATGCTATATGGTTGCTATGGATATGTGATGTGTTACCTCCTTTACGCTATAGTTATCGCTATCGCAAAATGAATATCACAGCAGGAAAATCAGTTCTGACCACTTTTGGTAGAACGGCCATATCTGGAGTTCTGAGTGGCCTTTTGACCTGAAACCAGTTGGAGAAGAAAGTTAACTAACTGGGCTACATTTCATATTTTATGAGTTTTTCCCAGATCGTCCACCTTGAACCACTAATTCGTGTCCCAAGTTCGTACATAGGTTCTGGAAATTTTCTGAAGCAATCTAAAAACAATGGTTGACACGATTTAAGTTACCTAACCGTTTAAATATTCATAGTGACGAGTGTGTAGTGATTAAGAAATGGAATATGAATTGGGATATATATATTGACCTAGGTGTACGAATGAGATCTCGTTACCAAATAAGTATAGGTACGCTGTGTGAGATCTAGAAGTGAGGAGCCGCGTCTATATCGTATAATTTTGCACAAGAAAGACTAAGCCACGTTGTTCCTTCTTATAGGGACATGGCGTCACGAATAACCACCGGGAAATCAAGTGAAGAGGCTCAACGCCAAGAAGAAGAGGCCCAACGACGTGCCAAGCTAGCCCAAATAATTTCCCAACAAATCAACAACGTCATACCAATGGTAGCCACCCAAATCGCTGAGAGCGTGATCGCAGGCCTTAATGCGGCACAAGTACTAATTGGAAGAAGAGAGAATGGCAAGAGAAATGCCTTGGGAGGAAACATGAATGAGCCCTTCACGTCATACCACCCGAAATAGTCTTATGGGACAGAAGGATTCGATGGGTTGCCCCTATGGTTCCAAGGCGCCAGAGCCGTACCTATCCTCATCGGCTATGCACCAGCGTACCCGACTATGCTTGGAAGGTTCACTTATGGAGAATGGCCAGAAGAGAGAAGTGTGGTTACTATGGCAGCCCCCACAACCATTGGGCAAGCCATAAGCTTGCCTACCCCGCGTATGGACCACGTAGTCGGGAGTGGAAGGTTTTCGAGAGGTGAAGCCAGTAGGATACAAGATGAAGGAAATAGCCTAAATGATCATAGGGGAAGAGGGCCTCATAAGAGGCAAAAGATTGTAAGGAATCATGGAGTTTCCGATGCTAACCCCAAACCAACCGGTGGTATACCGCCAAGATGTAACCGCTGTGGCAACCATCATCGAGGAAAATGTAAGCAGTGCCCGAATTGTCACCGATTTGGACACCTTGCTGCCACTTGCCGAAGTGGAGCAAGAGGATGTCTCGAATGTGGAGGTACAGACCATTGGAGGAATACTTGTCCTAGGTTGGGGAGAGCCCAAGGAAACCGTGGAAATCGTGGGAACCCGAGGAATGTTGGAAACCGAGGGAACCAAGTGAATCAAGGCTATGGTGGGAATCAGGCGAATGCTGGGGATCAAGGTAACAACGCAAATCAAAACAATGTCATCGTAGGTAAGTTTCCGCTAAATAATGTTTTTGCATCTAAGTTCTTTGATTCTGGAGTTGCGATAAGTTTTATTTCTTTCGAATTTAAAGAGTTGATTGGTAGGAAACCTAGTGAGCTTAATGAAACTTATTATGTTAAATATGCCAATGGAAATTGATTATAGTAAGTGGAATATACGCTTTTCAAAGGTTCTATTGGAGGTATACATGGAAATTTTGGTGACTCTCAAATTTTTGATTATGATGTATATATATATATACTTTATGTTGTTAGTTAAAAACCTATGAATTCACTCAACTCTCGTAGTTGACATTCTTTTCTTCATGCTTTTCAGGTTTAGAGCCGTAAGTTAGTTATTGGACCGCCTCTGGATGTTGCATTTGTTTGTTGCTTGATGGCTTGTGATGCAAACAATTATCTTTTAAGTTTTGGATTTGGATTATGTAACGGTTTATCGACAATTTAATTTGAACTATGTAACCTCTTGATTGGGATGATCTTAAGACTTTAATTATGATGTTTTCCATTTAATCTGTTGTACCATGTCGTTCTGTGGCATCTCGTGTTTCCGCCGTAGTCGGGGTGTTACAGAAGGCACCAAATTGCAAAAGTGTATGTAGTTTGGGCGAGGGAAGTGAGTTGGTATTTATAGGCAAAAAGAATAAATATAATATTCTTTTTGCCGTACAAATATGGTTACATGCATTTAAGGAAATTACTTTAATTCCTTAAATGCATTGATTAAAGTACAAGAATAAAGTCACATGATAGTGACTTGTCTTCAAATTAACTAACCACCTTCACATGCGTGTAAGGCTTTTAACAAAACACAAATGGATTATCCGGGTAAAGGCATGTAAAGGCATAAAGTCAATTCCTCTTAATCAGTGTTCAGACTTGTAAGGTTTAGAACACTGACAAGAACTCCAGTCAGGAGATCTGGCAAGTCTTCCAGTAACCTCCGCTATTTGTTAGACTTCTTTCTTAAGACTTTAGTCTTCGACTTCAGTGAGAATGTTCTTCAGTGGACAGATCTTGACTGGAGTGAAGTCCAGTGAACAAATCTGTTGGAATCCAGATTCCTGTACAAGTAAGTTGTTCGCTGGTCTTCACATAATTTCTGCAAAAATATTCAGAGGGCTCCAGTAATCACGTCTAGAGTGAGTCCAGTAAATCTGGACCTAACAAACTCATTCTTCTCTCCCTCTTATTCTCGGCCGAATCCCTCCCTCAAAGGGTTTTCGGTTTTCGGCTTTTAGCTAGGAAAAAGGGTTTTCGGTTTTAGCTAGGGTTTGGAATAGATGGGTATAAAAAAGGGTTTTTTAGTTCGTGATTCGGGTACTAGTATATAATATAGGGGTGTCTAGTGTGCGATCATAGTGGGGTTTTACTTTAAACGATATATTAATTATATTGGAAGCTTTGCGCAAAGGTACACGTTTCAATTTTTTTCTTTGTTAATTAATTTGATTGCATATTCGATTATTCCGTTGCGCGTACTCGTGAATTGTTACATGTTTATATGCTTACATACTAACATTAAATTCATACTTAATGTCTCACAATCGCAATCCTAGTTAATGTCTCTCCCATAACGAACTCGATGAACAAGTACATGAACGAAAAGTGATCTGAAAAGTACCCCGGGCAGGACTTTCCGATGATGGTTGTTACAATATATAAGGTTTTTTTTTTAAAAAATTCTCATACGCTATATATGTTAGAGATGTGAGAGGATGTGAGGAGGGGAAGAGGTAAATAGAAAATGAAAATGGAAGTAAGAAACAATAAGAAAATGTTTTCAAATATTTCATTGTAAATTAAAAAACATTGTTTTTTTTTTTCTAGTTAAATTTGCTTTAAAATATATTTTTTAGATACGTATTATGTTTTCATGTTTTCTTGAGAAAACCGAAAAGGAGACCGAATTTTTTTTTTTAACTAAACGTGTGTTTAAGTTTTGAGATTTTACAAAAGTAATTTCTAAGTGTAAAGGTATACGAGGCTACGAGTATGGTACTTGCGCGTTGCAGCAGATATCATGGACGGCGATGGCCGGGGTGTTGGTGATGATGAACAACGACAGTGGCTATTAATGGAAATAAAGGATGTGTGTGTTGTTTTGGTATATACAAAGAAAAAATACTGCATGAGTGTGCTGTTTTGGCAGAGAGAAAAAGAGAATTGAGATATTTGTGTTTTATTTTAAGGGGAATAATTAGTTTGGTAATTTTTCATGTTAAAAATTATAAACTTTCAAAACTATCTTTGTAATTTTTATAAGGGAACATAGACGGAACTATATGCCTCCTGCCCTCCAAAATGTTCGGCTTATATATATTGTTTCGCAAGTTTTACACCAAAAGATATGTAGCTCGGTTGATCAGCTTCAATCACTTAAGTCCCTTTTCAATGGGGAGAGTCGGAGTCCTCATAATAGCCTTGTAGTCATTTGTTTTTGCTATTTATTCCTGATAAATATTTTACTTATTTAGATTTGATTACTTATTTTCTAAGCTTTTTACTATTTATTTTATACACACCTTAATAATATATATTTACTTTTTTAGGATTTATCTATTTATTTATAGGGATTAGTTTCCTGGAATGTAACTATTTTTGACCGAATGTTTATAGTAGAAAAAAACTAAAGTTATATGTATTGTATGTAAGCAACTTGAAAAAATGTTTATTGTATGTAAAAAAACATACGTGGCAACCATATACATATGCCACTTGTCATGTTTTAATTGGTTAAAACGAAATTCTTACATACAATAAACATTATTTCAAAGTTGTTTACATACAATACACACAACTTTAGTTATTTACTACTATAGACATTCGTTCAAAATTTCTTACATTCGAGGAAACTAATCCTTTATTTATATTGAATCAAAAATTATTTTGAGGCTTGTTCAAAATTTTAATACATTGTTATAAGTCTATGAATCAAATTGACCCCTCCAAATATTTTGTTCAAGTTCCGCTGTTGTAAGGGAATATAAATATGTTATATAAAAGTATACATTTTTTTTTCTAAAATTATAACAAATTTGAAAGGCTATCGTTACTTTTATTAGTTTATAAGAGGGTTGTAAACCCACCACTCAAACATTTTTTCACCACTTACTTCTAACCAATCATCTTATGTCACCTCAATTTTACCACTCATTCGCCACTCATCCAAATTTTGTTGGCATCCGACAACTCACTTCACCACTCATTTTACAATTTTCATTTTATTTAAACATTAAATTTTTATTAAATTAAAAACATTACATAATAAATCAAAATAAAACATACATAATACTTAAAAAACATTACGAAAACATTACATGACAAATAAAAACATAATTAACATAGTAAATTTAGAATACATTAATACTAAGCATCGGAAAAGTTCGAGTCGACAGTACTATCACCGTCGTTACCTTGAGTGTAACGGTATGGTTCGGGTGACCCGACAACGTTGCCAGGTGGAGGAGATACGTACTCCTCCCCCGGGTCAGAGTAGTAAGGTACATCCTCACCATTACCGACACTGCCTTGCCAGTACTCCCCGTGGCCTAGCGTGGTGGTCAAAGTTGAAGAGGCGGTGGTAAGCTGACAAATAACTTGATTCAGCCAATCCATCTTCTGACAAAGATACGCGAGATACTCACTTTCATTGCGATTAAGAACCCGATTGGGAGCCGTCAACTGGTTGATCTGGGCTTGGTAAGCCGCCTTGTTTTCAGACACGCTCTGAATGACGTTGTTTACTGCAGTGCGGTATCTGGAGTCGTAATTTAGGTGGACTTGGATCGACATTTTAACATCACGAAGATTCATTAGAGTGTTAGCCATGGAAGAAGGTAGATTGTGATAAAATGAGATTTATATTTAGTAGTAGTAGAAAGTATTTGAAAGAGTTGTGTGTATAAATATGTAGTAATAGTATATATAGGAAAGTGAAAAGATAAAAAAAGAAAAAAAGAAAAAGGCAAACGACTACTACATTTTCGAAATCCAACCGTTGTATGCATCGATTCCAGGACCTTGTGAGTGGTGGAACGCGTGGTGTGACCACTCAAACTCACCCCACCACACGTGGTGGAGCGTTGACGGTGATGTTCCGTCGTGGCGCCGCGGCTATAATGCACCCACCATCTATCCATGGCCAACCCCTAACACCCAATATCACTTGGTAATGCATTTTATATTAAAGACTTTGTAATGCATTTTATATTAAAGATCTATGACCCATTATTAGAATATTATTGTACCAATAAGATGACACATTTGATCTCCTTTCTCCCCTGTTTTTTTCCATGTTTTCACAGTTATATATATACATAAACATACTAGTACAACAGAACCAATTTGGATCAAAAACCAAGAAATGGGATCTCTGTCTAGGTCATTATTATACTTGTCATTGTTTTTGTTTTTTAATAAGACAAATGCCACTTCTTCTTTTCTTAATGCTTCTAAGGCCACTTCCTGCAATTTATTCAAAGGCAAATGGGTCTATGATCCATCTTACCCTCTTTACAACCCTGCTACTTGTCCTTTCATGGATCCTGAATTCGATTGTATAAAGTACAATAGACCCGATAAATCATATCTTAAGTACAGATGGCAGCCATTCGGGTGTAACCTCCCAAGGTTTGTGTTCTACTGTTTATCTTTTTTTTTTTAATGTTTCTTGTTATATTAAATATGGTGAAGTTAAGATTTGAGTATCTGACGGCGCACAGAACCAGTTTGATTTGGTTCTGTTTTTGATGAGATTTGTCATTCATATGTTTGTGTGTGTGCAGGTTTAATGGGGCAGAATTTTTGCTAAAATGGAGAGGGAAGAAGATTATGTTTGTGGGTGACTCATTGAGTTTCAATATGTGGATCTCACTTAGCTGCATGATTCATTCATGGGTGCCTAATGTTAAGTATACAATTGTAAAAACTGGAGGAAGTATTCTTACTGATCTTACGTTTCAGGTTAGTTTCCCTTTTTCCTTTCTTTATTTTTTTACCGGGCAAAATCGCTAATTTTACTTCTAAAGTATCCCGAATATATATAAATATTATTTATTATATATATTACTTTTATCTGCTCAATTATTACCAATCCAACTACCTTGCACCTTTTCCTCTGTTATTGTGTTATTGCTTATTGAATTCAAATCGTTCAAATTTCTTTTGATTGAAAAGAAAAATGATTTGAAGGTTAAAGATTTATGTATATGGATTGATTGTATTACGTTTTGGTCAATTTCTATATCTTACAGATAAGTGGTAGGTTTTGTTTTAAATCCAATTTTACCACATGAATATCAAATATATTTAACTTAAACTAAAAATACCGAATATATTCATATCAAATGTAAGGAATATCAAATATATCATCATTTTAAATGGAATAATATGAAGTATACACATTTCAAATAGTAAAATATCAAATATGTCCAAAATCAATTGGCAAAATCAAGTCGTCTAATTCTAACTCTAGTTAAAGGATCCTTGTATTTTCAATTTCAATGATGATGGCTGCAAAATTGGTGCACGCCTTTAGTGTCACTCACTTTGTCTACGTTAGTTGCAAAAGCGAATGTCTCTTTCTGATTTAAGGATCTTACGTTATTGGAACTTGTAAAATGTGCCTTTATTATAGTACACTACCATTTGTCAATTTATGGACTAGAATGACAAGTTGTTTTCGTAAATATTATCCATGTTTTTACATATAAATAATAATATTTGCATATTATTTCATTATTTAGTTTAATTTATGTATGTTTAGAAATAATGGTTCGCAAGAAATAAACCAATATTAAATTTATTCAGAACATTAGCAGTTTTTGATATTTTAATGCAATCAATATTAATATAATCTTTTGACAAGTGTCTTTGACGCATTGATGGTTTCTGTATCTAAAAGTGTTATCTTAGAAACAAATTAACGAATTGATATATAGAGTTATAGACCATCAAGTATATATGTGTATTTGGCTAGAGTATTCAATAATAATGATGTCTGATTTTCTTTATATGCAAAAGTTTTCATTTTTTCACCTCATCTATGTAATCTACTTTGTCATGTATATCTTGATGATATCTTATAACTATTGTTATTAGAAATTAACTGTAATTTTTTTAGGAGTATACTTTTGTTTAGGTGTTAAGTAATATATTTCTTATAATTCATGAAATGTTTTTAAAATTCTGATATAAGTAATTAACAGCTTCAATTAAGTTCTATTAATTTGTATAAAGTCTGAATTACATGTATTGTGAAATTCTTAGAATAATAAATTACTTAATGCAACCTTCAATTAACTTGTTTTTACATATTACTTAAAATAAATGGAAGAATTTAACCAGGAAATGGGAGAACATAAAAGAACCACATATGAAAAAAATGTCTTTTCCATATAATTTAGATAGAATATACTATATGTATTTTCTACTTTGTTTACAAAAGTTATAAATTAGTATATTAGCGCCTTTCAAAAAGAAAAATAATAAATTAGTATATTAGGAGTATAAATTATATTATGAGCATGCACAATTATTTTATACGTATACGCACCTAGGCGGCTTTTAAATTATTTAAATATCAACCTTTTTATTATAAGTATATAATTTAATAATTAGATGTTTAATTACTAAATTCTAGTTTATTACTCGCAATAATTGGTATACGTTATTTTCCAACTCATGAAAGCACCTAACTTGTTTTTTTTTTTTTTTTTTTTTTTAACGTAAAGCACCAAACTTGTTAAAAGTCAATTTTGCCAGTTGGATAAGCTTTCAATCTTCATGCATGTTTGGAGCCACAAAACTTCAAAATATTTGGCTAAATACGACAACTTACACATCCCCTTCCTCCGTCCAATTGTTGTTTTTCATATTGAATTTTATGGTATAAATCAATATAATTTACATATTTCACTAATTAAAGAACGATTAGTTTAATTATGTTTATTATATTAACTATATATAATATTATTAAAGACTTTGGTTATTAATTACTATAAGACTTTAATTTTTCGTAGTTCTTTTTATTGACTACATCATGGTTCTAGAGGTGTTTTCTCGTTCTGAATTCTGATCCAAAACACTCAAACACATGATTGATTCGGCTCATAGAAAAAAGTTCCTATTCAATAGTATATAAAATGTATAAAATGCTCTTGTAACAGGAAGAAAAAGATATTTTAAGAACAAAATAAAATATATTTGTAATTTCTATAAAAATTAGTGACTAATTCAAAAGTACTTAAAACTCATATATCTAGTTAAAATGTATCTGGGGTAAATTAAAGGCTTAAAGCTAATACCACAATATTCACGCAATGCGATGGTGATGGAGACAACTGAGGTATGATGATGGTGGCGACGAATTGTTATGACAATGACTATTAATGGTGGCGGTATCGAGTAGTGTAAGTTGATTTAAATGTATACAGAGTTAGTGAAAATTTTATTAGAAGATAAAACTTATAATGTAAATTATTAAGATATGAGCTTCCAGTACATAAATTAGTTCATTAAAGAACTCAAGTGTTCACCAAGGGCAAGTAGGTCAATTTCAAACTAACTGTTTTGTTACACTTTACCCAAAAATAAGAGAGAGGAAACGGTGAGTATAATTTTTATATATAAGAGTAAAAATAAGGATATGGTGAAAACATTTCAAAATATCATTATTTAAAAAAAAAATATTCATCATTAATTTATAACGACATAACATTAATTTTTAAAGCTTGTTTTAGCTCTATCAGACATATCTATCATCACTTATAAAAATATAATATAAAAATATAATAGATGAGTGATTGCAAAATGCGATGACGTTGGCGGAGATGAATAGTGGGGGCGCCGAGGGTAACGGTACGGGTGACAGCGGTGATGTGTGGCGAAGGTGGTGGCGTCGGCGGTGATAGCAATGTGGTTATTATTATATAAAAATAATAAATTTTAAAGGGGAGGTATAGTTATCTTAAGAGTGAGGGAAAAAAACGTTGTAAATAATTTAAGTTTTAAAAAATGATAGATATGTTAAATAAAAATATTTAAATTAGTGAAAAAAAGAGAATGATAATTCAAGTAAACCAAGTTTTTTATAAAAAAAAAAGTTAAAATAACATTATGTTTTATGTTACAGATCGATATAAATATATATTTTTCTCAAAGACAATAAAAAATAATACGTATTGGGTAGTTCCTGAATCCTTTTTGAAAAAGCATTTTGAGCTGTCTGCCTTCATACCTAACAAAGGTACCACGTATGAAGCCTGTCGTATAATATAATTTTTTGCTTTTCTTTTTGAGAAAACATCATGGGGTTGTTTGTCAACCAATCATTATACACTCCATGATTTGTTGCTTAATTTTGCAATCCTTTTGTTCCTAATTTAATTTAGATAAATTTTATTGAATATATAATCACTGCCTTCACATTTATTAGACGCATAATCACATGATGCGTTAATTACCGGTGATGACACCGACGGCATATGGTGAGGACCATGACGAGGACAATAGTGGTGGCGGAAGTAGTGGTGAATATATATATTTTTTTTTAAATGTAAAAGTTAAATAATTTACAACTAAAAATAATCACAATATACTTTATATTTTAATTAAAATGTTTAAACTATTATTGAATAAAGCATTTAGATATATCAAAGGGAAGACACAATCGTAAATGAGTTGCATCATTAATAAAATTCTAAACTATAGATTTGAACCATAATCGAAGGCCATAACTCCTCGTAAATTCATTAATAATGACAATGAATTTACATGTAACTTGATTTCAATGAGAAAATTATTTGTTAGTTTTAATCTAAATTGCTAATGTGGGATTAGGATTATAAAAAATCTTTTTAATTTAAACTGAATATATTGGATTCTTTGGAGTTATTTTTCTTTTCAAGTACATAAACTATATCTTCATATTTGTTCCATTTTAATATTCCTGCTAGTATAGTTTTCATGAGCTGAAAGTCTAATAAATGTTATCTTCATTAAATCTTAAAAATTGTAAAGTATGTTTTAGTAGGAGTATATGTTTCGTTACAGAAGAGTAACTAATTAAAGTTTGTCAATTGGCTAAAATATCTCACGTGACTAGCATGTGGCCGGGCGTGTGAAGCCTCACGAGAGCAGATGTACTACAATAATAAATACTCATTATTTCCAAAACCTCACGGGTTACGTTACTACAATTTAACATTCGGATTAGATTTTGTTCTGCTTCTTGTTATAGGCGCTGCAAACATTCGAATTTTTAATTTAACAAAATCAAAATAAATAATGTTATATGTTCGGTGGATAAGATTAGCAAAGAAACTAAGTGGAATACACATGTCAAGGTTTTAAAGGTTTAAGTTGATTTTTTGACACATTTTTAGTCTTTTTATCATTTTACATTTTAGAGAAAATTACACTTTTGGTACCTTAAGTTGACAGCTTTTACACTTTTAGTCTCTAACTCAAAAAATTGCAACTTTCATACCTAAAATTTTGTGTTTTTTTCAGTTTTGGTACCGCGTTCATACGGCGTTAGTTTTTGCCGTTAACGCCTTCACGTGACAAACACGTGAGGGGTATTTTAGTCTTTTGGCCCATTCTTTTTGAGAAATTTACACTTTTGATACCTCAAGTTGTCAATTTTTCACTTTTGGTACCTCAAGTTGTCAAATTTTTCACTTTAGACAAACATATTTTTAATACACTCTCCAATTTCCATCTCATATATTAGCATCTATCAAACAACACACACTCAAAAATCAACATTATGCATTGAATATCTAGCTAAGGTGGAGGTCGTGGTGCCGGGTGGGGAAGGAGATAGTCGGTAACCATTTCTGGTGATGTATGATTCATATAAGAGATTTGAATTTATTTACGCATGTTTATGTATTGGATTTCGTATGGTATAGAGATATAGGTATACATGGATATATGGATGATTGCAATGTGTGCTGATTTTTGAGTGTGTGTTGTTTGATAAATACTAATGTGTGAGATGAAAATTGGAGAGTATAATAAAAATATGTTGTCTACTTGAGGTACCAAAAGTGAAAAAATTGACAATTTGAGGTATCAAAAGTGTAATTTTCTCAAAAAGAGGGGGTCAAAAGACTAAAATACCCCTTCAGTGTGAAAAAATTAACGCCGTCTGTACGTGGTACCAAAACTGAAAAAACACAAAACTTTAGGTATGAAAACGGCAATTTTTTGAGTTGGAGACTATAAGTGCAAAAGCTGCCAACTTAAGGTACCAAAAATGTAATTTTCTCTACATTTTATAAAAGTGATGTTTTATAAACAAATATAAGTTGATTATCTTAAGTCATCTACAAAATGATTACATGTTCTATATTTTTTAGTCATAAAAAATACAGTTTATCTCCAAATTCGATCTATATAACCATACTATCTAACTACAACAATCATAAGTTTACGATTCATATTGACTCGTCCAAGTTTACATAGCGACTCGTAAGAGTCTAGATATAAACAAGTCACCTAACGACTCGACTCGTTTTCGATGTAAATCGAATCGACTCGTAAGAGTCAACTCGTGTCTCGTAAGTGTTTAACAACTATGATCATGATAATCAAATGATTTTTCATTTCTCCCTATAGAATTTAATTTGATTTGTTTACATGTGTATAAATTTGTACACATATATACTAGAACCTTTTCTTACATATACAGTATATGTTTTCACTATCACACTTACCGTTCAAGGTTAATGTATTCTATTATATAAAAATTATAACCCTATGTTATAAGGTTAAAATTTTTGGGACATGAGAAATTTCCATTTACCCTAATAAAATAACTTTCACAATCATTCCATTATCTTCTAAAAGATATTCATTACCCATTTAAATCAAATACCTTTATATCAATTAACTACAATTCCTCAGTCGAAAGACCGTCTGGCGAAAACGCTGCAGGCGCAAAGCGTGAAGGAGTCCTCCGATGAGGAATGAAAGAGGGAGAAGAATCAACAACGGAAGAAAGGAGAATTTGGTGTCTTTCTGGTCAGTAAAGAAAGCAATCGTACTATTTGACGCCGCCACCACCAACAATCTCTTCCGCCATTACCATCGGTCGATGCCACCACATTACCGCGACTGCCACCACATTGAGCATATACGATCCTAGTTATCTTTAAAACTAACGATATTTAGTCGTTAACAATGGTAGCAAATGGATAGATAATGCGTGTATAAGATATTTATATTTTCAGTACTTCTAAGAACACCTATAATTCTAACAATACATGTATCTATATTTTTTTAAATCTTTGACGGATAAACAATTGAAATGGTAATGATCTACAAACGATAATAATGATATAAAATTAAACCATCAAAGTTGTATAAGTGTTTAACATTTTTGTCTGGTAAAACAGAGGTTAAGGGTTCTATTCACATTTCTTGCAAGGCTGTAAGTTTTTTTCTATCTTAGATTTAACCCGAAAGCAGTCTCTCTATATCGTCGTGGTAGAGTTAGGCTATCTACATTTTAACCTCTCCCATAAACCTTTAAGGTATTGAGATCCAGTAAAAAAAATAGCATTTGGTGCTTACGTACTTACTCATGTAATAATAATTTAAAATTACAACCTTAACAACATCCTCCATTAGGGATTTGTAAGGGTCATCGACCTTCTTCCTCCTCCCCATCGAAGTCAACGTTAATGTTACGGAGGTAATCGACGACCTTGTCATTGTGTCCCTTCCTGAAATCAAAAACTATCAACGGGATTGTGAAGGGTTGATTTTTACACATATTAGATATATGTGTGTTTTTTTTAGGGAAGAAACTCAAATTTTGTTTTTGTTTTGACCTTATATATTAGTCAATTTTTCAAACTAATCCCTATAGTTGTGAAATAGACAAAAAGTAGTGTTTGCTTTCATAAATACTAGAGTTATCAGCGCGATGTGACAGTGTATTGGTGGTGACAGCCTGACGGGTTGTGGTGGTGCGTAGAGGTATAGCGGTGGTGGCAGCGGCGGCAACGACGGTGAGGACGGGTGGCGGTGACAACGGTGGTGACGGTGGCGGTGGCGGTAACGAGCAGTTTATGTTATTGATCTAATGTAGTTTTGATAAATTGTTAAAACTTCAAAGGAGATATACTATATAATATAATATAGATAACTAAATTTCATATTATTTTATTATATGTATATAATACTAATGTTTTATTTTTATGAAAATAATATCATTAATATCGGGGTTGAAAACAATATAATAACTGGAGGAAGAAATGAGAAAGAGTGATGAATAGGCCTTATTGCGAATGGTAGTTATTGGGTGTTTTTTTTAGAATGACATTTTAATCTACTCCTATTTTTAAATTACACACATGTCTGTGATAAAACTTAGGACTCTTGAAAAATCTCTATTAATCCACTCCCACAAATGTGAAAAGTGGGACTCGAACCCAGGTGGATCCCCAAGGTCAAAAATCTTACCAATGTGCCACCAACCCCATTGACTTATTGGGTGTTCTTAAGAGAGAGAAAAACTGTTATCGCAGTGTGGAAAAATGCGAGAAAGGATTGGAGGTGTTATCAACTCCCGGGATGAAACGCGACCCAAAAGAATGGCAAAAATAATGCAGAAATCTGTCAAGACTCTTTTTGTCACAACATTGCTGTAACACCCCACCGTTGGCGGAAACATGAGGTGTCATGAAAATTACAGCACGACATGGAATTACATAGATACTACTAAATGAAATAGAATATATATAGTATATTCCCGAAACATGAGTTCAAGTCATAATAGTGCTAGAATAGTTTATTACAACCAGGTCCATAAAGGAATAATCCAAGGCATTTAGCCTTAAAGTCTGACAATAAATGAAGGAGCACTAACCTCTGAAGTCCAAGCCTAGCATAACAGTCTTTATCCCTGATTAGCCTGAGTACCTGAAAAGTATACTAAAACGTGTCAACACAAAGGTTGGTGAGTTCGTAGCTTTTAGTCAAAAAGTCTAGTCGAATAAATAAGTCTTTTGTCGATTCTTTTAATCGAAAATAAGTATTTGTTCAATATGTAATGAGCAGAGTTACGCCATATAAGTCAAAGTACTCAAGTCCCAAGTCCAAGTCTCAAAGACCTCAATGTCTCAAAGTCCGGCCTTACGGTACCTTCCTTAGTCCAAAGTCTCAAAGTCTCAAGTCTCCAATACACACAAAAAGCACGTCAAATAAGCACGCCATAAAGCACAACAACAAACACATAAACACACATATACAACAAGACAGAAGCACGTCAAATGGCACAAGAAACTCTATACGCACCGGCTCAACATTGAACATAAACAAAAATCGACAAAACTCTTTAAAAAGAACAAGTATACTTTCCACCCCAAAACTTGTAAAAAGAGGGGCTACGAAACTCATCTGAAAGCCGCACAAGTATAAGTACCCTAGTTCACTGAACAAGAACACGCACAGTCAGATACACCTGCAAGAAGCTCACTATCTATCCAAAAGTCTTACATTGTCCACAAGTCACCCTGTAAGTACTTACTTAATTACACAAGTTTATGTCCTATACTAGTGTCGTAAGAAATGCCATTATGTCTCGTCATATGTCATAAAATATAATAGTCTCATTGTCCTTGTAAGTTGTCCAAAAGATTTAGTTCGTTTAATAATGTCACTTTTTATTGTTTATATCCCTTCAAGTCTTCGTTTGGAATGTCAATATAAAATGTTAGTCCGAAAGGTCGTATGATTTTTATATAGTCTTTTCAAAGTCCTTTTTATTATTCATGTCTTTCATTTTAACTTATCCTTTATATATATATATATATATATATATATATATATATATATATATTTATACACAAATACCCAAATTAGATTAATTCTTATATTATATATATATATATACATAAAGTTAATGTTTAATTCAATTTTGAACAAAAACTTAATTTTAACTAAAAGTACCAAAATAATTCAAACAGTAATTAAATTTTTGACCTTAACAAAAACCTTAATCAGTTTTGACCCAAAATTAACCAAATTAAACACATATGAATCTGTCCTTTGACCAAGGTTTGTCCGACCAAAAATCAAGAACAATTTTTTGATCTAAACACAATTTGAAGTCCAATATCGATCTTAGAAGCCGGAATAGTGTTAATCGGCCGGTTTGACAGGCGTTGACCGAACCCAAACCAAGAAGAAGACTAGACCCGGTTACAAGGAACAATTTTCAACATGATTTCAAGACCAAAACATAATTATAATCTTGAATTTTTAACAATTTCGATTTATACCTATGAACAATAACCAAAATCAAAGTGCAAGCATCAAATCTAAGCCTCATGAGATGGTTTTCGGACCATGGATTTCGGATTTCAAGAAGATTTTGGTTCATTGTTTTCGGATCTATAAAGATTTCGTGTTTAACATCTCGGATCTATAAGATTTTCGGTAATATAAACACACATATCCTTTAACCAACCGAAAATATATGTGTCTTGTCAAGAATCTCGGATCTATAAATATAAACACATATATATAATCGAAAATATATATAGTATAGAAAAATTTCGAATTTAAGAGGAGGAGGAAGAAGGAAAACCGATTTATACCTATATTTATTAGAACTTTCGGATTTAAACATTATCTTACATATACATAAAAGAAAATCGGATCTATACATATGTATATAAATATATTGTCGAGTTATATAAATATATATGAAAGAAATTCGTGATTTTTTTATGAAGAACAAGCCTTTAATCGTTAGATCAAACCATATCTTACCAATATTTGAATAAAAGATGAAGAAAATATGAAGATTGAAGGTGGATAGTGGTGGTTGAGCGGCGGCCAGTGCTGGTTTGCGGCGACCGAGAAAAAAAAGAGAGGGAGGAGAAGGGGGGGCGGCCTAGAGAGAAAAAGAGGAGGGAGAAAGAGTGAGAAGTGTGTGTGTGAGAAAATGAGAGGGTTAAGGAAAAACTAGGGTTTGCTAGTTCCTCCCCTAGCTTTAACCGAGATTTGACCCAACTTTGACTCCACCAAAAACTAATTTTGACTCGACTAATTAAGAATAATCGAGACCCGTTAATTCATATCAATGAAATATTTAAATGTAACTTTTCAATAACTTTCTAACGGATATAAACATAACTATATTTGTTTATTAAATTTTTAATTGATTTAATTTTAAGTATTTCATTTAATTTGGCATTTCCACAAGACAACTAGTAATCATTCTTTTCTCGAGTCCACGTGAAATTTTTCTAATTTCTAAATGCTCCTAATGTCCGAATAGAAACATAAGTCCACCCATTCTATTAATAATGCCTTACAGACTAATGACTTTCACACCCTTAAAATACATATTCTAGTTATAAGTCGCGCACATGAACGAAATGAACTAAGAACGATCGGAAAAGTATTTCGGGAAAATACGCTCAGATGACGGTTGTCACAATTGCACGATTCTGATCCATTCCTATTGTGATTTGTACAGAATATACATGTATTAGTTAAATAGACGAGTCATGTATTGTTGCAAGATACTATTCAAGTTAAAATAACTGGTATCATAGCTAGTCAGATGGATAATTCACTTGCGCTTATAATGTACTTCACTGTTTATTAACAGGATTACGGACTAACACTATCGGTTTATCGTACAACTACCATAGTTGACATTGTTAACGGAAAAGCTGGTAGTGTATTACAACTAGACTCTATCCGTCAAGGGAACGCTTGGAAGGGAAAAGACATGTTAATATTCAACTCGTGGCATTGGTGGACACACACTGGACGTGACCAACCGTAAGATCACTAGTTTTATAATTCAACTATGCTCAATTGGCAAAACATATGTATATTATAGTTGATATATATTGATAAATATCGAAATTCAGGTGGGATTACATTGGAGAAGGAGGGAAACTGTACAAAGATATGAACAGGCTCGTAGCGTATTATAAAGGAATGACAACATGGTCGAGATGGGTCAATCGCTTCGTTGACCCTTCCAAAACCAAAGTTTTTTTCCAAGGAATTTCCCCTGTCCATTATGAGTATGTTCTGTGTTCCTCTTATCGTGTCAAAATTCCTAGTTAAGTATGATGACATTAATATAAGGTATACCATTGCAACTAATAATCATACATGTTTGAAAATTAAGTATGTCTTCTTAGAGTATTTTAGAAACATAAATAGGTATGATCTATTACTAAATGAAAAGCTTCACCTCTTGTAAACTTGGACTGTCACGAAATCTCAAATACATAATATTCGACTTTAGATGAGTTTCCAGTTATCAAAGCGCACAATAGCATATACCTTGTCAATTGCTTGATGAGAATGATTTTTGTCTTTTGCTTATTATTATTATTATTTTAAATATAAAGATACCTTAAATATGGGAAAATGATTGGTGATGTAACATTGGTATCTAACAAAGTTTTTTTGTTTTTTTGAAAAAAGTCTGTTTGACCTTTGAAGTTTATTTATTAAAATGGGGTTTGAAGCAGCTACCTTTTGCTGCATCAAGGACGATTTCCCTTTTAAAGTGTATTAATAAACTTGTATATATTGCGAATATGTGACATACAGGGGAAAGGACTGGAATGCACCATCCAGATCATGTAAGAGTGAAACCCAACCATTCTTCGGTTTAAGGTATCCTGCCGGCACACCAATGGCGTCTGTTGTACTTAATAAAGTGTTGGCACGAGTTAAGAAACCCGTATACTTGCTAGACATCACGACACTTTCCCAATACCGGAAGGATGCTCACCCAACTTACTATAGTGGCAATCATATTGGTCTAGATTGTAGCCATTGGTGCCTTCCCGGCTTGCCAGATACATGGAATGTGCTTCTTAATGCAGCATTAAGCTGACGAGAATATTGATTTTAGAGTAGAATTTCTTTGTATACAAACAAAATAATACAAAGATGTCCTGCATTAACATAACATGGTTGTATAATACAAACATAGTATGCTTGTTCTGGACGCGTATGATTCGTTTGTTTACTTAGGATTCCTCGTGTTAAGGATGTATGATTCATTGTTAGTCATAGTCTCAATGACTTTTATTAGTTTCCAATTTTCTACATTCTGGTATGTAATTGATTGTCAAATAAAGAAAGCACACGGATATAGTATTTTCATTTTGCAATACATATTTGTAAGAGGAATGATTGGTAAAGTTTCAATATAATTTTTATTTTCTTAAAGGCTCTGTTTTTATATGCATCTCTATATATATAACTAGTGTTATACCCGGCTTTTGGCCGGGATAATAACGAAATATGGGCTCAAACCCGTGTTAGGAACCTGAACACGTTAATAATTACCACCAGATTAGTGAAAACATATGGTTAAACAATGCAACAATATGCTAACAAACTTTAGTGGTGAAATACAAAATTAAAAATTTTGGTAGAGGACAGAAATAATAGGCTAAAAACTTTGATAGTGAAAGCAATAATGTTCAAAACTTCATCACTGTAAATCTTTAAACCCAAAACTTTAGTGATAAAATAAAAAGATTAAAATTTCTAAGATTAAAATGAAAATGTTAAAAAAAGTTGATGGTAAAAAGCAAAAACCAAATAATATTAGTGGTCAAATTAATAAAATCAAAAACTTAACTAAAATGTTAATAGGGAAAACAATAAAAACAAAATAAGTTTAGTCGTCAGAATGTGAAAGAGCAAGACTTTACTATTAACCTCAAATGTTTTTATATAGGATATATAACTAGTAACGAAACCCATACGATTGACGAGTAAGAGTAGTTCTAATATAAATAGTTTATAAATTTTGTTTCAAAGTGATTTAACAGAAAATATAAAAGGTTGTATTAAATTAACTGCGTTTTAAAAGATGTAAATAAGTGAAGTGAACATTCTAGGTAACATGTATCACCACTTTGTCAAGCAACAAATAAAACTCGCTGATCATCAAAAGTTATCAAAAACTCATTATTATTAGAAGAGCATGTTATATATTATTAGTAAACAAAAAAACTGACATCAATATTTGTAACACCCCAAAGTTTTAAGGTAAAGAAATTAACCCCTTTTTTATAGTTTTGACATTAAACTAATTTCCTACTATTTTATTCTTTTAGATATGAGGTTAATTTAGTTGGAACTTTAGCGGATAGTGGATAAAAATACCCTCAAAATTAGAAGAGGGTGTGGCAAGCTCATGGAGTGCCAACCATCTTTTCTTTGTGACTCACTCTTCCATCTCTCTATCTCTCCACCATTTTTCATGCATCTCATTCTTGTTTCTTTCAAAAATCAAAGCTTAATCTCTCAAGTTCATGAATAGAAATTACAATAATAATCATCACCATCAATCCTTATCAAGCAAAATTGAAAAGTTAGGGTTTGTGGGTTTTGTGGTGGTGGCCGAAAATTTAAGGGAAAAGGGGGAAGAAATTGTGAATTGAAAACCCTAAGCTATTATCTTCCATTGTTGAGGTATTGATTTCCATTATCCTAGCTTTTACTTGTTTTTGAAAATTAGGGTTCTTGAGACTTTCAATTTGGGGTTTTTTTTGCAAGAAAATGAGTTTTGTATAAATTTTCCCCAAATTCCTTAGGTAACCTAGTTTGTCATTGAGAAATATGTTGAGTTTGATTTAGAAATTTATATGTTCACTTGAAAGTGTTGGTTTGTGTGAAAAGTTGATTTTTTTTTTACTAGTTGATGAAATAATGATGAAAGTGGTAGAATGAGCTACCAAGTGATTTATTGATATAATAGTGATTTATTGAAAGTGATAGTTTGATTTATTGATGAAAGTAACCCAATGATAAATAGTTTGGGTTTGAACTTAGAAAGGCTAGTGATCAATGAGTATGACCTATGGACTAGTCAAGTTGGTGAATGGAAGCTTATGCATTTTTTGTTATGATCATAGGTTGAAGCTTATTGTGCATTGTCATAGTATTGTGTTATTATTCAAGAAGCGGAGGAGGTGAGTATATTTGCATACTTTTGTGTATACGTTGGGTCAATTACCACATGATGTTGAAGTTTTGTTATCCATATGTGGTAATTGATTTGGCGTTAGGCCCATGTGGGGCATAGTTTATGAGGTTTATGAGGCCTAAGAACCTCCGGGACCTAAGAATCCCGATAGTTGTTTGTGGGGCCTAAGAACCCCTTGTGATGAGACCTAAGAATCTCCGGGACCTAAGAATCCTGATAGTTGATATTGTTTATGTTGTTGCTTATATGGATCCATGTATAGTGTTTAGTGTGCAAAGGTGAGCATGTGATTGTGACATGACGATGTCATAGGTTACATGTAATAGCCCTTGTACGTTGCCCTCATTCGTGTTCATAAATGTATGCAAGTATATTCACTAAGCCTTTGCTTATATTTTAGTTGTTCATATTTTCTTATAGGCGGTTCCGAAAGAAGGAACTAAGTTGATTGATTTGAAGCTTGAAGTTAAAGTCTCTTTTGGAAGGATTGAAGGTAGATTGACACTTTTGTGTAGACAACTAGAAGTCCCTCCTCATGTATGGCTCATGATACACTTTTGTCATCTTGGAAATGCCTTGTTTTGGCTAGTTGAACATGTTTCAGGTTGTAAATGTTTTAAGATCGAGTCGTAAGTTTTTGAAGGGTAACTTGATCTTTTTAGTTGATTACCCAAGTTGGGCATTTGACCCATTTGGTGGGAAATGATGTTTGAATGTTGTTTACGTGATGAAATTGAAGGTATCAATGTTTTATAAGTTTGAAGTTTTAATTATGGTATTGAAAGATCAGTTTTGGAGGTTGAAAATCTTGCTAGTTGAGTTTTGGTGTCAAGAATTTTCTGCAGGTTTGGGTCAATAAATTCCCACTGCGGCGCAGTGGTTTAATCCCACTGCGGCACAGTGGGAATATTCTGTAAAAAAAAATGTCGTGTTTTTCAGTAATCGAGTCTAGTCCTTTCAAAGTGAATCCATTTCCATCTCTAAAAATGTCTTGTCAAAGTGTCCGGTTTATGTACGGTTAAGCCATTAAGACGCTTGAAGCTTATGACATAACCAAATCGAGTCCCGATGGCCATTCAAAGTTGAATTTCATTTATAAAGCTCCGATTAGGGTTTGACTTATGATTGTAAAATGTGTATTTGATAAGTGATGCACACGAAGCGATTATTGGACGTTTATAGTTGACTCTAACTTGTTGTAGCCGTTCAAGGTGAGTTTCGTAAACCCTCCCTACTTGATTGAGATTTGGGCTGAAAAGTGTACGTGCTTGTCTAATTGTTGATGAATCGATTGATTGATTGTTTGACTAACGTATTGACATGTTGCTCGGTTAATTATGCTACCGTTTATGAATACTTGTTGTGGTTTGGATAGCTGTACATACATGGAAGATGATTATAATAGGAGATGTGGTGGGAAGGCTGCGGGTGACCCTATATATAAGCACCAATGATTCCTTGAAAGTAGAATCGTAAGAAGTGTATGTGCATTGTGTTGTTGATTGATGGAAAACATTTTGATAAGGATCAGGACATAAGATCTCGCATGATAACATTTTCCCCCTTAACGTATTATAGATTTGTATTTGTATGCATGTGATTGAGATAACGTGACCCTGCCATGTTGATGGCATATTTCTGCCATGTTGATGGCATAACGAGTAAGTCCACGATTAGTGGCATAACGTGATTCCGCCATGTCGATGGCACAATCAGTAAGTCCACATTGTGGGATAACGTTGTTGATAACGATATTGTTTAACGTGTTTATTGTGTATGAATGCTTAGTTGTAACGGAACGTATATCGTGCATTATTTATTATATAAGTCGTGTCATTATAACTATGATTGAACATAAACTTTGACTTGTATTGATTTGTGATAACGTGAAACCTTTTAGGGTTTCCTTCCAACATGATTAGATATTCTAATTCTTATATATCGTTATCAGTTGTTATCCCGACACTTGTTTCCTCTTACGAGTCCTTACGAACTCACCAACTTTATGTTGACCCGTTTTAGTACACTTTTCAGGTGAACAGGTTAGCTCAAAGATGTATTGGATGATTGATTGCTTGATTATGCTAGAATTGGATTTGGACTTGGACTTCTTCGATCCATGATTCATTATTCCCGATTAGGGTTTATGTTTAGATGTGATCCGGTTACTTGCACTATTGAATGGTTCGTATAGATTTACTTGATCCTTTTATGCATTTAGTTTTACTTTACATAATTTCTATGTCGTGCTGTGCTATTTGTGTACACTCATGATTCCGCCTTGTTAGGGTGTTACACATACGCCACTAGTGCATCGAATGTAGGTGTTAGATTCAGACCGCACTTTAGCCGTTGGAATTTAATTGGATTTGAATTTGATTTTAAGTTGAAATGGTCATGTTATCTTGCAAGCTATTTTTTTTTCATGTATTGGATTCATTATGTGTATTATCTATATGTGACAATTTAATTGAAAATTTTCTACAAACTAACACGAGTGTGCTGGAGAGTGTGTAAGTGAGATAATCGGACAACATAAATCACGACCTGGCAATCGACTACTTCTTCTTTCTAACGTCACAATCGTCTTTTCCTATATATAAAAATGGTGCGAACAAGAGCAAACCTAAATGTTGAGGTTCAAACTGGTCAAGGACACCGAGGTAATCCAGGAGGTGGTCAAGGTAACCAAGGGGGCGGTCGTGGAGGCCAACAAGGAAAAATATTTGCGCACCGAACCAAGGTTTATGTGATGTGGATTAAAGGGTGATTGAGCTCGTTTATTAGCGATTCCCCAAAGGTAGAGTTGGTCTCTTTACGCCAGTTAAGTTTTCTTTATATTCGAGTGAATGCCTTTAGTAGGTCTTACGGCTCTCCTTTTATAGGAGAAGTGTTCTTGAGGAACAAGTAGGCCGCTTAGGGTTTCCTAAGTCTTAGACCGGGGATTTAATTTCCCTAATTATCAGTTGGGGATGATAAGATCAAATCCCTACTTTATAGGGGAATGATTCTTATCCTTTGCTGTTCGTTGCAGGAGCCTTCATCGTGAATGGTCCTTCATATCTCAGCCATTATGTTAAGGCCTTTGTACCGATAGAGGGGTATGTCATCAAGCCCCCCAGTCTGAGGTGATATGTTTCGCGAGATGTATATTGCCTTGGACTAAATCTAATCGTTCTTCATTCTTTGGGGGGTTGTTTATGAAAATTGATTAAAGACCGCCTTAGTTACCTTTCAATATCCAATTAAGGGGGTAGGTTTGCACGAATCCCTAGGAAAGCGATCAACGGGCGAAAACTCCATGCAGCCGATCATATAAATAGCCATACCACTTGTTTTTGACTTACTTTCTCTTTATTTTAGAAAAAACACTCCCCTTTCTCGTTCTAGGGTTTCTGCTGAGCACATCGTCCGATCACTAGGTACGCAACTGCTCCTTTGTTAATTTATGTCTTTGTCTTTTGATTCTGTATGTTCCGATGTTGAAAGGTGGTATTGAATCGACCGAGCAACTGTTATTTGGTCTAAATTAGAGAAGTTTGTGGATAAATATTTTCCTGGGAAAATATCATCGTTTCAAATACCATCTTACGGCGATACTATACTGACTCCCCCAGATGGGTATGTCGGTTTTTACATTAAATCAATAACTGATGGTAATGTCAGATACCCCTTCTCTACTTTTATGCTTGATGTTCTAGATTTTTTCGATATCCATATCTCTAATATCACACCATTAGGACTATCCAGAATAATTGCATTTGAAGTTATGTGTAGAGCATATGGTGGCGAGCCATCCTTAGATTTGTTTAGGTATTTTGCACAGACACATCCATATGGGGATTGGGTTACTGTGGGTAATCGTTCAAAAGCTGGTTGTTTTAAGAAAGGTGGTTTTGATATCGTGATTGGAAAAACAATTTTGTGTTTATGAGAGCATCTTTGATCCCTGCTGGTTATGAGGCTGTGATTGATAGGAAGTTATTGTGCATTCATAAAGATTTTGAAAATCCCTTTCCTGAATATGTGGTTGATGATTTGTGTGGGGAGATCCGAATGAATCCCATAAAGGTTGCTTGTTATCCTGATTATGTGTTGTATAAGGCAAGACTGATAGATGTCTTGCCACCTGGGCTGAATTTGGCTATTTGTGTTTACTGTCGAGTGGTCATTTATTTATGACATTTTGCTTTCTATTTTATTCAGATATGACTTTTAGGAAAGTTGTGAAGAAAGGTGTGAAGGAGGTGACCATAATACCTCACAATGAAGAACAGGGAAGCCTTGTTGCTGATGCTGGTTCGTCTGGTATTCAAAATGAGAATCTTGAGGTTTCGAGTGCGGTGAATCCTACCAACCTGAATGTTGATATGTCTGATGTCAAAGCTGTGCCTGCCTCTACCTCTAGCAGAGGTAAGAAGAAGAAGAGGGATGTTCCTGGATCAAGTGGTGCTCAGTCTGTTGCAGGGCGTCTTTTAAAGAAGAAAAAGGTTGTAGAGAGTGACAAAGATACTGTGTTTCGCGAGCCTGCTGCTCCAAAGTCAGGTGTGAATTTTTTTTTTCTGCTTCTTCTTTCTATTATTTTCTTTTCTTTTTTTTTTGACAAAAAATTCCTTCTTTGTAGACCTTCATGATCAAGAGATTCTAGAGTGGTTGAATGGTGAGGACATGATTGCAGAAGATGTCAAGAAAATTGACAATATGGACAATGAGACATTCCTTCGTGTCTTTAAAAAAGATCGTCAGTTCCATACATACCTTGATGCGGTTATTGCAAGGCGTTTTTCTAGGATGTCTGTTGATCTTAGGTCCAAGAATTTGGAGATGCATTCTTTGTCAACAACTATTGAAGATTTGAAGGCTAGAGAGGCCCGTTTTGTCACTACTGTTGAATCATCAGATATTGTTCAAGATTTGAGGCGACAAATTAATTTGTTGAAGGCAGATGCAATTGTTCATGATGAGGCAGTGTTGAAGTTGCAGGATGAGTTCGCCGCAGAGCGTGAGGTTGCCAAGTTGTTACGTGATCAAATTGATTTGTTGAAGGAGGACAGGGTTAGGTTGATTACAGAGGCCATTCCTCATGTGAGCAAATTTTTGTTGTATAGTGATGAAGTTGGGCAGCTGTTGGGGGAATTGACTTCTGCTGAGAGGGCATAAGAAAGGTCCACCGTGTTAGAGGAGTTTTCTACAGAGGGTAAGTGTGATCTTCGTTGCAGAGGTGATTTTGTTGCCATTGCTTCTCTGGACTTTGAGGTTGCTGACCAAAAATGGAAGGAAGCTTCTTTTCCGTTTTTAGAGAAGATTATTGATGATCCCAATGCTGCTGTGGATGACTTGCTCAAGATTACCCCCAGTGTGATTCAACCTGAGGTTGCTGCTAACCCCCAGTGATGCCGTGCGTGCCTTTGTCGTGGCGAATGTGCCCTTTTCGAACAATCTTCTTTTGATAACAGCTTGTAATGCTGTCTTGGATAATTTACTTTTAATGTTTGTAGATATTTGAAATTTGTGTCTTGTTAATATTAACCGTGTTTGCAGCTTTAGGAGCCGTCTTTTTTGCAGCTTGAATGCTGTCTTTCTCTTTTCTCTCTCTTTTTTTTTTCCAGCTTGAATGCCGTCTTATTTTGCACCTATTTGTTTTGCATGCTTGTTTTGTGTGGATATATCCGTAGGTTTCTATAGGACTATTGGTCCTTTTGTTCTCCGGAGTTTTATATTCATGGGTGTCCCCATTTTATTTTGAAATTTTTGTGGCGCATATTTTTGCGTCTTCTTTTTTCTTTTTCTTTCTTTTTTTTTTAAATAAAGGAGGAAGGAGGAAACAAAAAGCCTTTATTACATAAAAGTTGAGGTTACATACCATATCCTCTAGGCTTTGGAAAAAGAAAATGTAATGGGCCTTGTCAAATGGGCCATTCATTATTATCCATGGTATGGTCTGTCATTCATAGATATTTCACTACAGCTGTCTCGGTCTTCGTTAGAAAGCTTTTTGGCCTTTCCTTCTAAGGTTGCTATTCTTCCATTCGTTTCGTACTTGATCAGGCCGTGCATTACGGATGGAACCATTCCAAACTTTTGGATTCTGGGCCTGCCCAGAATTGCTTGAAAAGGTGAAGTTCCACTAACTACCGTGAATGTGATCTTCTCTTTTCGTTTCCAATGTCCCTTTACGATCGTTGTTTGCACAGATAATTTTCCCAACGGTTCGGCTGTGTCACCAGAGTACCCTTGAATCGAAGCCCCTGCCTTTCTGAAGTTCATTCGTGTCAAAGGATTTAGCTTCCAGAATACTTCTTCGTACAGGACATTGCACTCACTCCCGGTATCTACTACTATTTCTTTTGCCTTTGAGACCTCTAGGAATGCTGAAATTATTAGGGGATCTCTGAAGATTCTGCCATTATAGATGGGTGGGAAAGTGATGCTGGGTACGTTCCCCCTGTAGGGCCTTCGATACGAGTATCCAATCTTTTTCTTCATGAAAGTGTAGATAGTTTTGTCGGGGACTTTCTTTTTGTCATCTGTCTCATCTTCCTTCTTAGGATGTTGCTGTTGTCTAACGCTTTTCACCAAGTGTGACAGCTTTCCTTCGTTGATTGCTTCTTCGATTGCTTTTCTTAATTGCCAACATGTATTCGTGTCGTGGCCATAATCCCTGTGAATCTCACAGTATTTTTCGGGGTCCTTCCTATTTTTGCAGCTCAGCCTGGGAGGTGTTGGAAAGGTCTTTGCGACACTTTCAGTGAGGAGTATCTCCTTCGGACTCTTATGGAGTTCCGGTAGGTTGACCTTCAAATATCCTTTTTCGTCCTTGTTGTACGGGCCGTATCTTGGCCTTTCTCTATCGTTATTCCATTTCCCTTTCCTATTCGTCTGAGTCTCCTTGTCCCGGGTCGGGCTAATGTCCCTTCGGCGCGGTATTCCTTGCATCAAGGTAACGTGCGCTCTTTTCTGAACGGCTTCGTAAGTTTTCGGGAGGTCTCTATACAGAAATTCAACGAGTGCCGATATCCTTTGTGACTCGGGAAGATCCACGATATCTTCTGTTTCGGTGGTGAACCTGTCGAGGAATGCCCTGCAAGGCTCTGTTTCCCTTTGCTTTACCCCATGGGCTGCCACATGGAGTTTCTTATGTTTCTTCTGTTGGCTGAAGCAGACTCTAAATTTTTCCTTAAGGTCCTCGAAGCTAGTGATGGACCTTTTCGCCACGCTTTTTAGCCATTCTCTGGCATCCCCTTCGAGCGCATACCTGAACATCCGACACACAACCGATACGTTCCAGACCTTCATTTCGGCCACGCCTTCGAATGCTTCAATGAAGTCATCCGGGTCACTTTTCCCTTTGTATGTTCCGTGATGAGAGGGGTATTTTAGATCTTTTGGGAGGGGATAGTTCTGTATCCATGCGATGAATGTTTGTTTTCGACGTTTCCCCCTACCATTTGCAATTCTAGGGCATTTTGATACACCGGAGCCCCCCAGTTCTGTGGTCCGTAGGGTCCTGGTGCAGAGAAAGGAACGATATGTTGTGGTGGATAATACTGATGGAACTGTGGCTGCCCTGTTTGAGGATTTTCGTAGGCCCCTCCGATGGGTCGGATGCCATATGGTTGGGAAACATGTTGTGAACTTCCCGCTCCATTCATGCCTTCGTATCCAAAGCCCTGCGGTATGGGATAACTTTGTCCCGTAGGACCCTGCGGGATCTTCCCTGAAGGCCCTGGTTGACCTTGGCCCATGGGCCCTAAGAGAATAGAGCCTGGGAGCGCATGGAAGGTCGGGCCCACGTACTGTTGTGTCCCTTCGGTGGGTACTCGAAAGATCAGAGCAGAAGACCCGACATGGGTTTGTCCTTAATTTTGATGCGTTCTAGCCGAGACTCCTGAATGGCCTCCGGGCGGTATCTCATGTCTTGGAGGTGCGTTACCTGTCGCATCAGGCCCTCTCGGGGTCGGTTCAGATCGGGGCACGTTAGGAGTGTGGTTGTCCTGTCCCACAGCGGGGACGTCGCCTCTAAGATTGGCTTCGGGCGCCGTGTTCCCTGCGTCTTCTGGTTGTGTTTGGTGTAGAGGTGTTCGAGGTCTTAAACCTTCGCTTCCCAGGCCAAACCCATAACCTTCTTCGGGTCGAAATCTTGGATTCCGCGGATAACGCCGAAGCCCTCTCGGGGGGGGGGTATCAGCGTCGTAGTCGTCGTCTGTTTCCCCGTCAAAGTTCAGCGTCCTGGTGACGCTATCGAGTGCTCCCGTTCTCCTGAGATACCTGATGGTACGGCTAATGTGGCCATAATTTCTAATGATGTAGTCCGGATCGAACAATTGCAGGGGTCCGGACGTGGACCCTAGTACAAATTCCCTTCGTCCCTCCGATGTTTGTTCGGGGCGACTAGTGTTGATGTCAGCTCCATGATCGACGGGTTGGCCATCACCCCCAGCCGCTTCGGTTGTGGGTCCGGACCCTGGGTGGGGTTTTCGGAGTTTCCATTTTCGTTGGTTTGTTGGGAGTTCTGACCAAACCCTGGCGGGACATCAGCCATGTCTCGATTCGATACAGAAAACAATGCCTACACTGGTTATGTGATGTGGGTCCCACGGATGGCGCCAAATGTTTGCGCACCGAACCAAGGTTTATGTGATGTGGATTAAAGGGTGATTGAGCTCGTTTATTGGCGATTCCCCGAAGGTAGAGTTGGTCTCTTTACGCCAGTTAAGTTTTCTTTATATTCGAGTAAATGTCTTTAGTAGGTCTTACGGCTCTCCTTTTATAAGAGAAGTGTTCTTGAGGAACAAGTAGGCCGCTTAGGGTTTCCTAAGTCTTAGGCCGGGGATATAATTTCCCAAATTTTCAGTTGGGGATGATAAGATCAAATCCCTACTTTATAGGGGAATGATTCTTATCCTTTGCTGTTCGTTGCAGGAGCCTTCGTCGCGAATGGTCCTTCGTATGTTAGCCATTATGTTAAGGCCTTTGTACCGATAGAGGGGTATGTCATCAGAAAAGGTCATGGTAGAGGCCATGGTGGTCGTGGTGTTGGCCGTGGTGTTGGCACGGGTCATGTTAGAAACCCTGATTTGGTCACAATCTTAACTGAACACTTGGCAGCTACAATGCCAACTATTGGGAATAAGTGGCTACTACAATGGGCGCTGTTCCAAATCAGAATCAAGGAGGAGCACCTGAAGATGTAGTGGAACCGGTAAAGGTTGAACTGGAGCAAGTGAATCAGGAACAAATAAGAGGACTTCAACGCCGAAGTAGTGTTTGTTGGGGATGGTGTGTATGTAAGCCAAGGGCCCAGGAGATTCCCCAGAAATGATGAGTATGCAGTGGGACGAAGAAGTTGCACTTACACTAAATTCAAGAAGTGAGGTCCACCTGATTTCAATGGAAAAGGAGGAGCAAGTTTATTTATGAAGTGGTTGGAGAAGATGGAGGCTGTAATGGATATAAGTGAATGTTCACCACATCAGAACGTGAGATATACTGCAGGTTCCTTTACCGATGATGCACTGTCTTGGTGGAACACTCTGTTAGGATCTCGTGGGAGAACTGCTACTTTGGAAACACCATGGGGTGAGTTTAAAGAGATTATGAAGAGTCGCTTTTGCCCACTGAATGAGATGCAGAAGATTGAACAAGAGGTTTGGCATCATGCAATGGTAGGAGCTGGACATGTAGAGTATCCCAGCAAGTTCCAAAAATTAGCTAGATTGGTACCTCACTTGGTAACCTTTGAGTCAAAGTTGATTGAGAGATACATCTATGATCTTATCCCTCAGATTCATAACACTATGACAGGCATTCCTCCTTATACGATTGAAGAAGCTATCCGAAGAACTGGTGCTATGACCGATGACTGATGTTCAATATTTTATACCATTTCCCACATGACTTTAGAACCAGTTATTCATTATTTTTATAGTTTTATATTCAACTTGCGATGCTTTGAGGGTGTGTTAAATGTTTCAGGTTGAAAATTGATTAGACGAATGAATTGGTTAATTTTGATGACATATGGAAGAAACAGGAGAAGGATTCGGTCAAAATCTAGTGAAAGACGAAGAAAACGAATTCTGGAGTGTGTAACTCCTGTTACTAAACTAACGACCGTTACTAAGGAATTTTCTGAAATCCCTGTAACGGGCAGTTAAGACAATAACGGCCGTGAGCTTTGCATTGGCGTGTAACGCCCGTTACTGGGCTAACGCCCGTTAGGCCCGAAGAAGCCGTGTAACACCCGTGACTTGACTAACGGCCATTACACGAGGATTTTGTATATATGCACAATTAGGGTTCTGAATTATGGGACGAATTTTGATAGAATTTTTCTTGAGTTTCTCATACTTTCTAGCACTTTGGAGCAAACGAGTTGTGAGGGTTTTTCATCTTTTTAGCTTCGGATTGTAATCATGATTGCTACCGGATATTCTTTAATCTTTTTGTATAATATGATTTCTTCTCTATTTGTTTGTTCTTGTGTTTTAATTATGAGTAGCTAAATCTCCTGCACCCGCTTGGGTAGTAAGTATGTCATAGGTTCGTTTTAATGTTACTTGCAAGTGTTGAACAAGATTTTTATGTTTAATCGTAGATCCACATTTATTTGGGTTTAAATATTGTTTTCATCTTTTTGGCGCCGGTGCCGGAGACTTAAGTTTAAGTATTGTTAAATTTAGTGGTTCGATCCTTTTAAGTCCCAACTATTACTAGATGAGTGTTGAAGACACCTCTATGTCAATGGTGAGTGTACTTTGCAACACAATCACTTAATCTGGACGAGGCCAGTTTAGAGTGATTGTGTACCAGGTTAACCGGAGAGTTACTTATTAAGGTGACAGTCGGAATAAATAAATACAAAGCAATAAATGAATGACAAATATTTATAATTGGTGAGACAATATGTAATTTTCAAGTGTATTTTATTTATTGATTGTTAAGTAAAATACAAGGTTGTTGCGGAACCAAGATAATACAAAGATGTAAATATCGTAACAACCTATGAAATACAATTGATCTATACTTGGAAATTCTCCTAACAATCGAAACACTTAAAGTTGTGAAATGTTCCTTTTTGCGATTGAGAGAATATTGCACAAGTTCACCAATATTGCAGAATGTATGTGTTCGCAAAGTTAATGAAATGCTTGGGCAAGGACCTCTATTTATAGTCGAAGTATGAGCATTGGGATCTCAACTTCGAAGTACAAATATGGTTGACAGCACACAAAAGTATTAGTAAATAATCCTTTGTATGTGCTAAATAAAGTAAGACAAAAGGTTACTTTATTCAACCACTCTACATCTTTGCACTTTTATCCACAGACAAGATTATTGTCCGGTTAAAAGGATGTAGTGTAAAAGGTCCTCCTCGTAAAGCTTTGTAAAGGCATTTACACTGAAGGATCTCCAGTTAATTGATCTGGTGAAATGTCAACTGGGCTTCGCTGCCATTGCTATTTCCTTTCTTCCACTTGTTGTCTTCGACTTCAACTGGAAGGTCTTCAGATTTATGTCTTCAGATCTTAACTGGAGGAAGTCATCAGTTGCTTAACCTGTACAATGCAACTGGACTTCTAATATTTCGGACAATTCTTCATTCTCTCCAGATGCAGCAGGAGAGCTCCAGTTTATAGCCAAAACTGGACCTAACAATCCTTTCTTGCATTCATTTGTGAGGAAGTTAGTTGCTTTATTAGATAGCTTTTATTTTTGTTTTTAACTTATTCCTTTTTGTCCCTGGTGCGGTTAACGTTTTGTCTTGTGGTGATTGTGCACGTTTTTAGTAGTTGATAAACACAAGAGCTTATGGAAAATCTTTGGTCAGTCCTTAGTCTAATCCAGGAAGAGCCAGACATCTCTTAGTATCACTTAACAACACGGAGACCTCTACATCTAACAGGATAGAGCCAGAAACTGCAGAGCAAGTCCAAGAGGACATTGATTTGGATCAACATTATTCGAAGAAAGATTCACCCACAGGGATCCATTTCAGCACTAATTTCTTAGAATCAAGTGGTGTTTTAAAATCAGGTGATAGTTCAGAAGAGGAAGATAACAAGGACATTCTATACCTGGTTCAGCAGTAATTCTTTGGGTAAATTAACCAGTTCAAGCAAGAAGAACGGGTGATAAAGAACAACCAATCAACTCCAACAACCGTCTTTACAGGGATCGAAGGAGAAACATACCGGCCAACCATGGCAATGCTATTCGTTCTCCCGCCACTGGGATCTTAAAGGAACTCATCTGAAGAGTGTTGAGGAAGAGAAGTTCGATGGAGTAACAAACAGTCATCCTTATGGCCATTTGGAAAGGTTTGAAAAGAGTTGTAGGTTTTACAATTATGGCGAAAGATAGAATGATATCGTGAAACTTGAGCTCTTTCCACTTACTCTTTGTGGAGAGGCAAAACCTTGGCTCAAGGAACAACTGGATGATTTGTACTCCACATGGGCTGAACTTCGGGAAGGCTTCATTGATGAGTTCTATTCTATAAGAACTCAAAGTCAACTGGAGAATAAGATCAGGGCATTCACTCAAGAAGCTGGTGAAGATGTAGTTGATGCTTGGAAACAGTACAAGGAAATGCTCTGAAATTTTCCAGGTCATAATATGAATACTGAAGCAGTGGTTGAGATCTTCTATGATGGTTTGCTTAGGAAAACTAGAAGGGAACTTGCAGCTGCGTTCGGGGGTAGTTTAAATAATGTGACTCCAAGTGAAGGATATAAAATCTTGGATGACATGGCTAAGAAGTTCTCTGTCTGAGAAGAAACTCAAAGTAGGAGATCCGCGAGTAAGACTGTTGCTAAGTTGGAAAGTAGTGAAGAGTCGAGTTTGGTTGCTGAAGTCAAAGCACTCTCGAAGCAAATGAATGAGAGGTTTGGTAACTAAGATGCAAGGTTTAAGAGTATTGAGAAAGATATAAAGGGCATAGCGGATGGATGTGACTACTGTGGAGATATGCACTACTCGGAAGATTGCCCGGATAAGCTGACTCGGGATACTATAACCAGAACACCGGTTATAAAAACCGGCAATTGGGTGGTTCTTATCCCTCATCTTCATTTAATAATGCTAATAATTACCCTGGGTTTGGTGGCAACAAGTTCAGCAGGTTTAGCAATCAGCAAAACGCAAACGCTGAGTTGAGAGACATCATGAAGGACTTGGTCGGTGCTCAGAAAGCAACCAACGAGAAGGTGGAAGAACAAAACAAGAAGATGAGTTCGCAATGGGATTCCATGACTACTCGTTTGGACGGTTTGGCTCATAAGCTTGAGCAAAGTACAAAGAGCACTCAGGCGACATTTCAAGATATAGAAGCTAAACTTGAAAGGCTAGGAAACTCCAATAGGCAGCCCGGTACTCTACCGAGCAACACCTAGCAAAATCCTAGGCCATAGCAGAATAATCAGGGATCCGGACAGAAGTACAACCATCTGAATGCTTGAAATGAGCAAGTCAATGCAATCACAACAAGAGCAGGTAATACTTATAACTATGCAAATCCTTTCCTTTTGTGCAGGTTGAAGCTGAAGAAGCTGTTGATGACACCGGCCGTGAAGACACCGGCCGAACCCAGCCGTGAAGACACCGGCCGTTCCATCAATGTCCATTGAGAAACCAGTTTCGGCAGAACCACCGGTTAAACCATATCAACCGAAGATACCATTCCCTCAACGGTTGAAGACAGGGAAGATCAAGGAGAATTTTAAAAAGTTTGTGGATTTAATCCAAAATATTAACATTACTCTTCCTATAGTTGACCTCCTTGCAGGTATGCCTAACTATGCAAAGCGATGATCAAGAATGAGATTCCCCCAAAATTGGAAGATCCAGGGAGTTTTCTTATCTCTTGTGCTTTTGGTGCTTTTCTATGCAAGGCATTGACCGATCTTTGGGCCATTATTAATTTAATGCCTTATTCTGTCTACAAAAAGTTGTCTTTAGGTGCATTGACCCCAACCCACATGAGCATTAGGCTCGCAGACCGATCATTCCAATATCCCACGGGGATAGCGGAAAAGATGCAGATTAAGGTGGGTTATATGATTTTCCCAGTTGATTTTGTTATTCTAGAGATGGAGGCGGATGTTAATGTCCCTTTAATTCTCGGCCGACCGTTTTTCATGACCGCGGATGCTATCATTCGTGTTAAAGCTAAGGAGATTTCCTAAAGGGTTGGCGATGACCGGGTTGTTTTTAATGTTGATAGAGCTCTTAAGCATCCTTACTCATGTGATGAATCTTGTTTTAGGATTGATGTAGTCGAAGAAGAAGAAGCTTTGGAAAAGGAGCTTATGGATTTCTTGGATATGGAAGAAGATGAAGCATTTCTAGCTTGTAGTGAAGAAGAACAAGAATTGGTTGGTGAGATGGTGCAGGAGATCACGACGTTGAGTGTTGATGAAATGCCACCGGAAGATGAAACATTTGAAGAGATCACTATTGATGATAGAAGACGAGTGTTAACTTCGATAAAGAACCCTCCTACCGATTTGGAACTCAAACCACTTACGGACCATCTAGAATATGCATATCTTGAAGGTACGTCTTTCTTACCCGTGGTCATTTCGTCCTCACTTTTGGAGGATGAAAAGTCTAGACTTATGACCGTCCTTAAGGCCCATAAAAAGGCCTTTGCATGGAAAATTTCCAATATCCAGGTATAAGTCCAGAATTTTGTAAGCACACTATAAATTTTATTGATGATTTTAAACCGGTTATGCAAAGGCAACGTAGATTGAACCCGAACATGAAAGATGTGGTAAAAAAAGGGATAATTAAATTGCTTGATGCGGGAATCATATTCCCCATATCTGATAGTTCATGGGTAAGTGCAGTACATTATGTACCAAAAAAGGATGGGATGAGTGTAGTCTTAAATGAAAAGAATGAATTGATTCCCACTAGAACTGTCACGGGGTGGAGGGTATGTATTGATTATCGGAAATTAAACGATGCAACCCTCAAAGATCACTTTCCCTTGCCCTTTATTGATCAAATGCTCAAACGGCTCGCTAGAAACGAGTATTTTTGCTTTTTAGATGGGTTCTCCGGGTACTTCCAAATACCCATTGACCCCAAAGACTAAGAAAAGACCACGTTTACCTATCCCTATGGCACTTATGCTTATAGTAGGATGCCATTTGGTCTTTGGAATGCCCCTGGAACTTTTCAAAGATGTATGATTGCCATTTTTCAAGACATGATCGAAACTTCCATGGAAGTTTTCATGGATGATTTCTCTGTTTTTGGTAGTTCTTTTGAGAATTGTTTAGAAAGTCTTGATAAAATGCTTGAAAGATGTGAAAGGGCACACTTGGTCTTAAATTGGGAAAAATGTCACTTTATGGTGCAGGAAAAGATTGTGTTGGGACATAAAGTTTCTAAAGCGGGTCTAGAGGTTGATAAAGCAAAAATTGATGTAATCGCTGAATTGCCTCCACCGACCAATGTTAAATCAATTAGAAGTTTTTTGGGTCATGCCGGTTTTTATCATAGGTTTATAAAGGATTTTTCAGAAATAACCCGGCCAATGACCAAGTTGTTGGAAAAGATGTCCCATTTGTTTTTGATAATGAGTGTCTTAATGCATTTAACTTGTTAAAGAAAGAATTGACTAATGCACCAATTATGACTTCACCCGATTGGTCATTACCCTTTGAGTTAATGTGTGATGGTAGTGACTTTGCTTTAGGGGCCGTTTTAGGCCAAAGGGAGGATAAACATTTTCGTCCCATTTCTTATGCTAGCAAGACCTTGAATCCTGCCCAACAAAATTACACCGTTACTGAGAAAGAGTTGTTGGCTGTTGTCTATGTTTTTGACAAATTCCGTCCCTTCTTGGTTTTGAATAAGACTATTGTTTACATGGACCATTCAGCATTGAGGTACTTGTTTTCAAAACAAAATGCTAAGCCCCGTCTCATCCGTTGGGTCTTGCTTTTGCAAAAATTCGACATTTAGATCAAGGATAAAAAGGGGGCGAAAAATGTGGCAGTCGATCATTTAAGTAGGCTCGAAAACCCTCACCATGAGGACCTGCAAGAGCATAAGATTAATGATTATTTTCCCGATGAAGATTTGATGCAGGTACAAGGTGAAGAAGAACCATGGTTTGCAGACATTTCTAATTATCTTTGTGCTAACATTCTTCCTGAAGAAATGACATCTCAACAAAAGAAGAAATTCTTTTCTGAGATTAAGCATTATTTTTGGGAGGAATCGTATTTGTTTAGAAGGTGTGCAGATGGGATGATCTGGAGGTGTGTTTCCGGTGCTGAAACCCGGAAGATATTGGATTCATGTTACTATGGACCTACCGGTGGTCATTATGGACCGTCCGTGACCGGTAATAAGGAATATGATGCTGGATTTTATTGGCCGACCATTTTCAGGGAAGCAAAGACTTTGGTGGAAGTTTGTGATGCATGTCAACGTCAAGGTAATATCACTAAAAGAGACAAAATGCCTCAACAAATGATACATGTATGTGAGGTATTTGATGTGTGGGGGATTGATTTTATGGGTCCTTTTCCTCCATCACATAAGTTTCTTTACATTTTGGTAGCCGTTGATTATGTGTCCAAGTGGGCCGAGGCTAAAGCTCTTACGACTAATGATGCTAAAGTTGTAATTAAATTTTTGAAAATGTTGTTTAGTCGTTTTGGTGTAGCAAAGGCCTTAATTAGTAATCGTGGGTCACATTTCGCAAATCACCAACTTGCTAAGGTTTTAAAGAGGTATGGGGTGACCCACCGGTTCTCTACCTCTTATCACCCTCAAACAAGCGGCCAAGTGGAAAACACAAATAGAGCTTTAAAAAGGATTCTTGAGAAAACCGTTTAGGATAACTCCAAAATTTGGGCTAAGAAGCTTGATGATGCTTTGTGAGCGTTTTGAACCCCTACAAGACTCCAATTGGTACTAGCCCTTATAAGCTTCTTTATGGTAAAACTTGTCATCTCCTGGTTGAGATTGAGCACAAAGCCTATTGGGCTTTGCAAAATTGTAATATGGATCTAATTTTGGCTGGTGAGAAAAGGTTTTTGCAGTTGCACGAGTTAGATAAAATGAGGTTGCAAGCTTATGACAACTCCATGCTATACAAGGAGCGTACAAAAGCTTGGCATGATAATAAGATCAAGAGGAAGGAGTTTAAAGTCGGTGACAAGGTGCTTTTGTTCCAAGTATAAACTTAAAGCACCAAAGCTCAAATCGAGATGGATTGAACGGTATGTGGTGAAAAGAAGTTATTTGTCCGGATATGTGGAGTTGTATGACAATGATGAGAGTTTTAATGTGAGTAGACAACGCTTAAAGCATTATCATGAAGAAGATGAAGAAAATGCGGAGGTGTTCGAAATTGGCTTTTATGCCATCTACAAGTGAAAGTAAAAGGTGATCTAGTCAAGCTAAGGACTCGTTAATAACTTAAGCGCTTCTCGAGAGGCAACCCGAGTTCGTTTTATTTTATTTTTCATTTTGTCTTTTTATTTTCTTTCCTTAAAATCCAAAAATCCATAAAAATTTTAAAAATTTAAAAACCCAAAAAGATTTTGTTTAATTTTTATAATTTTTTTTAATTATTTTTCAGTTTTTAATGTTGTTGTATTGAGAGTTGCAGGTCCGAAGGTCGTCCCGTGTGGTAAGGTAATCGTTTCGCGAAGGTATGTACAGGTGTCGTTAAATAGTTGGTCACGATCAGTCCTGTCGTCTGTTAAGTGTCAAATGTTCGTTAGAATGTGATTTCTCAAGAGGCGTGTAACGCCCGTTAGGAGGGGGGTTTTGTGTTTTGCTTGTAAAGGCCAGTTAGGTCTTGAACGGCCGTTAGTGCCCTTTTGATTTGTAACGCCAGTTAGTATAGTCATGCCCGTTACACGGCTTCATAGAGCGTAACGCCCGTTTCTCCTCTAACGACCGTTACACGCTGAATATATGGATAAGTAAGGTCGGTTGCAAGTAGAATCACAAGTCTAACACTTACAACAAAAGTCGAACGACATATATAAAAAAAAAAAAAAGAGAAAAGGGTCTAGGTTAATTAATTTTGTTCTCTCTTTTTCTTCCATTAATTCTTTAAGTCTATCTTCAATCCAAATCAGGTATGTGTTTCTTTAATCTTTTCTTTTTAATTTTCGTTTATTTATCTAGATTAAAGGAAGTTCTTGAGAAGATTGCGTGTGTTGGATTTAGGTTTAATGGGATATGGTTGTTTTGTTAATAATATATTGTAGAAGCCATATGCCTAGATTACATGATTAAGTTTTTAGTGGTTACTTCCCCATTATTTAGTTTAAGTGTGGGGGAATTCAAGTTTGTAGATTTTTGAAATTAATGGGTGCATCTTTGTTAAATAATTACTTAAATTGATTTTGTTATACTTAAAGTTTAATTTTCTTTAATTAGGGAATGAATTTTAATTTCATAATTTTCGTGATTAATTAACAAAATAAGGTTGAGACTGGATATGGATTTTGGTGATTTATTTGAACTACTTGGTTGTAATGATGGATTTAATTTATTAGTTAAATTGCTTAAATTGATTTTGTCAAAATTAAGGTTTTTGTTCTATTATATTATAGAAAGATTTTAACTAGATTATTTTTGTGATTTAACTTGTGGAATATGTTTTTGGGCGGTAAGAGTGATTGTAATGAGTTAATTTAAATGAGATCTTAATTAAAGTTTAAGTTGAAGAATTATGTTCTTGTTGAAGTTGTTTTGTAGCCTTATATGTTTTTGTTTAATTTTGTAGATGGCTACCAAGAGACAACGAGATACGCAAAGGGCTGCAGCTGTAACACCCCGCTAAAGCGGAATATACGGGATGCACAGATAAGCACAATTGCACACAGTACAAGTTCCAACACAGCCATTAATCATTAGCAAAGAACAGAAGTACGATAGTTATTACAGAACATAAGATGTACACAGAATAGTCAATGAACAAAAGACAGAACAAGTTGTCTTTAAGTACCAAGTCTTGAACAGAACTAGCAAGGGAAGTCTTCACAGCTCCTGATCTTGTACGCTTGAACAATCGCCAAATGAGATGAGCTTAAAGAGGAAGACTTCTATGCTAAAGATCTATAAGCCTAGCCTGAAAAGCATGTAAGTTCAAAAGGTCAACTACAAAAGTAGTTGGTGAGATCCACATAATGTACTTTTAGTTTACCTATACATATATATGTATAATAAGAACAAGATCATAAGTTTTGTACGTTGAACCAATGTACTTTGTAATAACAAGAACTAGATCAAGATCTGTACATGAAACATAAGTACTTTATAACAATAAGAACTCGGTAAAGAACTGTAACATTGAACATAAGTACTTTATAATAGCATGAATTGAACAAGTGATGTGTATTTTCTAGTCTTAAATTTATGAACACGAAATACCTAGCTACTGACTACTACACACTTGCGGGCAGTGAACCCGTTCGTATGCAATATAGTTGACTTGGTAAACCGAGGTCGAACACAAGGACTTAATAAGCAATTGTTACAGTAAAGTGATTCAGATTAAAAGGGGGTTTTGTGACCGAATTGTCACGTTGCAAAGTTAGTGAAGAAAGTCAGTAAACCCGGAGGATTAATCGCAAAGAGTATTTGATTGGTTGAATCTTAACACAGATTTAGAAATGAACACCTACTTGGATCAGCTCACATGCCAATCATCGGGTCTAAATATTACTTGCATTTGTTGAACGACTCAAAAATTAGACAAGATGAACTCCCGTTATACTTGAAACTTCAACTGCTCAAAACATAATTATTGCTCCCGCACTTAATTTCTCCTCTAAACAGTTAAGCATTAAATTCCTGAGTTGATTTTATGATTTAATCTTTTGAAAGCTTTCTCCCGAACTGCTTATTCGCCTAATCAGATCCCTCTATCATAGACGTTTACACATTCGAAATGAATTTAATTGTTTTTAATCTTTATCGTTGATTTCTCCCCAACTCCAACGATTTCAGGTTAATTATAGACAGATTAACCATTTCATAAATCAATTGACAATGATATAGATTTATCCCGAACGTCTAATTACAATTATCAATCAATTAATATAAAAGTTGAAAACAATATTTAATTCCAGATAAATGTGGATCTTCGATTAAACATATAAACCTTGTTCAACATTCACAAGCAACATCAATTCGACCCTATGACATGCTTACTACCCAAGCGGGTGCTAAAGATTTAGCTATTCATATTAAAAACACAAGAACAAACAAATAGAGAGGAAATCATATTATACCAAATGAATGACGATAATCCGGTAGCAATGATGATTACAATCCCGAGCTATAAAAAATAGGTGAAACCTTAATCACTTCTTTGCTCCAAAGTATTCCTAAGTATATGAAAAACTATCAAAATTATGCCAATTATTCGTCCAAAAGTGCAGAACCCTAACTAATCCTATGTACAAAACACACGTGTAACGGCCATTACTGGGATAACGGCCGTTACTTTTATACTTAAGGCCTAACGGGAGTTACTGGGCTAACGGCCGTTACTTTTATACTTAAGGCCTAACGGGAGTTACTGGGCTAACGGCCGTTACTCTTCAGTTGATTTATAACGGCCGTTAGTTCTCTAACTGCCAGTTACAGGAGAAACCACAAACCACCTATGTAACGGCCGTTACTGGGCTAACGGCAGTTACAACTTCCAGATTTCGTTTTCTTCGTCTTTCGCTCGATTTCACCCGAATCTTTCTCCCGTTTCTTCCTTAACTCATCAAAATCGACCAATTCATTCGTCTAATCAATTTCCAACCTGAAAACACTCAACACACCTTCAAAGCATCGAAAGTTGGATATAAAACTATCAAAATGACGAATAATTGGTTCTAAAGTCACGTGGGAAATGGTATAAAATATGACACATCAACAAGAACATATAATGAACTTTAGGTATAAGTTGTCACTGCTAAACCGATTGGCTAGAACTGATCTTTAATGTAATAGTTTGCTCATATAGCTCAAGTACTTCAAATAAGGTCTATGTCAGGACAATGACATGAGCAAGAACAAATAATATGCATCCTCCTGAACTGTGGAGAATGAGGGTGGGCGTACCCTAAACAGCGCTGTCCATAATTACCTACGGTTCATTCCCTGAACTGTGGGAGATGAATTGATAGCAGTGAACAAGAACTTAACAAGTACATGTACGAACTAGAACATGGTAAAGATCAAGTACAGTAGTATAGATGTATTTAAGATCCTGCCCATTCAAGACTTAAACACTCTGTAAATCAGTTTCAGAATTGTATCATAAGTAGTTCAAGATCATAAAATAGTACGTAAGATAGTTCATGAACATAAGTACTAGTACAAAATAGTTTTCATGCTTTTCAGTCCCCGATAAAGAGCTTTGAACAAAATGTACGAAAGGGGGATTAGTGAACTCACAGTGATCTGGTACAAGCACAGAGAACAAGCACAAAGAACAAGTACAGAGATAGATAAGTTATATCTATTACAATCCAAGCACGTCTTGATGGATGCCTAAGTACATAACATTGATCATAAATAAGTACATATATTAGTTCAAGTGATATTTAATCACTGAAGTGTCCTTGATGAACTGATGATTTGGTCCTTTGAAGTTCTTTGAAGGTTTTGACTCAAAAGAGTTTTAAATGAACTTTTAGTACATGAACTGGACTCGAACTGAACGTCTTTGAACTCACACATAAGTACATATCGTGTTAATGAGTTGAACATGTCTTTAATAATGAACTTTAGCCTTTAGAACTTGACTTAATTGTTTATAGAACTCGTACTTTGATATTCAAGATAGAACATGTCTTAAATGTACTTAATTAGGGTTTGCACTTTGTACATTGTCTTAGATCGACTTATGAACTAGCTTTAATGTTAATGAATAGCCTTTAATGTGTTTAATCAAGTGATAATGATGTTAAGAACTGATATGGTGATTAAGGATCATGTGTGGTATGATAAAGAACAAGTACATGTTGTTTTGTGGTTAAACAAAGTTGTCTAGGGTTTTGGACATCAAGATCGTCCCACTGGCTAGCCAAGATCGTCCTGGTTACACTTCAAGACCGTCCTAGGAGCTACAAGGTTGTCCTAGGAACAAGTAGTTCAAGATCGTCTCATTTGTACTCAGCTCAAAATCGTCTTAGGTATTCAAGGCATCAAGATCGTTTTAGGTGCACAATACTTCAAGATCGTCCTAATGGACATGAACAAGTTGTCCCAATGATTTCATGGACAAGCAAGTCTCATGATCGTTTCAAGAACAAGTGTTTGAGCCAAACCAATCCAAAGGATTAGTTACCCAATAAACGTATCAACAACATCACAACACCACACGAGATCGAACAAGCACGAACTATGAACCAAGTGAGCTGCCCAGGACGATCTTGAGACAAGATCGTCCCATTTCAAGACCGTCCTAGGGTCCTTCATGAGCTGAACAAGAACAAGGACATTGCACAAAGATCTAGATCGATTTCGGGACTTGTTAGAACATAGAACTAGTACATATATGCACAATAACATTAACCATTAATATTTTTAGCGATTTCAAGACCATCTATCACATGAACAAGGTGTGGCACATCAAGAACAAGTTTTCCTTAACTTTCAAAAATGGGTTTTGTAGATTAAAGCATGTTATGACCCAAATTCGCTCACAAAAATGTTATCAAACACATTTAGACACAAACCCATTAATCATTAACACGATTTCATATCAAAATTGGACCAAATCATCAAGAACATAAATTTGAAAAAGTACACTTTTAGTTTGATCAAAAACTCATAATTTGTTGTTGTTACCTGAGATTTGATTCCAGAAATATGTTTTGATTATCACAAGGATGCTAAAATTACAAATGATTTTGGTTTAACAACACAAAATCAAAAGATAAATTTAGTGTGTGAAAATGTGGCTGCACTATGTGTTTCTAGAGTGAGAAAGAAGAAAGAAGAAGAAGATGGAAGAATGGTTGTCTCTCTCTAGATTTTCCATCTTATTCCTATATAAACCTTTCCCATATTTAATGAACTTAATAAATACAAGGACCATTTGCGAACATATTGAACTAGAACTTTGATGAACATGAACGTTTATGAACCGAACTTTAATATTTCATTGCACATAATCATGAACTCGTCATATAAATCAAGATTTAAGATCAAATTGACCTTCATATAAGTACATAATTAAGGTCTAAAGTATGTCAAGAACTTAGATAATTTGAACTGTCTAGCCGTTCTAGTGGCGAAAGTACGTTTCAAGAACTTATTAAGAACATTTCTAAGACAGTTGTTACATCAGCTGCAGTTGAAACTTTGGCTTCAAGAGCTAGACAACCGAAATCTCGAGCCCCTGTCATTCGTACTCCTGATCAGGTACGAGCAAAGTACCAACCCAAGATTACTTTGGACGTGGTAAGGCATAAGCCGATGATTGCTAATAGGAGATTGGATTTTGAAATTTAGGGGAATTAGGAGTAGATGTGGATGAATTGAATGGATTGTTGACACCCCCGTGGAGGGCTTTGTTCTCCATTAACACTAATATTTGGAGAGATCTTTGCAATGAATTCTTTAGCTCGTTTCATTTGAATACCGATTAGGGTAGTTATTAGAAACTGTTATGAAATTTCATTTAGGAGGTAAAGGTTCATTGCATGTCTTATCAAAAATTTGGGGTGCATTTGGGGTTTTATAGTGAAGATGATGTTCAGAGAATTTCTTTCACTAGGGGAATTGTCACATGACCTGCATCTATGAATGTAGCTAGATTTTGGGAGGAAGAAGATTTGAGTGATCAGAACTTCCACAATAATGTCAAACAATCTGCTTTAAGGAATCCGATATATAAGTTGCTTTTGAGGATGATAGCCAAGACCATATCGAATAGACATAGTAGTTCAAACAATGCTACTAGTACTGATTTGTTTTTCTTGTATTGCATGGTACGGAAAGTATCTTGTAACTTAGCTAGGGTCGTTGCTTTATATTTGTTTGAAAAAGGGGCATGGTAAAGCTAAGGGGCATGTAGCAGGTGGTTTCCTTGTTTGTCATTTGGCTAGCTGGATAGGATTGGTTCAGACGGATCACTTGGGTCTTCTACCAGGTTATTGTCGTAGTGGGGTGTTTGGTATGGTGCGACAGAATGATGATATGGTGGTTGAGGATGAAGGAGATGATATGGATGTTGAGGATGATGAGGATGAGATGGATAAGGAGCGGGAGATTGGTGCTGGTGCTTCTATGCCTACTGGAGGTTCTACCTCTAGCTCACATGCTTTTGATTTTTCAGGTTTAGGGCAGCGAGTGGATGAGATTTTTCAGGGGATTGCTGGCATAAACGAGCGATTGGACCGTCAGGATGATTGGTCATGGTTCGGTGGTAGTCAGGTTACCCGTCTGGCGTACTAGCAGGAGTTCTTCCAGCCACATTTGCAGAGCTGGGTTGCTTCTGGATCTCCTCTATAGGTTCCATCTATGCCACCTGTGCCATCACAGGTGCCTCGCCAGCAGTTTCCTTCTCAGCAACAGTTTGTGCCACCATTGATTTATCCCATCAGCCAGAGTGCTTTTGATCATTACTATCCACAGTATGGGCAGTCGGGTCCTTCTGATGCAGGTACCAGTAGTTCACGACCGGCCCCTTACAGTGGTGACAGGTATTCTGGTAATGCCTTTGATTTTTATGGTATATTCGGAGAGAGACGTGATGGTGATGGCACTCCTTCCACTTTTCCACCTCCTGAGTTTTGATTGTTTGATTGTGGCTTTTGATTACTATTGTTTGAACATTTAACATTTTTCGTACTCTTTTCATTTTTATTTGTTTGGTTTGTAACCGCCCTTGAGGTGATGAGACTTGTTTCTTTCTATGTATGTTTGTTTGTATTCGTAGAATCGTAATGCAGGGCATTTATTTATGTATTCGTTAACCTCTAATTGTGTGTTCATGGTGATAGCAAGTTGATTTTCATATGCATATGCTGGCAGTAAGTTCAGCGCTCATATTTTTGTTGGCATCATTCATGCATGGAACATCACTCATACCCGGCAAGTTTTTCTTGTTCCTTATTTTTCTTTTTTTCTACTTTCCCCTATTTCTCATAGCTTGCCTTAGTTTATTGGACATTGAGGACATTGTCCAACTTAAGTGTGCGTGGGGGGGGGGGTAGTAAATAGGAAAAAGTCGGGTATTTTATAGGAACTTTTAACCTTTTGCATGCTTTTCCTTATAGGTAATTGCTTTTGTCACTTAATTATAGATATAGTTGAACAATGTAACTACAACCTTGGTACAAATTTTAATATGTGGAATGTGTTTTGACTGATTAACGTGGCATCCCTTCTGGATTAATAACATTGCTAACGCGCTTATAGCACCAAAACACTTCAATTGTGAGATTGATTCATTGCTAGTTATGATAGGTGTTACGGTTTTGGAATTATTGGCCTTGTAAATTTGTCCCTCTCTTAGGCTTTTAGATTTATCCGGAAGTAAGGGTCTCTTTTAGAGCTCTGAACTATGATGTGCAAGTTTGAGGTTGATTTTCCATTTCCGGATTACTACATTTGCTATGAGTGTGCCAGTGATAGCGTTGATTCTAAGACTTGTCCTGGTTGATCGTTCCGTGGTTTTCTAGATGATGAAGAGGCAAACTAGGATTTAAACCCTTGTTCTTTGTATGTTCACCCCTTGTTTCGTAAAAATTTGTTATATGTGCATGTTTTGTAATCTGCTTGGTAGCTAACTATACTAGTTAGTGAACCAACCGTTTAAACCCTTATGTTGCACTCACATTTAGTGCAAGAAACAATAGAAAACACGTTGTCATTAGCCTGTTCTTTGTTATTAAATCCACCTAAATATACACCTTTCCTAGCCATACCGATAGCCGAAGTCCTGGTGGGTCATTGGTTGCCTTTGCTAGTGGATGGTTTGGGTTTGGTTTTGTTATGTCGGGTTGGGATATTCTCATCTAATGGGGGTAGTTTGATTTCTTCATGATCTTGGATTGAGTCTGGATTATTCATCTTAGCATTTTTATCAAATGATTTGTCATTGTTTCAACATTATTAAGATAATACCAATTAGTCAGAGTAAAAGTAGTTCACAAAAAAATTATAGAATAAAAAGAATAAAAGATTTGAAAAATAGAAAAAGAAAAAAAAATGAAAAATTAAGCTTGGGCTGTCAGTTGGTATTTCTCCTTTTTGTCAAATCATTTTTGTAAGTTGGTTCATCAAAAACACCAACAAGAGCTTCATTGTTTTTATGAATTATTAAGTTAAGTTGGTACATCTTTATAACCAACGGGGAAAGGATTTTGCAATACTATATCCTTTGAGTTATTCTTATTTAGTTGGCACGTTCGTTTGAGCCAATATGGGTAGTTAGGAGGATTGAGAAGTTGAATTGTCATACATCACAATGGTGACGGTTTTTGATCGTTCTATTGGGGGTATTGTCGGGAAAGTTATTGGGATTTGGACCATTGGCAGCTAATGACATAGGTCTACATAAGCCATGAAAATTCTTATGGCTTCGAGTCTAGCAACTGGAGCAAAAGTTTCATCAAAATCAACTCCTTCTTCTTGACAATAACCCTTGGCAACTAATCTGGTTTTGTTTCTTATAACATTGCCATCTTCATCCTTCTAGTTTCGGTAGACCCCTCTTGTACCAATAGGTTCTTTCTTTAACGCTGGTGGACAAGGAACAAGTTGCCAAACATTGTTCCTTTCAAACTGGATAAGCTCTTCTTGCATTACTTCTACCCAGCTTGGGTCTGCCATAGCCTTGTCAATCTTCTTCGGTTCAATCAGTGATAAGAAGGTGACGTTCAAGCATTGCTCACTTGTGGCTCTTCTAGTCTGAACCTCACTAGTTGGATCTCCAATTACTTGCTCAATTGGATGTGCTTGTGTCCATTTAGTGTATTGAATAGGTTGATGTACAACAATATCAGTGCAAGTAACCTGAGGAACCTCCTCAGTTGTTGCAACTGGAGGATCAGTCCAAACTTCTTCAATATCCTCATCAGAGTCAATGAGGTCACGATTTGCATCATGAAATCATTCAGTTGGAAGCATTTCCTGAACAACTGGAGAATTTGAGGCTTGAATTGGTTCTGATACTTGAGTGGCATGAACATCAGATCCAATCACCAGTTTTTATGGTAAATTAAAACTGATGGAAGGATAAAATGGAGTATCACTGGTTGTCTTCTTAATTGGTTCGAAGTCTTTGTGACTGGAAACATCTCTTGGTGTAATAACTGATTGATGAACTGGGCCAGATATACCAAAATCAACTGGAGAAATATCAAGGTTTGGTCTTTTGTTGATTGCATCATTAGATTCATCAAATGTGACATGAATTGATTCATGAACCTTTTGAAGTCTATAATTATAAACTCTAAAGGCTTTGTGAATATTTGAATAGCCTACAAATACTCATTCATCAGCTTTAGTATCGAATTTCCCTAACTGACTGGAATCATTTAAAATGTAGACTGGACAGCCAAATACATGGAAATAACCAATATTTGGCTGACGATTCCTGAGCACTTCATAAGCAGTCTTCTTGTATATTTTGATGTAGACAGATCTATTTTGGGTGTGACAGGTTGTTGCCACTTCTTCAGCCCAAAAACTGGTTGGATGACCAGATTCAGATAGCATACTCCTTGCAGCTTCAATCAAAGTACGATTCTTTCTTTCAACAACACCATTTGCTCAGGAGAGCTGAAGAAAAGTTTTGAGAGATGCAAGTGTAATTGAGCTTAGCGTGTAGAAGAAAAGACAATAACTTAAGTACCAAAGTAGTAACAAAGTCAAACCGGCCAACAGAAACCAGCACAAACAACTAATAAAATCCCAAGTAAGGGCATCCACCCATAAAGACACGTAGGGCCACTAATAAAATAGTTACAAATCATGCGGCATAATCAGGAAGGACAGTGGGTTCAAGCAGGAGAATTTTAGCAGCAAAAATGGAAAAGTTGGACACCAGATGGGATTGCAAAGGAAATTCCCTGTCAGCAAGACCATCTGCATCTTGGCACAGTCAAGTAAGAACGTGAGGACGATAAATAGGAAGCGTAGTCAAATGTGTTCCGGGAGGAAAGAATGGTCGTAACGCACCAGTCACCTGATGACCGCCAGCATCCATTGCCATCCCTTGCACAATGCCCATTTGTTGATTAAACTCATCACTACGCAAGACCTTACGAACAAGAAAAGGAATACCCTCCACAAAAGCTCTCTTTTGATCCGCAGACTCCCCAGATTTCGTCGCAACACCTCATTTTCCATCTTTAACTTATCAATATCGGGTTTAAACCCAGCTCACTTGTCTCTCTCCGTAAGCAAATCCGTTGTAACACCCCAACTAAGGCAAAACAATGAGATGTACAGAAAGTCGAGTATTCAAAACAAAGGATTATAAATAACATTCACCATAGCTTTATTTGATAAAAAGAATTTACAATGTACAAACATGTGAACCAATTTCCAAGTATAAATGCGTCCACCATACTTGGGTATTAAGTCCACGAACCAAATAACAAGCACATGAAATAGTAAACTACAATGATCAAGGCGGATTCCATTGCTTATCACAAGGTTTGATCTTTGACTCTAAAGTGCAATGCAAATAATCATGAAGCATATAAATCCTCAATGCTTAAGCTTATTTCCTGAAAAGTATGAAGAAAAAGTTTCAACTACGAAAATGTAGTTGGTGAGTGCATAGGTTTTTATATAAATCTTGGTACATCACCGTATTAATACTTAGAAAACCGTTTACTAATACATTTCGAAATATCCAAACCATATGACCGAGAAAATTTTCATATCATGTTATCAAGTTTCCAAATACCATAATGTCATATCAAGACTTGGAAAAATCCATAGTAAAATTTCAGGTTCTCATTTGTCAAATCATCATGAGAGAAAAAGTATATATATCGATTAATCTTATATCATACCAAAATCATTCGGTTACCAAAATCATTTCAATATCACCAATTTCAACGTCTTTCAAGATATCATATGAGGGACGATACCCAATCCGTATGTTCAAACAATTTCCAATTATCAACAATATTAATATCAATTTCACTTAGCCACAAGGCATAATTTACATAATTTTGATGAGTAAATGCTTGAGCCACTACTACTACCATTTTATCAAGTCCAACAATATCTATATAATTCATTTCATGGCACAAACTGTCAATCAAGTGCCGTATTAATAATAATAGGGTCGTGCCATGGAGACGACCATTCAAATTTAAGGTAGCTAGAACACCGCGTGGTCGGACTGGGAATGATGGTCGTCACAAAGGCAACCAAACATCTCCCCGTTACACGTTGGGTGGGTGGACGAATCCTAGTTGTGCAACTCTCTAACTACAGGCCTTCACTTTCGGAGTAAATAGTAGTGTACCGAAAGAAAACGGGTTGACAGAACTCAAGCTCATCATGAAGCATTTATCACATTGAATATACGAAAAAATTTCATTTCATAATCATATTATCAAAAATCATTTCATATATATATGTATATAAAAGCAATTTTCATTTACATATCATGTTTTTCACCCCGATAGTTAAACACATAAAATAGTTTGAAGGGGCTATGACTCACCTTGATATGCCGCATATTATATTCACTTATCCAAAATGGGTACTTCCCATCAATCGCTCCATCATACACCCGTCACGTTTCTCAATCACATTTCAAAGCCAAGACTATCCCTACGATAGGACTAATACACGTAAGTTCCTATCTTAAGTCATCACTTAAAAATGCCACTTTCATTATGTTGCTATCAATTGTGGAATCCAAGTATATTGCTAACATTCACATTGTTTTGGTTGTAGAGATTGATGGTGTAAAAGGTTACTTTAATTACACGCGTAGTTATAAGTTAGATTTTTGGTAACTTGGCTTCATTTGTGGTTTCACTTGGCATCTTAGGTTATCATATAGAAATATCATATTAAGTTATGTTATCCTTATTCATCATTTGTTGTGTAACCGATTTTAGCGCGAATTAGCATTTGTGATATCAATATATAGTTTGGTTAACATAATTACTTATGCCTATCTCACTTAACTATCTTTGTTTTATTTTGATTACACTTATCTCATGAAATTCGTTTAAGTGTAATGGGCCATTATCAATTGGGCCAAAATGTGATGGGTTTTTAAGTGACTTGGGCTTAATCTAGTTATTGGGCTTAACCTTATTTGGGTTATGTGCTTAATGGGTTATATTGGTTATTGGACTTTATGGTTTGTTGGGCCAAGTGGGCCTACTGATTTATGGTTCTATGGGTTTAGTATTTGGGCCGGGTTAGCCCATTATGGTCTTTAGTGCATCTTTTAGCCCATTACACTAATGATTAGCTCCTTTCAAAATTTTCTGTTTTTACTTCACATTTTTATGAAATGTTGGCTACTATTTTGGGGTCAAGTCGAATTATTTGAACCTTCATGATTTTTACACAGTAACTTATATATATCTAGTATTTTTGTGAATTTTTGGTGAATTTTTAGATGATGTTTGGTGTCCTTAAAAATTATCCAAGCACAAACTACCCCGAATGGGTAATGCTTGCGACATCAGAAGTTTTATAAAAGTTCTTGATGTTCTGATTGTTAGAAAAATCCCATGATTTTATTTTAACTTCACGACACATTGGAAATTACTTTCCGCTAAGTATGACCTCCTGGAACCTTATGGATTAGGAGATAAAAATTGTTAAAGTTTATAAAATATTCAGACAAAATAATAGTTTGACCAGTTTCAGTAGAAAAAACATATCTTTCGTCTGGTTCAGTATTTTTAAGTAATTCCAGTTGGAGGTTAATCTTAACTCATTTTTCTACAACTTTTATTTTGAAAGTTTTTCTTGAAAATGCCCTCACATGTTCAGTTTATTCGTTACAAGACAGAAGATGGATTATGTCAGCTTACTTTGTTTACCCAATGCATGCCTTTACTTTATGGCTTCACCCAATACTTATTTTGGCAAACCCAATACATTTTGTTCATCCTAATTCATCTCTTAATCTTTCATTAGTATTTTCTCCAGATTTTATTTCATATTTTATGGACAAATCATGTGATGAAAGTGATGAATTTATATTTGTGTTCTTGTGATTTCGGTTAGTGATTTTTATGCATTGTTTTGTCTTGAATTCTTATAAAATCCTTATTTCTTGTACTAACTTCATAAATCCCAGATTATTAACATGTATTTTAACATCAAAACATATATGAAATCATCAATTAAAGACCCATCTCAAATCCCAAATCAAAACAACTCAAACTAGTGCAAATCTAAGCATGCATGTAATCATCTCATCATTTTAACAACAAATCTTTATCCATCTTCAATTCAACAACTTAAAAACATATTTTTATGAAAAACTCCATAAATATATTCATCAAAGTATATAAAAATATGACCATATTTCAAAGGAAAAATATGACAACACCTTTGGGTCTTAAACTAGTTGAATCCTTGAATCTTTCTTCTAGATTTCAACATGCATGAGCATGAGGAAGAAGATTCTATCAACTTGTCTTCCTCAAGTGTATTTTCAGGAAGAAAATCAAAGAAAAACATGGTCTTTGATAAAGATCTTTTAGTATATACAAAAACAAGATATATTAAATAAAGAGATGATGAGTTATACCCTTGATGAACTCGAAATGAAGGCTGTTTTGGACAGCCAAACCCACGACCATATGACCCCAAAATGGGCTCCTTAGCTTGCTTTAACACACCCTTGAATGATCTAGCATGAACCTTATTATTATAGTTGATTTTTTTTGAGCTCTAATTTGTGTTGTAAGAATCGAAAATGAGAAGAAGAGAAAGAGAGAAAAGTGCAGAAAATTTGAGAGGAAAAGAGAGAGAGAAATGGGATGGAGTGTGTGTTGGAAGTGTGAAAGAAGTGATGGTGGAGTGAAAGGTGTGAAGGGGTGTATTGGGAGTGTAAGAATAAGTGGTGTAGTTGATTTTTGATTAGGTAAAGGGTTTTGGGATATGGGGGCCGGTTTTGGTTAAGGAAAAATAGAGGGGATTTTTGAATTTTAAAGGTATAATGTAAGTGTATATGTGTATGTGTATGTGTTGTAAGTATGGGTGCATGTATGGACTTCTAGGTTAACTAGTTAGTAGTCTTTTAAAAGACTTGTGTGATTATATGAATATGTATATATATGGCCGTATATATGTGTATGTGTTCATATATATTTGTGTTTTAATTTGTTAATTGACTCTTTGTTTATAAACTTGCATTTTATATAAGATATATATATATATATATATACTTATTATTATTCAACATTTTTAAATGCATATTAGCTTATAAATATATTTTTAGATGGTCATCATATATATATATATATATTTGTGTTTGCATATACTTAGATTCTCTTGATGTTTAAATGGTTGGACATCTATAAGGATTTCTTGATTGTTATCACAACTTGTGAGTCTTGTACAAATATTTTTTGCAACTTAACTTCTCGAATGAAACTTTTTGGTTCGTTGGCATTTCATCAAGTTCAATTGGAATTAATTGATAGCTTGAGGTTGTTTTGAATGATTATAGTTATTCTTTATGGCATTTCTAAGATATCTAGTCATCTATGGTATTTCTAAGGCATTTCTCTTAATAAACCTCTACGGATCGATACCTAGATAAGTATAAGTAAATAGTCCTAATTAGAAATTGAGGGTTGTTACATCCGTAAGATGTGTCTCGACTTACTCAACAACATTTCCGTACTTACCCTTCCAGATCTCAGCCTCGGAGCAACGCAGAGCCATTTTTTCCAACTTAGCAAGCGAAGAGGACACTTGCTCATCAACCTTCTTCTCCAAATTCGAATTCTTCTTCAGCAGACGGCACCGATGCTCGCTAACAATCGAATATCGGCGCACGAACTTAGACTGGAAAAAAGAGACAAAGAAAAAGAAAATAAGAAAAGATAACAGTTTAGCAAAAACAGGCATAGCAAAACAAAAAATAGAAAATATCTGGGCGGTAATAAGATCAATCAACGAATGTTTGGCAAAGTCAACAAACTGGTCCTCCTCCAAAAGCTCGACAGTCTCCAACCTAGCAGAAACCATGATATTCGCAACGTAGTCGGACCTCTCTCTGGTAATTTTTTAGGTTCTTCATATAACCTTTTAATAAAAAGAATATGGATTATGTGTAAACTTTAACGAAAAAACTATTTAAAACGAATTATACATGAGTTTACCATATCAAAATGTAACAAAAAAATATAGTCGTAGAAAATAATCTAGAGATAGAGATTAATTTCACACACCAACTATATATAGTTATCATATATATAATATAAAGAAGTACATGTTTAAATATAGTAAACTTTTTCTTTTTTAACTATATTCCCAAAAAAATTTATTTTATATTCTTGTTTCATAACTTTCTCTCTTTTTAGTTTTTGCACCCTCAAGTTTCTTATCTTTTATTTTTACCCCTAACTTTATGATTTTTCTATCTCTTTTTAATTTTTCCTTTAAACCCCTAAGGTGTCTCTCTTTTTAACTTTACCATCACACTTTTTGATTTTCTATTTTTACCCCATAACTTTCTCTCTTTTTAATTTTCATTGTGCACCCTCAGGTTTTTGATCTTTTAGCTTAACCCCTACCCCTAACTTTAGCTATAATAAATATTTAAGTTTTCTAATTTTAACCATCAAGCTTTTGGGTTGCAACATATTATATTTTACTTTTATTTCTCTACTCTTTAAATAATTTTTTTGGATTTGTAAGTTTTACCATCACCTACTATTTTTTAACCTTCTACCCCTTAAATTGTAGGTATTTTTAACTTTTACAACCAAACTTTTGAGTAATGTTATATCTATGTTTGCACAATGCGACAACAATAGTGGTAATGTTCGTGGTGTGGTGATGGCAGTGATCGTGAGTGATGTAGATTATTAATATAAAGTTGATTGATGTAACAGATGGTATATAATTATTTTAACAGTTGATTTATACCTTTTAAATAGACTTTTGCACTATTTTTTCTTTCATGTTGTACTTTTTAATATCTATGATATGTTTTTGTAATATAGGCTTATCGGTAATATGTATGAACTATCTTATACGCGTTACAAATTTTACGTGTCTTTAAGTTTTACAGGGCAACGCCGGGCCGGGTGAAAAACTCGTTATTCAAAGATCAAGGAAATTGTAACTTGACTAAAACAACTCTAGAGGAAAAACTTAAGCAAATGTAAGGATAAAAAGTCATTGTTCAAAGTCAACTTGTTTGAAACAAAGCTTCCCAACATTTTTATCTTTGAAAAACATGAACCAACTGGCCACGCAACTCACCATAATAAGTCAAATTCACACACTATAAACTTACTATATACCCCTTGAGACCTTTAAAAATATTATTTCAAAGCCTCAAAACAATCTGGCCTGAATTACAAGTACTATAGCTCTTTTGCCTAGGGAGACATAAATCATGTCAGGTTTTCAAGATCGACATGATGACGATGATGATCCACCATTTTTCTCTCGTGGGAACTCATCAGATGTCAATAGTAAAATTTTGCTCATAGCAATAATATCTTTATCGGTGGTAGTGGTGGTTGTAACCATGTTACATGTATATGCAAGATACATACTCCGTCGTCAAGCACGTCGTCGAGTGGCTCTTCAAGGTGTTGGGTTCGTAGTACCCATCCAGTCGCTCAAAAGTGGTCTTGAACCAAAGGTGATCGCCTCTCTCCCTGTACTCATGTATAGAGATATGAATCATGAACAAGGTTTGAGTCCCGAATGCACCGTTTGTTTAGGTGTATTCGAGGATACTCAAATGATTAGGACTTTACCGAACTGCAAGCACCATTTTCATGTAGAGTGCATTGACAGATGGTTAGGGTCACATTCCAGCTGTCCCATTTGTCGTCATGAGGTAGAACCATGTGCAGCTATCTTGCCCTTACCCCGTGAGCCTAGCACTAGGCTAGGAGTACTTGGGGTTGGCACACCTTCTGCTCCACCTCTAGAACAAACAAGTTATTTAGATAGAGAAGGGATGATATTAGAGGAGAGAATACAATCATCTGCTAAAGTCAATGGAACAAACTTAAGGTTGAGCTCATTTCGAAGGATGCTTAGTATGGACCGTTCTTCACGGCGTGTTAATTCGTGTACACAAGATAATGAACCAGATGAAGATCTCGAAAGACAATAAATCCATTAATACTACAACATTTTGTGAATGTCCTTAATTTATTGTACGTAACACTACCTTGTCTTCAGACCTTAAAACTTTGTATGTTTTTTCAAATATTTATGTTAATATTTATTCTTATGAGAAAATTTCATATTTCCCCTCTTCAAACAATACAAATATCATATACTATATTATTTTTCCGCATAATACGCGAAATAAATATATAAAGTTTTCATAATAACATGATTAATAGTTATAGAATAATATATTAAAATAACTATACTACACAATGTCATTTATTTTAACAATAATACCCTTGTTAATGTTTTTAGATAAATTATATTAAAAAATCTTTGTAAAAAGTAATTAATTGTAAAGTTGTCATCGAATGACATGTAATTATCACATGTCAATTCTACTCTGAACACTTATTTTAGATGGAGCAATATTCATCAACTTTAGGGTTATTATTGAGTTTTATTTTTATGAGATAAGAAAAAGAAGTAGAGAAAAACATAGGTTTTTGTATTCTTGAATTTTTTTTTATTAAAAGAAAGGAAAGTGATGAAAAGGAAAAGTAGACGGTTTTGGACCTAAAACTTTCTCTCCATATTTGGCAAGATTTGAAAGGATAAGTTGTAAATTTATCAATATACCATTCAAACATTTATATGAATTATAATAATTATGAGGGTATAAATGTAAAATTACATATTTTTATCCTTTCTTATCATTCTCTTTTAACTCAAGAATGCATTTAAATCCTTTTATTCCCTTTCTTTTCTTTTGAATGATAAAACTCAAGAATACATTTTATAAATATAATTTTTTATCCTTTCTTCTCCTATCCAATCTTTTCCTTTCTTTTCATTTAAAAAAAACTCGAGAATACAATATTAGCCTTTGTAATATAAACTTTATTGTAAATGTCATATTCTTTTATTAGATATATGGGATAATATATTTTTGAGATTTTTCATTATTACATTAAATAAACCGCCGATGGTTTTTAAATTAGTTGAAGAAGTCGAGAAGAAACCATTGTCGTTGTTGTTGGAGTAATCTAACTATAAATGAGAGTTTATTGTAACAAAGTAAAACTTTTAAAGGTCATTGCTATTTTTGTAAATTGGTCGAATGGTCCTTTCTGTGTTATAAAGTATGTCACGTCACTAAAAGATATCACGTCATCAAAAAATGTCCATGTCATCATATATACGTGTCAAATGTTATTATTTTCAAGAATAAATGAAAGTTCATTGCTAAAAATTAAAATTTTAAAGGTTACTGCTATTTTGTGAATTGGTCGAAGGATGCTTTCTATTTTTATTTTTTTTTCAGTTATCCCTGTATTTTACATAGACATTATACAAAACTACAATAAACATAACCTACCAATCATATACAATAATAACCATTTTCAAATATCAAACATTTTTAACATATAATATACTTTTTTTAATCGGCAAATTTAAGATGAGTAAGAATGTCTATTCTGCTGACTAACTTTGACGTTAAATAATGTTATTTGTACTATATGTTAGTTGATGAAACTTATATGAACGAAAAGTACATTAAAAATTCAATCCATTCATATATTTTATATCAAGTGTTACATGACACAAATAAAGTTATTTACAGTCAAAGTTAGTCAACATGACAACTAAAATGGGACGGAGGGAGTACTTTACTCCAATTTTAAAGAAAAACCCATATTTTCAGCCCTGAAAACATTCTACTCACACCTTAACTTGAACATTTTCTTTGTGTGAAATATAATTTTTAGATGAGAATTATACATTTTTAATAATAGAATATAAAAGAAACATTCAAAATTATCTCAATAACAATTGATAATAGGAGATTCCCCCTTTTTTTTCAATAAAAAATAGTTATAAAGACAATCTTGTCCCTCAACAATTACTCACATAAACATACATCTAAACAAATTTAACATAATTAAAATTCATATATTAGTTATATATCCTGTAAACACTCAGAAGATATTAAGTTAAAAAGCAAGAATTCAATATTATGGTGATACACTGAAGCTCGTGAATGTAGACATTCAGCGAAAGTGTGGCAATGATTTATTATTTTTCTTTTAATATAGTATTGTTTTTCATCATTAAATAATATAATTAATATAGTATTGTTTTTCATCATTAAATAATATAATTTAACTAACTTTATCTTTTTTTATTTTTAAATCATATAATCTAATCCAAGAGCTCATTTATTATTGAACTAGATTATTGTCCCGCGTAATACGCGAGAGAACATATTTTGTTAATGACATATTATCGTTTCATAATATCGTAAAATGACAAACGTAAATAAAAGATGGTGAAAATGGATTAATTAGTATCATGATGCAAAAAATATAAATTAGTATCTTGTTAAAATGAGGTATTTTTCACTTTTAAACAGCTGCTAAAGAGTTAATTTACAAATAAACAAAGTTTTATTGAAGACTATTTCATTTACAATGAAAATTAAGATATGTCCTCTATATAGAGAAAATAAACATAAAATTTCGTGTTTTTATATTTTTATAAACAATTAGTAAAACTTAATATCAATGTATAAAGTGATAGTTTGCAAATAAGGGATAAGTATCCTAGAATATAACAAACTTTGGACGAATGTTTATAGTAGGAAATAACTAAAGTTATGTGTATTATATGTAAACAAGTTTAAAAAATGTTTATTGTATGTAAGAAAACATACGTGGTAACCATATAGAGGTGCCACTTGTCTGATTTTAATTGGTTGAATACATTTTCTTAGATACAATAAACATTATTTTCGAGTTGTTTACATATAATACACACAACTTTAGTTATTTCCTACTATAGACATTCATTCAAAGTTTGTTACATTCCAAGATACTTATCCCTGCAAATAAAGATAACCAGAATTGTTTAGCTAAGTATAATTAAGTACTAAATATACGTTTGACTTTCGTGTAACTATATTAGTCATCTTATAAAGTCTCTCACATAATTTAACACTTATACACACATAACGAAAATTTAATAAAATAAAATAATTTTACATAAATATCATTCCATCATAGCAATATCTAAGCACTACACTTACATCTAATATTCATTTGACTACCGCCTAAGCGAGCATATAAATACCATTTTTGTAGAAGATCTTTTTAAAAGGTATTAAACGTATATCAATTTTTCAATTAAATAATAGATATTTTTCACTTCTATTTAAGCCTTCTATTTTAGAGTTTTTTTCTTAAGGTTTTTATCCTTAAAAATTCTACTATTTGTCTTTATAATTACTTTTTAAGAATTTTTAAAAGTAATTTTACATCGATATATTGAGATTTCTAGATTATGTATTTATAGTATTTTTTTAGAATTTTTGAATTTCGAATAGTACAAACAATTGTGTGGTAATCTTTTTTTAACATATATCATAATTATCAAAAATTTCTCAAAATCTATTTTACAAACGAACCCCAAACACCGATAAATAACTATTAATTATGTTATAATGAAAAATTATGTTTATACCACGTTTTAGGCGGGATAAGTTATTTTATAGTTTAAAAATAAAGAACTTTTAATATTTATATTTATTGAGATGATCTAATATAATAAAAAATAGATAGCTATCAAATTGCAATTAGTTCGAACATCATAAGTCAATTGCGTATAATTTAGATAAATAAGGTTATATTTAGTCTAAATATATGGACTAATATTGTGTTTACTACATTTGTCTATACATTTGATTTCAGTGGTGGAGCTACATGATGGTCAAGAGTGACTATACTCCACGATGTTTATAAGAAGAGTGAGTTTTTTTGTACATGTTTTTACGTATTACAATAGTTTACTACTTAGTTAAATCGTCACCCTACAAAACATATACCTAAAATCTCATGTAACTCAACCCAACTTCTCTGAACTACAGAATAATACATAATCTTTTGTTCCTGAATCTTATAATTTAGTTTTACACTTTTAAAAATGTCACTAACATTTTGTTTATTTGATATGATACTAAATCTAGTAAGAAATTATGAATAAAGATAATTATAAATATATTTTTTTAACATTCAGCCGGCATACCACATCAGGAAAACCTCACCGTATAATGGTGAAGCCTTGCATGAATACTAGTTAATTATATTAATAAAATATTTGATAATGAATTAATTTTCCAAATTTATATCCTTACATGTAATTTAACAAAACATGGATTAACAAAAATCCTGAAGATAATAAATAAAGTTTTAAAGCTAGTCTTATGAAATTGAATCCTTCTTCATTTGGTAACCGGCTAAGTTAAAATAAAGACCAAAACTTAAATAAAATTTTAAAGCTAATCTTATTAAATTGAACAACCCCTTCTTCATTTGGTAACCGGGTAAGTAAAAACAAAGACCAAAAACTTGGTTTTTATATAGGCGTTATAGTTTTTTGATTATAGTAAGTCAAAGCCCAATTCAATATATGATAAAATTTTCAAAATTGTTAACAATATAATATTTTATGAACCAATCATTATGGAATCGTCACATATTGGATTACGTTACGCTATCAGCTATACTATAGAGTTGATTGTTTTTTTAATTTTAATATTATTAAAAGTATATATGTAAGAATGATATATTTAGTCTAATCATATAAAGTATATGTATTAATATTATTATTTAATAAAGATGAAATAATTAAATTTGATCTAATGCTTATAAATCAAAGATAGAATTCATCTAAAGTTTCTATATGTTTGAAAATAAATTTAGATCTTTGTTACATATAATGTATATATATATATATCGGTAGATATGTCTTTTAAATTAGATATTAATGATGAAATATGACCAAAAGTATAAATTAATGATGAAAAACAAAAAAAAATGTAAATTGATCACTGGGACTAATGTTATATTTACTTAAAAATTAATTAGGTAATAATATTATTATTTTGATCAAAAGGTTATAAAGTGTAATTAATAATGGAAAACAAAAAAATGTAAATTATTGGTAGAATACAAAAAAATGTAAATTATTGATGGAAACAAAAAAGTATAAATTAATGAAAAGGACTAATGTTGTATTTACCTAATAATAATTTAGGTAATAATACCTTTATTTTGATCTAAAGGTTATAAATCAAAGTTGAAATTTATCTAAGGGCTACTATTTATTTAGGATGAATTTAAAATGTTGTTATATATATATATTGATTGATGGGTTTTGATCATTTGAAAACTAAATTTTTCGTGAAAACTAGAAAACTGTCAAAATACATTGTGTTCTGAATTTAATACAATGTGTTTTTAATATGTTTTTCAAAAACACATCGTGTTAAGTTCATATCACAGTGTGTTTGAACAATTTTTAGATTTACAACGCTATCAAAAACACACTGTGATTTAAAACTTAACACAACGCATTTTAGATTATACAATAAAAACACATTGTGTTTTATAAAAACACAATTAAAACACATTGTGTTAAATTCAGATCATAATGTGTTTTGACAGTTTTCTAGTTTTCACAAAAAAATTAGTTTTCAAATGAACATTTCACATTGATTGATATTCATAAAAAAGCAAAAGTCGATGATTTTTCTTTTTATATGTAAGTGAAAATACTAATAAAAATTAAAATTTATTAATTAATATAATCTATAATTATTTTAATAAAATTTGATATCAATTTGGTAACAATATGTTTATCCTAATCCATTATAAAACACAACTTTTAAACATTATTTTTAATATTAGTAGTCGAATGTATTCAACTAAACTTAAAAAACAAATAACTATGCTTCTCGGCGTACATTAGTTAATTCCAAAAATAAATAACTTTATCTTTTATTATACTAAAATACAGTTGTTCTAATAAATTATCGAACCAATCACATTTCTCGATTTCTTAATCTTAACTTTTGTTTTCAATTTTGACTTTAATTTACACTTTTTTGTTTTCCATCACAAATTTACACTTTTTACACAATAATTTCAATACAATAAATAAATAATAATAGCTAATATATATCCAATAGAATAATAGTTAATATTTATCCAATTAAATAATAACTATTATATATCCAATAATATGTTCAATCATATATATATATATATATATAACTAGTTAAAAATACATTAAATTTAATGTAAATATATTAACATCTTAATAATAATTGTACTAATTTAATTCTATTTTATTTTAATATATACTAAAATAAAGTTGAATTAATAACTTATTAACCAATTATATCGTTCAATTTCATCAAATTGACTTCTGCTGATATCATTATTTGATTTTTTTACATAATTTTATTTAATTAATAAAAAACAAATAACTAATATAATTATTTTTATAATGTTAATAAAATTATAATTATTTTTATAATGTTAATAAAATTGGTTTCTATCTACAAAACCCAGTTTTCACACACGAATAATTGTACATTACAGTATCTTGAGTTAACTCGAGAAGGGCTTTAAAGTGTTAAATTGTGACAAAGATGAGAAGACCAAAAAACACTACAACAAATTTCATCTACAAAAAAGTCTTTCAAATGCTGAAGGAGGTATATGTTTTCTAATGTTTTTTTATTACATTAGTTTTCTTTATATTAGCTTAACATTCTTGACATTTGAATTAAACATTTAGCATCTACTTATATCTTTAACATTGAACTTATAAGCTTTTATGAATTATATGTATTAATATCTAATATTAATAATGTCGTAAGTCTCATGTTCAGTGTTGGACACGGGTCTAAAATCTAGTTTTGACTAAATCAAGTAACTAAATAATAATAAATAATGGGAAGTGATCTGCACACCACCTGATTTTGACTGTACACCACCAAACGTGATATATAATATTGTACTGTACAATATCCCAAAGCACATTTGGTGGTGTACGGTCAAAAACAGATAGTGTATAGATCATCTCCTTAAATAAATGTATTAATATGTAAGAGGGATATTTTTTGACTAATCATATAAAGTATAAGTAGTAATATTGTCATTAATTAAAGAAATAATTAAGTTGATCTAATGGTTCTAAATCAAAGATAAAATGAATCCAAAAGTTTCTATTTATTTAGGAATGAATTTAAGACCTTTATATATATATATACTAGATTATTGTTCCGCGTAATACGCGGGTAATATATATTTTTATACTTATATATATCTAAAATACTATTTTCTTAAGTAATAGTTAACAAATTAAAATATTCAATTTCACTTTATTAACATGTATATTTTTGACCTTGATAATTTTACAAACACTTATTGTGTTGCTCATTAAGTCTTACTAATTAAATAAATTATTAAATGCCAAAAGTTATTGCTTATCCATGTCATCACAAATATCTCGAATTAATGTTATATCATAAAAAATATCACACATGACACATTCTTTAGATGATGCCAAGGCATACAACTTTCTAAACCGAGTTGTGAGATTGCCACCATCAAGCCAATGATCATTCCCAATTGTTCTTTAATAACATCTTAAGGGGGCTAACAATCGAGGCTGCCTCAGAAAATGAGGAACATATATTTGCCCATATATTATTACCATTTGTTTTACACGGGAACACAGACTCAGAACCATGAATCACATTGATGATTTTAAACCTAACGTAATTCAAATTTTGAACCACATGTCATATCCATTTGTACATATTAGTACTAAATTAAGAGTATCCAGACCACCAAAACCTAAACCACCCACTTTTTTTACCTGACAATTGCCTTCTAGTAGATCAATTACATTTCATTTTCCGAGTTTGACCCCCCTCCTCCCTTACCCCTTCCACCATAAAAATGAAGTTGTGATATTTATCAATCGAAATAGAGAAAAATAATATATCTTAAATACTTTGAATTACCGACTTAGAATCTATGGATGGAGTCCCCACTCCAATTTGGTAAATCTTGTCTTATTTACACTCCCAACTGTTCTTTAATAATATCTTAAGGGGGCTAGCAATCGAGTGTGCCTCAGAGAATGAGGAACATATATTTGCCCATATATTATTACCATTTGTTTTACATGGGAACCCAGACTTAGAACCATGAATCACATTGATGAGTTTAACCCTAACGTAATTCAGATTTTAACCACATGTCATATCCATTTGTACATATCAATGCTAAATTAAGTTTATCTAGACCACCAAAACCTAAACCACACACTTTTTTACCTAACAATTGTTTCATAGTAAATCCATTACATTTTATTTTCCGAGTTCGACCCCCCCCCCCTTCCTCCTCCCTTACCCCTTCTAGGGGTGAGTATGGAGCGGTTTGGTGTGGTTTTTAGTTAAAACCAAACACCAAACCATTATTGTGGGTTTTTAAATTTCAAATTATTGTTTGGTTTTTTGGATGTGGTTTTTTTGGTTTATTGTTTGATTTTGGTCACCCCAATATGTGATACTGGAGGTTGGAGAAGCACCACTAAGAAAGGACCGCTGATAATGAACAAGTCTACTTTGTTGATTTTGAGAAGATAGGGTATACAATATATATATATGTGTGTGTGTGTGTGTGTGTGTGTGTGTGTATAAAGAGCCTTATTTTGATAACCCATTTTTTTGTAAGAACCTTGAGAACTCTTAAATTATGTGTTGGATCACATATTTTTTTTTATTAATTCATATTTTTTTTTCATTCTAAAATACCCCTATTTCTTAATCCTAATTCTCCTATACACCTAATCTATACTTTTATAATATCTATAAAAAAATAACTCTCTCTTTAAATGTTACATGGGGAAATTATCTAAAATAACGATTAAATTACACTAGTAGTCCTTTATCTTTTAAAATATGTTCATTAATCTTTTAAATCAATTAATTTTACATTAATTATCTACACCACTTGATGTCGCCTCCACCACCACACCGTCGCCGCCACGACCACCGCCGCATTCCGCAGGTAACGTGCCAATATATATATATATATATTAAATTAATATCAAAACTTATGTTTTCTTTGTTTTTATAAGAGCACAAAAGCTTATCAAATCAAGCCTCTATTTATACAAAGTGGTGGTAGAGGAATCTCGCCATCATATGTCACGAATTGAATGGAAAGTCTAATTCCGACTAGCTGGCCACCCCAAATTGCCTTAACAAAAATAGATGGAATTGGGCCTAAAAAAGCCATTATGGTTATTATCGATTAGGTATCAGTGGGAACATAAAGATAAAAGAATTAACTAAGTATCAGATCGACCAAATTGAACAAATGATAGGTCAAGATCATGTTGTTCATTACGGGCTTTAGTTCCTTTTCTATATCCTTTTCTCAGAATATGCATTTTGTTCTTCTTCTTGTGAGACAAAAGTGCTTCTAGTGCATAAGCTTGAGGAAGTTCAATTTAATTTAATATTATTGATAATATATAATGTGGTTCGGTTTGGTTTTTTTGGTTTGTTTTTTTATACGCAACCAAAATCCAAACCATTAATTTGGATTTTCTAAATATAAGAACCATAAATTCGGTTTTTCATTGTGGGGCGGTTTTGCCGTTTGTCTGTTTTATTTTTTTTGGTTTTTTGTGCTTTTTGTGGTTTATTGTTTGGTTTTGCTCACCCTTACGGTTTTCTACCAAAAAAAAAAAATGAAGTTGTGATGTTTATCAATCGACATAAAGAAAAATAATATATCCTAAATACTTTGAATTGCCGAGTTAGAATCTATCATAAAGAACGCATTAGACCCTTTATTGTTTGGTTTTTATTCTTTAAATCTTTGCAAAATTTATAAAATATAACTATGGATGGATTCCCATTCCAATTTTGGTATAATGTAAACTTTTTTAAGGGTATTGATTTGTAATTTTGTTCCTACAAAATCTTAATAAATAAAGAATACATACAAACATTGACTTTGTTGTCATAGGTTTCTTCTTTGGAAGTACATCACTTGGTTGGAAACATTATTTTTGAGATATACCCCTTTATTGATAGAGTAAAAATTTTAAGTTTTTTTTATATTTTTAATAATATAAAAAAAAGGTTGGAAAAAAGGTTTTTTCTTTATTTGGTTAAATGTACAGTACATTGATAATATAGTTGTATGTAAAAACGTTATCTATACTCCTTTATAAAACAAACTCCCTCTCCCCCTCCTTAATTTTAAGAATCTGAAATAACACATTTACCCTCCATCTTAATACATTCTTATTTCTATTTTATAGACTATGACTAAAATGTCCTTAAAAAAATTCAACATCTATCTCCCCCTCACGCAGAAACACAACAAAAACCGTAACGCAAAATTCATCACCCTGCTCCCCCCTTTCATATTTCATGCAACAATTCATCACATCTCCGACCGCAATGAAATTACTTTTATGTTAATAACCTATAACATCCCGAACTTTTTAATTAACGGTTGACTTGGGTCGTTAAGTCAACACAACGTGTCCGTTAAGTCTCTAAGAGATTTAATGTTTATGTGTGATTAATGTGCATTATGTGTAAGGTTTTAAAGCCTTAATGATTCATGTGTTAATGTGTTTATGATGATTGATTGTGATTAAAGTGTTAGTAGGTATTCCCGTTAGGTTGTTTAAACCTTAGATGTAAAGATGTGAAGTGAAGGGGCTTGAATGTAAGTTTAGAAAAGTGTGTACAGAAGGTTTAGGGGTAATTAGACCCTAATCCCTGTCATTATTCAGTTCCAAAAACACATCCTTCAAGCCCTAGGTTGTCCCTCCTCTCCTTGATCAATTCTTGTGCGACTTCATACGTTTTCAGGTGTGTTGATCAAGCCTTTTGCAATCCTTTTTGTAATCTACAGGTAAAATAGGTAATATTCTCCTTGAAATCTGATCTTATGAGTCATAGATGAGTATTCAATCCAGGCCATGGGGTTTGGGTTGGGTTAATTGATTAAACGGTTACCGATTTCATGTTATTCGGGTGATTCAATGATTGATTTATGTGGTGAATGATTCAAGGATTAATTGGTATTTTCAATGAGTGATTTTGGTCTTATTTTAAGTGTATTTGATGTTCATAAGACCTGGAGTTGTGTAAAAGTCGTTTGGGATGTGTTTGGTTGGGTTTTGGAGTTGTTTTTCACGACTGGTGGTCTTAACTCCCGTTATGGTTGTGTAACTCCCGTTACCTGGGTAACTGCGATAACACCCCCACTGTAATTCCCGTTACAAATTTTCATAACTCCAGTTAGGTGCGTAACTCCCGTTACAAATATTCGTAACTCCCGTTAGAGACTGATTTTGTTAACATTTATAAATGACCATAACTTTTGATCTGTAACTCCGATTTTGACAAATAAGCTATCCACGGAACCGTGAGAGAGTCTACTTTCTAATGGTTATGATTTTAAAAGATGATGATGATTTCAAGTGTTCAAAAAGGTTAAATTAGTGAGTGAATGTCGAGTTTCGTCGAGTTATGTAAGTTCTAAAGCATTAATCGAACCTCCAATGCATCAAGTCTTGTCGTGGGTCATGTTTATATGTATCGAGACCTGAGTTATGACCATAAGTAAGTGGGTATTTTATTAGCTCATTATGTCGTTTAATGATTATAGGTAGTCGGAATACTTGCAAAGCTCGGTAACTTACGTTATCATTTCTTGTGCACTCCATTGAGGTAAGATACACTACTTTGACACGCTGAGGGTTCAACAAAAACATAGTTTTCATATAATAACATCCCAAATGGTATCTTGTTTGCTTATGGGTATTCGGGATTATACGGGAGGTGATATGGGCTATGTAGATGCATCTAAAAGCTTGAAATGCTATCCCAATGATACGTATTGCTATGAGATGTTATGTATGCTTAATAGATGATATGATATGAAATGATGTACGATCTAAGATGATAAATGTTATACAATGTTGTAATGATATACGATATGCAATGATATATGATGATGTACGTGATGTAACAATGTATGCGATGTGATGATATGAAATGAAATGCTATGAAATGTGATGTAAGATGATGATATGTGAAATGTGCATGATTACATGGCTTGTTCATCTAGTTCACTAGACTTAGTAAGTTGCCATGACACGTGCACGTTGAAGGGCCCAAACGTAAAAGATGATATGTGGACACCTAAACTATATGTGATGAAAATCGAGCTCGTATATGATATGAAAGTGTTAAGCTTAACCCGTACTTGCCCTTGCCCGGTGAGTGCGTATATGGTTGCTTGGGTGGCTCCTTGCAACGTAATTACGTGGTTTGAGTATCTCCGGGTGGAGTGATTACCCACCAATGTCTTTGAACATACGGACTACTCCTGGATTGGCTTGCCATTCCTTAACGACACTGATGGACCGCTGAAAAGCTTATCCGTCCAGTCGGGTGTGAGGTTCCCTGTTAGGTCTTATGACCACCTACACACAAACTTACACCTTATATGTGATGAGTGACTTATGTCACGCCTAATGTAAGTGACGTATGTCACACTATACGATGATGCTTATATGTTATATGTAAAGTAAAAGATGATTAGGCATAGTTAGGTGATTCAACCTATGATGATGATGTTTGATGCGGTGATATGTTATGGATGATGTGATGCATTGATGTGATATGTGCCTTGACGATGTAATTATGACTTTTATATAATGTTTTAAATGGACAAACGTTTTATAACTTATGTGTTATTTTACTTAGCTAATTCGTTAGCTAACACTTGCTCTTTTAAATGTGTTGTGCCCTCAGGTCCAATAATAGTGAGCATGTAGATGTGAGAAGATGTGAGGCATGGGTAGATGATCTTGAAGCTAGCTATAGTTTACCCATAGTGGCTGCTCGCTTTAGACATTTGCTTTATGTTTAAATATTAATGACTTGTATTGATAATGTACTCGGTTGTTTAATGTTGGGCAACCGATGGATTTCCATTTAGACTTATTTTGATGATATGGCTAGTAACACCATTTAATGAATAAACCAAACAAATTTTCTTGGTTTGGACTTTTAAAGTTTAATTCCCCTTTCTTTGACGCCGTTAGGCAAAAGATTTTGGAAATCCTTATTTTTAAACGACGGGGTCTTTAATTCCATAATTTAATAATCTACCAATATATATATAACAAGGTCTTTAATTCCATTCTAAACAAATAGGAATCATTGGATAGATTTCATCTTTAATTTATAACCATTAGATCAAATTTAATTATTTCATCTTTAATCAATGACAATAATAATATTTATACTTTATATGGTTTGTCAAAATATACCCTTTTTAAAATATACTATAAATAATCTCGTAGCATAAGAATAATAATAAATAGATATAGATTATTCGACTCTTATATATACCCTTCTTATCATTATGATGTACGTGTATAAGTGAAATATTCATTTGAAAACTAAATTTTTTGTGAAAACTAGAAAACTGACCAAAACACACTGTAACCTAAAATACGTTGTGTTAAGTTTTAAATCACGGTGTGTTTTTGATAGCGTTGTAAATCGGAAAATTGTTCAAACACAATGTGATATGAACTTAACACAATGTGTTTTCGAAAAACATATTAAAAACACATTGTGTTAAATTTAGATCACAGTGTGTTTTGATAGTTTTCAAGTTTCACGAAAATTTTAGTTTTCAAATGATCAATACCCACGTGTGTAATATGTAACTTCAAACCTATATTTGGGATGAGTGAAATGTTCATTTGAAAACTAAATTTTCTGTGAAAACTAGAAAACTTCCAAAACACACTGTGATCTGAATTTAACACAATGTGTTTTAATTGTGTTTTTATAAAACATAACGTGTTTTTATTATGTAATCTAAAATACGTTGTGTTAAGTTTTAAATCACAGTGTGTTTTTAATAGCGTTGCAAATTAGAAAATTGTTCAAACACACTGTGATATGAATTTAACACAATGTGTTTTCGAAAAACATATTAAAAACACATTGTGTTAAATGCAGAACAAAATGTGTTTTGACAGTTTTCTAGTTTTCACGAAAAATTTAGTTTTCAAATGCACAAAACCCTTTGGGATGATATCTATATCCACGTGGAGCATGAATTGTAATAACTCAAATAGACAACAACAACAAAAATATTTAAAAACAAGTTATATTTAATTAAATTCTTTAATTTAAATTTAAATTTAAATATTTTTAGTAATTGAGAGTTGTCTCATGAAACAGGACGTTAATGTATACAATAATATGTACATAGTATTATTTTTACATTCAACTTTTCAAAACTTCTTATCTTAATGCTGATGGAATCTTTTATACTCTATATTAAAGAAAATACCCCCCATGTTGAAAGGTTCATGGGGAAATGTCTAAAATGTCCTCCTATGTAATATTTTCACCTACAAGGCTACAACCCTTTAAAATATTTTCACATACACTATTCTCTTAACATTAATAATTAAATTACACTATCAATCATTTATTTTTCTAAAATATCTCCATTAACCTTCTAAATCAATTACTTTTATATGAATTATCTACGGCACTCGACGTCGCATCCACCACCAACACTCGCCTCCACCACCACACCGTCGCCGTCACGACCACCGCCGCATCGCGTAGGTACAATGCTAGTATAACTAAAAAGCATAGCTGAACAATTATATATATTAAAAATTTTTAGTCACCTTTAAATTCACTGGTTTTCACAATTACTTTGAACAACCTAAATCGACCCAATATGCGGTAAGCTGATGAAAATTATAAATAAATTAAATTGTTAATTTAACTAACTATTAATTTTTTTTATGGACCTATATTTTCTAATTTATAATTTATTTTTAATTAATATAGAATTACATGTTTAATAAGTTAATTTAGAGGAATCAAGAAGTGTGATTAGTTAATTGACGGCCAGTTGTCTTTTAATATTTATATATATTATATATAGATATATATAATATTCGGGGAAATTAGTAAGGGGTTGTCCACCATCTAAGCTTAGATGGGGAACTCCTCATATTTGGTTTTTATAATCATAAAATTCATTGGGGGGGGGGGGGGGATGTATATACTTAAAATTCAAATAAGCATTAAAATATTTGTATGCGAGGAGTTCCCCATTTAAGCTTAGATGGAGAACAACCCCATACTCACTTTTCCCTAATATTTTAAGATAAGATTAAGATTTTTTAATTTATAATTTATAAATATTTGTTGAAAGTCATATGAATTGATTATGTTTTACATAAATAATAATATCATTTTTCGCATATAGTATCTACATTTAACTTCACGTACACCATCATTATACAGAGAAATAACATACCTATTCTATTAATCATTTTCGATACAAAACAATTTTTTTTAATAATAATCCATTATAATTCGACATGTCTTATTTATTTAAGATACTAGTCCTAATACTCTTACGATGTGTGAAAAGATCATTTGCAAACTTAATTTCTTGTGAAAACCAGAAAACAGATCCTGGCCATCCATCCATCATGATCAATGGCTGAGATTAAAACTTAGTCCCTAAATACAAATTTAACACGGAGGGGTATTTTTGTCTTTTCACCCCATGAACAAAACCTCCCCAAACACCAAGTGTTTCTCTTCCTTCTCACAATTTTCACATCTGATAATTTGAAACCCTAATTCTCTCTTGTTTCTCTCTCTTTCTCTGATAGGAATATCTTCTCCGGTCGCTTTTTTTCTCCGGCAGCGTGTATTATCAATCATACTTTTCGATTAATCGAGTTTAATCTCGTTTCCCACCAACTATCATCCTAATTTCTCCCGCTCTCCCTGTTTCTCCGCCCTCAATTCTTCTCCGGCCGCGTTTTTTTCCGGCCGCCGTGTATTATCATCATTAATTCTCGATTAATCGAGTTTAATATGTTGTAATCTTGTTTTTGACATCTAAAAATGGTGAAATTGTCTCAATCTTCCACGCCTAATAAAAAACGATGTATGACGGTCAAACCAGAGGTTATATCCATCGAATCTTCTGTTGAATCTGGTATAATTTCTAACTATTCTACCTGTTATTTTATTAATTTAGATTTAATCTTTTTTTAGGTTATTTTTCTGCATTTTTAGTTATAATTCTGACATCATTTTGTATTTTTTTACTGAATTTATACTGTATATGTGTGATGTTAGTTTATTCTGTTATTTAGATCTGTATCTTATAAGAAATTTCTGCTTGATTAGTTTAATGAACGTTATTTAGGTCTGAATTATTGTAATTGGCTAGGTTTTGTATGAAATATCAATTTAGTTATTTTGTGTTAAAGCCGATAAAGAAATTCAAATAGTTTTTTCACACAACTAACTCAACCTATACAAATATGTCACATGTTTTAGAGAATACAGTTATTTTCACTGATAAAATCTCGAATTACGATGTAGCACATTATACTAAATAGGAACAAGTTATCAATGTCATTTGCTACTTCGATGGACCCATATCCACCACCAATAGGCCTTGCAGAAGCAATTATGTTATCTTTCAGATGTCAATTTATAGAAATAACTTGATCAATATGGCCTTCTAACTTCTGCAACAAGTTTTTCCTCTGTAGATCCCAAATATATACACATGTCTTGTATAATACGAAATGTTTTGTTCACATGACTTGTATAATTCTTCAAGAACTTTCAAGCCGAGTAGTTCAAAAGCTTCTACATTCACGATAATAGAACAATACAGTCAGGAGCTGAAGTCACTCAAATCACACACTTACGGTCTTTTCATTATTCAATAAGTTAATGATATTTCATTTTTCGACAGAAACAGTTTTGGTTTTTGATACTTGAGACAGCCATAAATATTAGAAGTTAAGATACAGATAAAGAATAGATAAAACACTAGACTTAATAAACATGAAATCATCTACAAAAAGGTCCTGTATCCTAGAACTCTGATTTCTAATACTCGAGGTAGGAGGCGGGTTACAACTTACAACTTTTAATTGCCTCTATATGAATTAATTTAAATCATTAGCATCTGTTTGCATCTTGTTTAAAATGTGTATTGGCATTGTATGATTTACTTTAAAACGCAGGATAATGTACTTTGGAATTTACACACCTTATATATGGCTTTTTTTATGAATTATCCAAACAAAAACACAATGTGTTCTTGATTAGAAACACCTTGTGTATGGCCATTGTAAGAACTATCGAATTCAAAAAACAATGTGTTCTGAATTAGAAACACCTTGAATGTGGACATTGTAAGAACTATCGAATTCAAAACACAATGTGTTCTGAATTAGAAACACCTTGTGTATGGCCATTGTAAGAACTATCTAATTAAAACACAATGTGTTTTGAATTAGAAACACCTTGCGTCTTGGGCCTTTGGCCCACTATAGCATTTAATTTCCAACACATATTTGTAAGAAGTGTGTTTTTTGTTAGTTTGAATAGTTTGTTGCGTACTTTTTATGTCTTTTGTTTGTTTATTTTTTTTTTTAACGAAACAACTCATAAACCAGATTCTAAAAGACTCAAGAAAAACATTGTTAAAATCGAGGATGATAAGGAAGAAGGCATCCGTAACATCAGATTACGGACATCACCAGCTCAGTTTTCTACTATCATGACTTCTTTGAATCATAGTCAACGTCAGTTTGTTGAAGAAATTGGATTCGACAGTCTTTTAGGTTTTAGTATAGAATCTCTTCCTGGAAAACTGGTGTATTATGTTGTTGACAACTTTGATAGGAAATAAATGGTTATTAGAAGCAGTAAAGGGGACATAAAATGCGACAGGCAAGCTCTCCATGATTTTTTTGGATTTCCCATGGGTTCAACAAACATTTTTGACATTGAAGAAAGTTCAGGTGATGCTTTAGAGAAACAATGGCTAGGACAGTTTAATATAGGGAAAAATGTGCGTCTTACAAATATTGCTTCATTGTTAAATAATGATTAGCAGGTTGGTGACATGTTTAAGATCAACATTGTTATGTTGTTTGTAAGCACGATGGTTGAGTCTGACAGTAACGGGTATATAAAGTTGGATTTGTTGAAGCGTCTTTCAAAAGATTCTGATCTACGATCTTTTGATTGGTGTGGCTTCCTTTTAACTGCATTGTCGTACAGTAAAGACAAAAGGGATAAAGATCACCCAAATAAAAATCCTTATGTTGGTCCAACAACATTTTTAAGTGTGAGTTTATGTCTTTTTATATTGTTTTGCTTACTAATAGTTTATCAATTTTTTTTTTGTAATAATTGTATATTTTTTTTTTATTGTTTATAGCTGCTTTATGTTGATCGCACGACATGTGAGAATGTTCCTGTTTCTCGAAATCGCCCGGTCTTCAAAAACTGGAACGACCTTCTTCAAGCTCGAGAACGTGTGGAGTGTTACATGGGATCGTTTGGCATGTTGGATATTTTGCCACCTCAAGAGTATAACAACGAAGAACTTGAAGTTGCTGATGATGTTAAGGATGAAGGAGTTTATGTTGCTGACGATTTAAAGGAGGAAGGACTTGATTTAAAAGAGGTACATTCTGTTCTGCTTTTCTTTTAGGTTACACAGTTTTGTTTTTACTTGAAGTTTTATGTATATATTACATCACATTTTGTTCAACAAAATGTGTTTCAGTTTAGAAACACAATGTGTACTTCCCTGATTGTATTTTTAAATTGAACACAATGTGTTTCATTATGAAACACAACGTGTTTTTTTTTTTTTTTGTAGTTAAACAAATTCTTCTTTATATTTTGTATTTAACCCTTTTTTAATTGATGATTAGGATTATTACAAGGTTTTTAAAGAAAAAATTGAAATGGCTTTAGAAATCAAGAAGTGTTTGCTTAAAACCTTGAAAGAAAGTTTCTCAAAGTACCCTGAGGATTCAACTTTGAGAGGTTATAGGCTTATGCTTCGTGATACTTTTTCTATGATTGATTGTGTTAATGAGGATGAAGAGGATGAAATGAAGGTTGAAGATGAGAATGAAGATGAGGATGTGGTTGACGGCAATGAATGTGTTAACCTTGATTCTGATGAAAATGTTGTCTATAATGCGAATATGAATTCCGAGAATCAAGAGCATGAATTTATCCTTGTTTCTGAGCAGACAACCTATCATACTGCCGAGCAGTCAATTGGTGAATCCAAGGAGGTTGAAATGAAGACTGTTGATGATATTTTGGAGGTTGATGATGAGTTAAAAAATGGTATTGCTGATGAGGCAGAGATTGGTCAATCTGATGTTGACTTAAAGTCTGATGACAGAGTGAAGGTTTCAGATCAGAAAAAAAAGGCTGATGAAGTTGAGGGTCTTGTTTTGTCCAACGAGAAGAAAATTTTTGAAGGTTTGGATCTTTTGGCTGAAGTCATGGATGTAAATCTTGATGATCTGAATAAACCAGTCAATGCAGTTTATGTTCCTAATGAAAATGCTGTTGATGACACGATTATTAAGGTTGACAATGTGAATCTTGCAGCATCATGTGTTGATTTGTCTACTGACAAGGTTGTTGATGAGAGTATTAAAAAGGTTGGTGATGTAAAGGTTGCAGCCTTGTCTCTTGATGTTTCTAATGACATGTTTGTTGATGATGGTGATAAGGATAAGCTTGTTGACAACGGGAAGAATATATACGAAAAAATAGGATGTGTTAAACTGGGATCCAATGAGTCAGTACTATCTGTTGAAGCTGTAGTTGATCAAATCGACCAGGAAATTGAAGAATATAATAAAAAGAAGTCCAATTAGAAGAAAATATTTTTTTTACCCTGTGGTAAGGTAGTGAGTCTTCCACGGCCGAAGACAAGTACTGATGAATTTCCAAGTTTTAGAATTCTATCTTAGGATGATTTAAGTTCACCATCTGATGTGAGTCGACGAATGGTTCCAAGTCAAAACTTGGGAGAGCTGTCAAACGAAGGGAGTGTCGAAGCACCACTTGAAAGAAGGAAAGTTACACCATTTACTGTTCTTAAATCTCCATATATCAATAAGAAGTGCTGTGTATCAGATCACCTCATAGGTTCTGAGTATGCATTATCAAATCGCATATTTTCTGCCGTTTGTGATCGACTGTGAGTTTTTCTTTTAGTTTTTCTTTAATATGTCAAGTTCTACTTCATTATGTTAGAAATCTAAAAATAGTGATAAATTGTAATCTAAGTTAGTGGACTTACTTGTTGTTAAGTCATAGATAAATGATAAATGCTTTAGTAGACCATTCTACCCAAACTACTTGTATTTCATCTACCAATACCTCCACTCAAACCTTGATTGATTCTCTTGAATGTTCATGTCAAAATGCTGCTACTGTTATAGCTGATAATTATGTGCAATCTGATTTATCTAATGATGAACTTGCGCATAGTTTAGTTTTGATATGGTACTTCTATAGGTTTTTCACTTGTGATACTTTTGATGAGTTAGTTGTTCACCCTAAGCTTAGTGCTAGTATAGGTGTTGATACTTCATTTCTTGTGAAACCAAAGATGTATCAGTTCAAGTTGACCTAATTTATGAGACTACCCATGATGTGAAATTGGATCCTAAGATTCCTGATTTTTCAAAAATTTCAAAAGAATTTAAAACTAATCTATAAGTCCCAAACTATTGCTAGATGAGTGCTGAAGACACCTCTATGTCAATGGTGAGTGTACTTTGCAACACAATCACTTAATCTGGATGTGACCAGTTTAGAGTGATTGTGTACCAGGTAATCTGGAGGTTAACTTATTATGGTGACAAGTTATAAGTAAATGCAATGCAATAAATAAATGACAAGTATCTAAATTGGTGAGACAATATGTATTTTTCAAGTGTATTTTATTAAAGGATTGTTAAATAAAATACAAGGTTGTTGCGGAACCAAGATAATACAAGTATGTAAATATCCTAACAACCTATGAAATACAATTGATCTATACTTGGAACTTCTCTTAACAATCGAAACACTTAAAGTTGTGAAATGTTCCTTTTTGCGATTGAGAGAATATTGCACAAGTTCACCAATATTGCAAAAGTATGAATTTGCAAAGTTATGAAAATGCTTGTGCAAGGACCTCTATTTATAGTCGAAGTATGAGCATTGGGATCTCAACTTCGACGTACAAATATGGTTGACAGCACACAAAAGTATTAGTAAATAATCCTTTGTGTATGCTAAATAAAGTAAGACAAAATATTACTTTATTCAACCACTCTACATCTTTGCACTTTTATCCACAGACAAGATTATTGTCCGGGTAAAAGGATGTAGTGTAAAAGGTCTTCCATGTAATCAGTGTAAAGCTTTGTAAAGGCATTTACACTGGAGGATCTCCAGTTAATTGATTTGGTGAAATGTCAACTGGGCTTCGCTGCCATTGCCATTTCCTTTCTTCCACTTGTTGTCTTCGACTTCAACTAGAAGGTCTTCAGATTTATGTCTTCAGATCTCAACTGGAGGAAGTCATCAGTTGCTTAAACTGTACGATGCAACTGGATTTCTAATATTTCGGACAATTTTTCATGCTCTCCAGATGCAGCTGGAGAGCTCCAGTTTATAGTCAAAACTGGACCTAACAAATTCCCCCTAATTGTCCTGAAATATTGCCAAGTATTTTCAAACTTGTTTCTATACAAGTGTAAGTTTGAAATACTTGAGTTTGATAAAACCTATTAATTTTCCAAGGCATTTTTATAGATCATCAAATGCCTTGGGTTCAATTTTAATTGTTTGTAGATTTTATCACTATCTATCTTGTGGGTTACAATCTGGCAACTTGTATATACAATAAATTTACATCAGTTACAAGAAAGTAAAATAAAATTACAAGTAGATAGACAAAGAAAAATTTAAGTATGTGACCCTTCGCCAATTTTCCTTTTCTTGGCAACAAATGAAATCGGCTGTTTGTCTTCCAGATCAAATCCCAATCTTTTTTCAATATTTTCTTTGAACTTGATCAGGTTCTGCAATATATACTCCCAGCCTTTCTCAATCTTGTTCTTGTGTTGCCTCTTAGCCAAAATATCCAACATCTCCACATGTTCAGAATGACCATACTGATGAATATTAGGATTCTCAGTTGTTCGAGTTGGTCCACCAAAGTATTGTACCTTAACCACATAATGTCTGGCACCTGGCTTGATTGATACTTGCACATCTTGAATCTTGCCCTTATTATGCCTTCGACGCAGCACATCTTGCAAATATGTTCGAGCCTCAGATTCATTTGTCAGCTTGATCTGGCTCGTGCTTAGCTTCTGAGTGGCTGCTCGAATGTCATCATTGGTTGGTTCAGATGGTTCCACCCAAGTCCTCAGATTTGCATCTCTTGGCAATGCCTTAGTCTTATGTTTCTTTCCTTTAACTTTGGGTGGATTCAATACTTGGCTGACAGCCTTCTTTACTTGCTCAATCCTTTTCAAAATCCCTTCTGACCTTATTTCCTTGGCCTTCTCCACTGATACATTTAGACAACCAGCATCAAGTTTGGCTTCATCATCTTGATAGTATTTGTCCAGTTCAACCTCCAGCATTTCATTCACACATTTCACAATCCTTGCATCTTCTTTTATTTTCTTATATTCCAACAGTTGTATGCCAAGGAGTTGTCCGTCAGTTGCATCAACAAGGGTGAGTGGGAGAGTTTTCCTAGATTCTTCTTGATTAATTTTCATTTGTTTCTTTCTCTCCTTAACCAGATACCCAATCCTTGCTAGCTTTTGACTTTCATTTTCAGTAACTGGAGGCAACTGGTCAACATTGCCAGTTTCCAATAATGGTGCATCAATGGCCAGCTTGTCAGATTCATCAGTGGCCATTGCCTTACCTTTATCAACATTCCCCCTTAACACAACATCATCAAAAATTTCAACATGCCCACCAGCTTCAGTACTGGTGGCAACAACAACCTGGCTAGCATTAGTACTAGCACTAGCAACTATCAACTCTTTCCCAGTGGTTTTGGGAGCTTCAAGGGCAGTAGAAGAAGTATCCACAGATCTTTCCCCCTTGGCAGCATATAGCCCTTTACGAATACTATCAAAATCTGAAGGGCTTGAAGGCAAATTAGCTAGAGGCTGCCACGACTGCATATCTTTACACTGCTTGAATGTCCCACAAACCAACCTCACAGTCCTCTACAGATGATTGATTTCCTTAGATTGAGTCATAACATTTTGAAAGGTTTGCACTTGACTCTTCTGTATCTCAGTTAAAAGCTTCTTATCATCTAGCGAGAGACCAGAGGGAACCATCTCTTGAAGAACCTCCTTCAACATTGTCTTTAACTCTTCATCCTTGTTTTTACCAGCTTCAGTTGTCAGATTGGTTAAAGCAGTAGAGTGTTCAGATACCTTGCTGGCCAGAGTATCAAGACTGCACCTCAACCGATCAATCTCAGATGTTATGGGAGTGAGATCAACCTGGGCGCTGCAATCTTGGTGATCTCAGACATCACCTTTTCCAAAAATACTTGTTCTCTGGCAGCCAAGGTGTCTTCAATCTTCTGACCAACTGAAGTGGCCAACTGGGTACCAAGCTCAGTCACATTAAGACCAGGTTTTTCAAAGAGCAATTTAACCTGTCTTTCAAGTTCCTTCACATCCACCTCTAAAGATCTGACAGTATTAGTTAATAGATTGGTGATGGAAGATGTGACACCAGTTTGGGTCAGTGAAAATGCCTCCCTTAAAGATGTTGCCAGTTGATTGGAGGACCGCACCAACTCTTTGAGCTTGCCAAACACTAAGTCCCCATTAGCAGAAAATTTATTGATCCCCAGGTCAACCACTCTAACATTTGTAATGTGCTCCTTCTGGTACCTGGAGAAGGACTTAGTATTTTTATCGAGTGCCTTTTGAATCTCATCCACCCTCGTAAGAAGCTTTGAGAGATCGGATTGAAAGCCAGCAAATTGACTATCCAATGACGGAGGGGAAGGTGTCACTGGACCTGCTCGAAAGGCTACAGGTACAACTGGAGGAGGTAATATAAATGATGGTTCACCAGTTGTAGTAGCAGCAGTTGAAACAAGAGGAGTTGTTGAAGAAATGATGGGAAGAGATTCAAGTTATTGTTCATGCTGAGAATGCTCAGGTGTGAACGATGGCGACGGTGGTGTTAGGATGTGTCTATTTCTAGGCACACCCATGGAAGATAGTAGCTGGCGAGAGGTGAATAGGGGAGGATCTTGTAAGCTTTCTGATAAAAGAGGTGAAATTGAAACTTGGCGATCTAGGGGTTGATCAGAAAAGGAAGGGAGCTGATCATGTACAGATGCATCAGCCATTTCCTGATCAGATTCATTTCAGAAGAGTCCGAGGACTCAAGCTGAATTTCACCCTCAATTATGCCTAGATTCATAAATGGTAGGGGTGGCTGATGTAACACCCCGACAGCGGCGGAAAACTCGGGATGTAAGATAAAGCACACGCGCACATGGATGTTACATAGGAAATACTAAATGAGTGCTTAGAATAAACATAAATAGTCAATTTCACAACCAAACAAGCATAGTAGTGGTTATTACACATAAGTTCAACAAAGGTGACCAAATCAAGTATGAAAAGTCCCACGCAGGGGATACGATTGGGCATATTGCCACCAACCCCAAATAACAAGCATGCAAACTCCAACCCTAAATCCTGAAGTCTGCTAATAGTCCCATGCTACCATTCCTAGCCACGATTAGCCTGGTTACCTGAAAGGAATACTTAAAAGAGTCAACACAAAGGTTGGTGAGTTCGTAGGTTTGAGTATAAACAAGTAGTATAAAAACATTTTATACCGCCAATAGATCTCAAGTATTAAGTAGTATGTAGTGGCTAGTGACCAACTTGCACATAAGTAAGCGAGCACACACAATCCTCGATAGGACCGGCTAATAGTATCAATAGAGCACACACAATCCTCGATAGGACCGGCTAATAGTATCAATAGAGCACACACAATCCTCAATAGGACCGGCTAATAGTATCAATAGAGCACACACAATCCTCAATAGGACCGGCTAATAGTATCAATAGAGCACACACAATCCTCAATAGGACCGGCTAATAGTATCAATAGAGCACACACAATCCTCAATAGGACCGGCTAATAGTATCAATAGAGCACACACAATCCTCAATAGGACCGGCTAATAGTATCAATAGAGCACACACAATCCTCAATAGGACCGGCTAATAGTATCAATAGAGCACACACAATCCTCGATAGGACCGGCTAATAGTATCAATAGAGCACACACAATCCTCGATAGGACCGGCTAATATGTAACAAGTAGTCAAATAGCCAAAGAGTAGTAAAAGTAGTTACGGCATGTATAAAAGCTTAAGTAGTATTCCTTTCACCCCGAAATAAGTAAAGAAAAAGGGGCTACGAAGACTCACAGTGATCTGCTACAAACGTAGTTCTACAAGCACAGGGTATAAGCACTGATACAGTAAAATATATCTACTCGAATCCAAGTATGTCTTGATGTCAACCTAATCACAAACCATTGAGTATAGATGGATACATGTATTAGTTCTCGTGATTATTTATTCACTAAGTGTCCTTGATGTACTGATGATTTGGATCACTAAAGATCTTTAAACGTTTGACTCAACAGTGTTTTTCATACACTAGACTCGTAATGAACGTCTTTGAACTCGCACTTTGATAAACAAGATCGAATATGTCTTGATTGTACCTTAATTAGGGTTTCCTTGTACATGATAGACTTGGATTACAACTAAGTATAAAACCTGATTTCTACAACTAACGAAAATAGGGTTTAAATTCGTAAGGTGTAGCTGAACGAAGATTAAATTCGTAAGGTGTATCTGAACGAAGATTAAATTCGTAAGGTGTATCTGAACGAAGATTAAATTCGTAAGGTGTATCTGAACGAAGATAGACCTTAAGTTCGTTTGAGGACTTAAGTTTGCTAAGTTCGTTTTGAAGCTTAACTTCGTTTTGGAAGACTTAAATTCGTTTCCAGGATACTAAATTCGTTTTAAGTGTTTTTAGGACGAATTTGGGACTGTTCAAACAAAAACGAGGGTTTTGAAGATTAAAACATGTTTACGACCCAAATTTGATCACGAAAAGGTTACTAAACACTTTTAGACACAAACCCACTAACTTTTAACACGATTTTTACACCAAAATGGACCAAATCATCAAGAACATACACTTGAAAAGTAAGCTTTTATTTTGATGAAAATCTCAAAACTTGTTGTCATTACCTGAAAATCGATACTAGAAATATGTTTTGATTATCACAAGGAAGCTAAAAATGCAAGAAATCTTGGTTTAACAACTCAAAATCAAATGATGAATTTTTTTGTGGGTGAAGATGGTGAAGGTATGTGTGTGTTTTTAGAGAGAGAGAGGTGAGATGAGATGAAAATGGAGAAGAAGTGGAGAAATTGGGTTTTCTAACCTTTTATAGTTTTCCCTTAATTTATGATTCTAATAATTGTAGGGTCTAAATGAAACATTTTCAGACTAGAATTTCTTGAACACAATCGCTTACGTCTTGAAACCTAACATTCTTATCACAATAGACCATAGACGCGTCTTATAATTTAAGATTTAAGAGTGAATAGACCTTCACGTGAGCACATGTTCGAAACTAGAACATATTATGGATTTATTTAAATTATTTCTAAGGCGGTTGTTACAGCTGAACAGATTATTCAGGCTCCTGATGACCGGTTTGAGTTTCCTCAATGGTTTCATCAGTTGTCGGAATTACTTCATGAAAAGAGGTCACTTGTGCCTCAACCACAACTACTCTTTCCTCAGTCGTGGCATCATTTGCCGTAGTCTGGAACCTCGATCTCCAGCTGTGACTGGCCGGAGACTTCGTCAGTTCGTGCATTAAGAGTGTCAGAAATTTGGGTCTGCAAGTTTTGTGCTGACACGGACTCTATTCTGGGTTGGGCTGACCTAGTTTTATCTTCACCACCCTCTCCTAAAGAAGTTTTGAGGGTGGTTGCTTGCGGTTCATCCCTTTGACTATCTTCAGGCACTTGTTGGGAAGTACCTGAAGGGCTGGTTGGGGTACTAATGTCAGTGGCACGTTCTGACCTTTTCTTACGAAGAGTTTTAGACCTTTGTGCCTTTGGAGCAGCCTGAAGACCTGTTGGGAGGTCTCCAGGGTAAGTAAAAGGTTGGACTGACACGCTGGAGCTGGTGGGGTTAGACTGTTGCCCAGGTTCGGCAACTGTCACAGTACCAGCAGACGAACTGGTGGGTCCCTCATTGTTTTGAGGCTCGCCCAGTTATCTTTCTGACTCACCTGGTATTGGTGCATCAGTTTTAGAGAATGCCAACAACATTCTCAGAGGAATCTGGACCTCAGCAGTTGTGGACACAAGGATGTCCAGATTCCTCTGCAATTCTGGCACAGAGTATAAAGATTGTGTATTTTGATACTCGTCTCTGCCCAGAAGTAATATGAAACAGAGGGATAGAAATCTTGAAAATGAGATACAAGGACCCCTGTTACCTTTCAACTTGAAGACAAGTCTTCTGAACAAGATGTTGGCGAAATCTACCCTCAGTCCATTCCACAGGCAGTATGGCATTTCTGCCTGGAAGGAGTTGATCTGGTCCAAGCCACCAGAACTTCCATCCAAACATTCCACTAGGTGTATCATAAAGTATTTCCAAGAAGGTGAAAGCCCTCTTGTGGTTATTGCACCCTTTGTTTTCAGTACACCACCTTCCAAGACCTCTTTGTTGCCCATATCAAGGAATACCTGGCGAAAATAAATATTTGGGGAGATCACCACTGGACTCTCATTTGGTCTCCAGTAATTGAGGTTAAGGGCGTCCCTCAATGTCACAGTGGTGATTGTACACAGGACTGACCCATCCTTTAATGTGAAGGAGATGGATGAGCAGTCAGGAGAATTTGAAGCCGTGTACCAAAACTCACACAAGTAATCATGGTACATCTTGTGTGGGTTTAGAGAAAAGGCATCGCTGAGGGGAGAATCTCTAAAGAAAGATTGGATTTTCCCTATCAAGGAATTAGCGCCCTGTTGCCCTTGAAGAGATTCCATGTGGTTGTTTAGATTTAATTTTATTAATTTGGAATTTATTGGGGCACCCACGGCATGGTGGATGTTCTCTGATGGTTCATAATCAATAGTGAGAAGATTAACATCACGAGAACGAGAGGAAGAGGATGAAGATTTAGGAGCCATTTGATTGGAAGTTGAAAGTGATTTTGGATTTAGGGTTTTGGATTTGAAGAAGAAAGAGAGAAAGGGATCTCGAATTTTGATGATTGGGAGAGTAAATGAAGGAATGTATGTGTGAAGTAAATGAGAGAAAGTGTTAGTGGGGGTATATATAGGTAATAATTATATACGAAAAGATTTGAAATTCAAAAATAATTAATACCATTTTATCAAGCATTAAATGCTACGACGGCTGGTATTCCCACGCGTCCACTACCTGCAACAATCCCCATAAAACGCGCATCTTTTTATCAATATGGTTTTGACACGTCACGCGACGGTTGGGAGTGGGTTTAGACACTCGAGTACCATCACGTGTCACAAATATTGAGCAAGTATACTTACCATTATGAAAATCTGGTTGACCACCAGTTTGAGATAAGACCAAACATGTACACTGGAGAGTGTCCAGTGCCAGTTTCAACTGGAGAGATTCTCCAGTTGCAATTTTTTTTTTTAAAACAAAAATAAATTTTAGTCAGTTTTACCTAGAGAATTCTCCAGATGCATTATGAGCAAAAATAAATTTTAGTCATAAAAACCTTTTCAAGGATTTAACATTCCCCCTAGAATGAAGAACCCAATTCAAGGATTTAACATTCCCAATTCGCTGATGAGATGTTTTAAAGTCTTTTCATCAAGAGGTTTTGTAAAAACATCAGCTAATTGTTTGTCAGTGGGAATGAAATGAATTCCAATATCTCCTTTCATAACATGATCTCGAATAAAATTATACCTAATGTCAATATGTTTTGTCTTGGAGTGCATCACCGGGTTGTGAGATATTGCAATTGCACTGGTGTTGTCACAAAAGATTGGGGTTCTGGTATATTTTATACCATAATCAAGCAACTGGTTTTTGATCCCAAGAATCTGGGCACAGCAACTGGCCGCAGAAATGTACTCTGCCTCAGCAGTTGACATTGAGACCGAAGTCTGCTTCTTGCTGGTCCAACTCACCAGTTTTCCTCCTAAGAAGTGACAACCTCCAGTTGTAGACTTTCTATCAATCCTACAACCTGCATGATCTGAAGCTGAATAACCCATCAGATCTAACCCTGAGCCTTTGGGATACCAAAGACCAAGGCTAGGGCACCCTTTCAGGTACCTAAAAATGCGCTTAACAACATGTAAATGTGATTCTTTTGGGTTAGCCTGAAATCTGGCACATAAACATGTTGCAAACATTATATCTGGCCGACTGGCAGTTAAATAGATCAGTGAACCAACCATTCCACGATATTCTTTTTGATCCACTGATTTTCCATTTGGGTCAGAATCCAAATTTAAAGGTGCTGCAATGGGTGTGTTTTTCGATGGGATTGAATCATATTTGTATTTTCTTAACAAATCTCTGACATATTTTTCTTGGTTAATAAAAATACCTTCCATGGTTTGTTTAATTTGTAAACCTAAGAAAAATGTTAATTCACCTATTAAACTCATTTTATATTCTTTTGACATGATTTTTGAAAATTTCTCACACATTGCATCATCAGTCGAGCCAAAAATAATGTTATCAACATAAATTTGTACCAGCAAGATATTACCTTTTTCTTTTAAGATGAACAGGGTACTATCAATTGCACCTCTTTCAAAACCATTTTTAGTAAGACGTTTGGTCAGTGTGTCATACCAGGCTCTTGGGGCTTGACGAAGACCATACAATGCTTTGTTCAGTCTGTATACCTAGTGAGGATGCTTTTCATTCAAGAAACCTGGTGTTTGCTGAACATACACTTCTTCTTCCAAAGTTCCATTTAAGAACGCACTTTTGACATCTATCTGGAAGACTTTAAATTGCAAATGAGCAGCATAAGCCAAGAAAATTCTAATGGCTTCAAGTCTTGCAACTGGAGCAAAAGTTTCATCAAAATCCACACCTTCCGCTTGACAATAACCCTTGGCAACCAATCTAGCTTTGTTTCTAATAACGTTGCCATCTTCATCCATCTTGTTTCGGTAGACCCACCTCGTTGCAATGGGTTCTTTCTTTAACCCTGGAGGACAAGGAACAAGTTCCCAAACATTATTCCTTTCGAACTGGTTGAGTTCTTCTTGCATAGCCTCAACCCAGCTTGGATCTGCCATAGCCTCGTCAATCTTTTTTGGTTCAATTAGTGATAGGAAGGTGACGTTCAAGCATTGTTCACTTGTGGCTCTTTTTGTCTGAACCCCACTTTCTGGATTGCCAATAATTTGCTCGATAGGATGAGAAGCAATCCATTTAGTGTATTGACTAGGTTGATAAACTACAACATCAGTGAAAGTCACCCGGCGATCTTCAACAGTTGTAGCAACTGGAGAAAGATCAGCCCAAACTACTTCAACTTCATCATCAGTGTCAACTAGGGTGTTAACACGATTATCTTCAAACAAAGGCATATCTTGAAGAACTGGAGAGGTTTGAACTGGTTCTGATGTTGTCTTGGCACGTACATCTGATCCAATCACCAGTTTATGAGGTAGATTAAAACTGATGGAAGGATATAATGAGGTTTCATTGGAGCTTTTCTTTTGTATAACTGGTTCCAAGTCCTGGTGACTGGAAACATCTCTTGGTGTATTGACTGATTGATGAACTTGATCAGATACACCAAAATCGACTGGGACAACTGGAGATAAATCAAGGCTTGCTCTTTTATTGATTGCTTAATTATATTCATCGAATGTGACATGAACTGTCTCATGTACCTTTTGGAGTCTATAATTATAAACTCTATAGGCTTTTCTTATATCTGAATACCCCACGAAAACACCCTCATCAGCTTTTGCATCAAATTTTCCCAACTGACTAAAATCGTTTAAGATAAAAGCTGGACAACCAAATATAAGAAAATATCCAATATTTGGTTTACGATTCCTGAGGACTTCATAGGTAGTCTTCCTATGTCCTTTGACATAAACTGACCGATTTTGGGTATGGCAAGCAGTTGCCACAACTTCAGCCCAAAAACAGGTGGGAAGACCTGATTCAGATAACATACTTCTGGCAACTTCAATTAATGTGCGATTCTTTCTTTCAACCACACCATTTTGCTCTGGAGAACGAGCTGATGAGAAGTTCTGAGAAATGCCAGTGTCAGTGCAAAATGATTCCAATTCATTGTTGATGAATTCAGTACCATTATCACTTCGAAACTGACAAACTTTCCTGGTATACTTGAGCTCAATTTTCTTGATGAGAGAGATAATTTCACTAGGTGCATCACTTTTTGATCTGATAAATACTACCCAACAATACCTGGTGTATTCATCAACAACAACTAAAGTGTATCTTTTACCAGCTTTAGTTTGAACATTCACTGGACCAAAGAGATCCATATGAAGCATGTGAAGAGGTTCAGTGATACTGAAGTTTTGCCTGGTCTTGAAACTGGCTCTTTTCTTCTTGCCCATCTCACACCCTGGACATGGCTTCTCCTTTTTAAAGGAAATTAAAGGTATCCTATCCACCAGTTGTTTTCTTGACAACTTACTGATATTTTTGAAATTAAGGTGGGATAACCTTTTATGCCATAGCCAGTTGGTGTCCTCATCAGCCTCAGCATAGAAACAATGCTCTTTTGGAGCTGGTTCCATGTCCATGATGTACACATTCCCTTTTCTTGGTGCAATCATCACTACCTTCCAATCCTTGTTAAAAATGGTGCCTTGAGCAATATCGAATAGAACCTTATATCCGTCATCACAAAGTTGACTGACACTTATCAGGTTATATTTCAAACCATTAACAAATGCAACTTTTGTGAACTGGACCTGCCCATTGTCAACAACACCATACCCTTCAGTTTTCCCACTTCCATCATTACCAAATGTCACTGCCGGTCCATCTTGGACAGTGAACTCTTCCAGCAGGGGCTTACATCCGGTCATAGTCCGGCCAGTAGTGCTGTCCAGATACCAGATATTCTTCTTTCGATCGCCCTGCACACCCAAGCAAATGATTAGTTATTTTTGTGAACCCATCTTTTCTTGATGGGTCCACTGGACTCCTTCTGAGACATCTCAGGAGTTTGACTCGGGGTGGAACTGGAGGAAGAATCTGGAGGATTATTTCCAGCTTCAGAAGTAAAAACAATTGGTTTGATGGGAACATTGACCTCCTTTTTCTTGCCAGATTTTGCTCCTTTCTGAGCAGATTTTTGTTTCTGAGGAGGTGGTTTAACAATTTATTTTTCAACTGAAGAAGTCGAGGCTCCTTCCAAATTTTTAATTATAGCAGTGCAACTTTGTACCTGCCTTGACAAATTCTGGAGTTGACTCTCCAGTTTCAACAAAAAGTTCTTTTCATCAGGCTGCTGGCCCATGGACTTCGGCTCAGCGGGGGTTTTAGTCTTTTGAGTCTTGGACTCTTTGGACTTTTGAGGTAGAGGAATATCACCAGCTCCCTTCTTAACTGGAGCTTTAGCCTTTTTGGCTCCAGTTTGAACCTCAACAGGGGTGGTCTCAACAGATTCTAATTTATCAGGTGTAGAAGAGTCATAAGAAGTCTCAATTCTAACTGATTCAGGCATCTGGTGGATTGAGAGTAAAACAACTGCCATCTGGAGATCACCATATTTCCAGACAGTTTTTTGAGCATCAATGGTTTTTGAAAAAGCGTCATAGTTTTTACCAGATGCTTGTACCCATGACTTGATAACCATATGTTCCTTTTCCAGATCAAATTTCAATTTTTAGTTATCTCTCTCCAGTGCCTCAATTTTTAAATCAGATCTTTGACGGCCAACTGAACACTTTGTAAATCATTAACTTGATTCTTCATGTTATTAAACTCGGTTAAAACAGTTTCCGAGTATCTTTCACAATCAATTCTCAAAGTTTCAACAAATAACAGATCATCATTTAATGATTCAGCAATGTCTAGTTTTGATTCAGTGTCCAATTCATCATCGTAATCCCTTACCTTTTTCAATATGATGTCCACCCATCTTCCAGAAATGACATCATCTTTCACCATCGGTTGCTTATTTTCCAGAGCCATAAAACAAACATCTCTAATCTCTTCATCATCATCAGATGAGTCATCAGAGAGTTCCCACTTTCCTTTAGTTTGAGCCATCATGCACTAATTCTTTTCTTTTTCTTTTTCTTGTTCAAGTGACATGAGGGCAATCTGAGGCTTGAGCTTCTTGTATTTAGCCTTGTAATCATCAGATTTAACATGATTAGGAATAGAAGGACCAGTTTGGTTGTTCATCTGACTAGATCTGCATTCCTTCATGAAATGACCTTTCTTACCACACTTGTAGCAGGTAAGATTGGCCTTATCTAGAGAGTTGGAACTGGAAGCATTATTGGACCCATTAAATCGATTAGATTTATGCTTGAACCTGTTAAAGGTTTTATCAATCATGGCGACCAGATCATCATCGTCAGTCTCATCACAACCATCACTGAGATCAGTAGTCAGGCCAGAATTCAAAAAGCTATTTAACATCTCATTCATAGAATGTGACTGGACATTCTCAGCAGATATTAAAGCAGCACAAGGTTGCCCAGCTAAGCTGGCGACCTTGGAATTCTGTGCATGGTTTAAAGCATCTTGCTCAGCTACCAGCATTATTATCTTCAGTGAATCTGAAGGCTCCAAAGAGAGATGCAAGAGTGTGACTGTGCAAGGTCTTTCCTTGTCTTAGGACAAGAACCATGTGTGCCCATTTGGATGGTAAAATATCACAAAATTTTTCAAGAAGAATGTCCTTATCCATCTCTATACCCAAGCCTCTCAACTGATTAATAAGGCTGGTAAACCTGGTATAGGTGTTGGTCAGGCTTTCATTGGGAAGAGCAAAGAAGGTTTCATACTTCTTATTTAAAGCAACTTTTCTGGTAGAAAGAGTGTCTTCTCCTCCTTCAAACCGGAGAACCAATTCTTCCCACATAGACTTGGAACTGGGAAACAACACGAGGGTAGGAATTAATTCCTTTGGAGCTGCTGCGAGGATCATGTTTTTCAGTCTGGTATCAAGGTCAACTAGTTTGTGATCCTCATCAGTCCAATGTTCTTCAGATTTTTCCCTTGAACCTCTTCTCCCAGTTGGGTCAAGAAGAGGACTAACACCACTGGACATGGGTATATATGGTCCATCCTTGAGGATTTTCAACATATACCTCTCTATCCCACCAAAATGCAAGAGCATTCTAGCTTTCCATGTACCAAAGGTATCCTGGTTTCCATCAAATTTGGGAATAGGAGTGTTGGAGTAATGTACATGGACGTGGCTCGCTCCAGGAGTAGGAGGAGGGTTAGTATTTAAAGGAGTTCTAACATTAGGATTAGGTTCATTTGGACAAGAACCATTCTCACCTTCAGCAGCCATCGAAGCAGACCTAGGTTATAGAATTGAAACAATTCAACCTGCCTGCTCTGATACCACTTATAAGTCCCAACTATTGCTAGATGAGTGCTGAAGACACCTCTATGTCAATGATGAGTGTACTTTGCAACACAATCACTTAATCTAGACGTGACCAGTTTAGAGTGATTGTGTACCAGGTAATCTGGAGGTTAACTTATTATGGTGACAAGTTATAAGTAAATGCAATGCAATAAATAAATGACAAGTATCTAAATTGGTGAGACAATATGTATTTTTCAAGTGTATTTTATTAAAGGATTGTTAAATAAAATACAAGGTTGTTGCGGAACCAAGATAATACAAGTATGTAAATATCCTAACAACCTATGAAATAAAATTGATCTATACTTGGAAATTCTCTTAACAATCGAAACACTTAAAGTTGTGAAATGTTCCTTTTTGCGATTGAGAGAATATTGCACAAGTTCACCAATATTGCAGAAGTATGAATTTGCAAAGTTATGAAAATGCTTATGCAAAGACCTCTATTTATAGTCAAAGTATGAGCATTGGAATCTCAACTTCGACGTACAAATATGGTTGACAGCACACAAAAGTATTAGTAAATAATCATTTGTGTGTGCTAAATAAAGTAAGACAAAAGGTTACTTTATTCAACCACTCTACATCTTTGCACTTTTATCCACAGACAAGAATATTGTCCGGGTAAAAGGATGTAGTGTAAAAGGTCTTCCATGTAATCAGTGTAAAGCTTTGTAAATGCATTTACACTGGAAGATCTCCAGTTAATTGATCTGGTGAAATGTCAACTGGGCTTCGCTGCCATTGCCATTTCCTTTCTTCCACTTGTTGTCTTCGACTTCAACTGGAAAGTCTTCAGATTTATGTCTTCAGATCTCAACTGGAGGAAGTCATCAGTTGCTTAAACTGTACGATGCAACTGGACTTCTAATATTTCGGACAATTTTTCATGCTCTCCAGATGCAACTGGAGAGCTCCAGTTTATAGTCAAAACTGGACCTAACATAATCAACCTTCGGTGAAATTCTTCAGAAAAGATGATTTTGATAAATTCATGGAGGGAGAATATGTTTTTGATTCAGAAACTGAGAAAAAGATTGAATCTACCAAAATTCAAAGTTGAAACAAATGAGGAATCTCAAAACCCATTTTCCAAAGCTCCAACTTCATACTATTCAAAGAAACAAGTTATTTCCAAACTTGTCAAGACTGAACCAAAGACCATCACAAAAATCAATAAGTTAAAACCAAAGTGTCCTACCCCGGATAATCATGTAAAACCAAACAAGTTGAGACCATTACCAGAACAAAGTACACCAAAGTGAAACTTCCGAAAGACAATCCTAATGTTTCTTCATCTAACTCTCAATGTAGCTCATTACCTAAGGTATCTAAGTCTAGCTCAGTTTCGCTAACTAGGGATACTTCAAATGGTGCAACTAGATATAGGGATAGATATGGGTGGTTTTCTCACGATAAGCCAAAGAAACAAGAAGTTTCCGCACCTACAAAAGAGATGAAAGTGTTCAAAAACCCTCGTTCTAATCTTCTTAGTGTCAATTCAATAGGTGGAAAGAGCTTAATTAGTGATACTAAATGGGTTGCTAAGTCATTAGAACCTAAGATCACTAGTAAGCATGTTGAGGAAAAGAAGAAGAGGAGGAGGAGAAAGAGTCATAATAGGAAGAAGAGAGTTCCTATTGATCTAAACAATTCATCTTTGAAAAACAATGTTAATAATACCAAGGCAATGCCTTATGGGTCTGTAAACAATTTTAATTCTCGTGCTTGTGTGAATGATTTGAATGCTGATAGATATGTTACTTTTAATTCTAATGTGAATGTGCGTACCTTTTATCCAAATGTGCTTATTGATGATGTGCTTGTTAATGCTTATGTTGATTCTAAAGCATGTTTGTATGCATTTCCTAAGTTATATACCCTGCCTGTGTTAACTAACCACAAAGGACCCGCCTTCAAGTGGGTACCTAAAGTCGGTTAAATTTCTTTGATTGCAGGAAATAACCATCTGTGTTTGGATACTTGATTCTGGGTGTTCAAAACACATGACTGGCAATAAAGCATTGCTTAAGAACTTTATCGAACGATTCATGGGAACTATTCGATTTGGGAACAACAATTTCGCTCCTATCTAAGGTTATGGGGACATTGAACGCAATGGAATTGTCATCAAGAAAGTTCATTATATTGAAGGATTAAGCCATAACTTGTTCAGTGTTGGACAATTCTGTGACAACAATCTTCAAGTTCATTTTCGACAATCTCTTTGCAAAGTCCAAACTCTAGATGGAGTTGATATTCTTTGTGGCGACCGTGATGATAACCTTTTTACCGTTAATCTCGATAATCACCAACCAACTGATAATATTTGTCTCATTTCAAAGGCTACGTCAAAGAATTCTTGGTTGTGGCATAGAAGGCTTTCTCATCTAAATTTTCCAACTATCAATACTTTGGTCAACAAGCATCTTGTTGAAGGCTTGCCAGACTATAAGTATGAGAGTGAACATGTTTGTCCTTTTTGTGCTGTTGGGAAGATTAAACGAGCTTCTCATAAATCGAAGAAATCTCCAAATTCGTTAGCACCTCTTCATTTGCTTCACATGGATCTTTGTGGGCCGATGAAAGTACAAAGCCGAAATGGGAAGAAATACATCTTGGTTATTGTTGATGATTATTCAAGATATACTTGGGTCAAGTTTCTTGCATCCAAAGATGAAACAACTCAGATTTTGATTGACTTCATCACTTCTACCCAAGTAAATCTTCAACTTCCAGTTCGTTACATCCGTTCGGATAATGGAACTGAGTTCAAAAATGCCGTTTTTGATGAATTTTGTAAATTAAGGGCATTACTCACCAATTCTCTACAGTTCGTACCCCAAAACAAAACGGTGTCGTTGAAAGGAGAAATCGAACGCTAGTGGAAGCTGCAAGAACAATGCTTGCTTATTCCAAGTTTCCTTCCAATATGTGGGCTAAAGCTGTTGACACTGCTTGTCACACTCAGAATCGGTCCATTGTCAATCAGCGTTTTGAGAAGACTCCTTATGAGGTTGTTAACAAAAGCAAACCCAACATCAACTATTTTCATATCTTTGGGTGTGTTTGTTATACTTTGAATGCTCGGGAGAATCTTGGAAAGTTCGAGAAGAAAGGTGATGAAGGTTACTTTGTTGGTTATTCCAAGACATCGATTGCCTACCGAATCTACAATCGCCGAACAAATACAATTCAAGAAACAATGAATGTTTGGTTTGATGAGATGTCGGGGCATGATCTTTGAGCAAGAAAGTTTACTACCATCAAGTAATGATCCAAGTGCTTCAAGTACTTCAACAAGGACTTCTACTTTAGCATCTAAATTCAAGAAGTTTCGAACTCCAACGATGAATTAGATATTCTTTTTGAAGAATTCTACAATTCTAAACCGATTCATGATAAAGAACCTCAAGTTATCGTTGAACTATTTTCAAACAATAATCCAGTTCCTGACAACAATCATGAATCATCATCGAGTTCTTCTGAGCAAGGTGCTACTTCCTCAAGTAGTAGTTCTTCATCCTCTTCCACCCTCTCCTGATAATTCTTCTCAAGTGAATGGTCAAGAACAACCTACCCAATTTACTCAAACAACGAATCCGATGAACACTCCAAATGTGTATATGCCACTTAATTTCGATCATCCATCCTATGAGGAAGCTGTTCTACCAAGCTATGATTCCATCTCACAACAAAACTCAGGTTTTAATGATGATGATGTTGATGTTCAACAACAAGATCCTCTTCCTCATGGTCGTAAATGGTCACGTATGCTGAAAGATCATCCTACTAATCAAATTATTGGAGATCCACAAGCCGTAGTAACTACTCGTACTTCAGTAAATGAGTGTCTTGTTGCACTTTCTCTCAGCAACATCGAACCCAAAACTGTCTCTGAAGCTCTTCGTGATCCAGAGTGGGTTAAGGCAATGCAAGAAGAACTCGCATAGTTTGAAAGACTGAAAGTATGGAGATTAGTTCCAAATCCAAGAGAAGATGAACCAATTGGAACAAAGTGGATTTTAAAGAACAAAAAGGATGAAAATGGAGTGGTAGTAAGGAACAAAGCTCGACTTGTTGCAAAGGGTTATTTCCAACAACCTGGTGTTGACTTCGATGAAACTTTTGCTCCAGTTGCAAGAATGAAAGCCATTCGGATTTTCTTAGCTTATGCCGCATTCCGAAACTTCACTGTGTTTCAAATGGATGTGAAGACAATTTTCTTGAATGGTGACCTCAAAGAAGAAGTTTACGTTGAACAACCAGAAGGTTTTGTTGATCCTAAAAGGCCAAACCATGTCTACAGGTTAGACAAGGCTCTCTACGGTCTTAAGCAAGCACCCCGTGCATGGTATGATTCCTTAATTACTTTCTTAATAAGAGGTGTCTTTACCAAAGGCACAATTGACCCTACCCTGTTCATTCACAAACAAGGTAAGCATGTTCTTCTTGTCCAAATATATGTTGATGACATTATCTTTAGGTCAACCAGTCAAACATTTTGTCGAAACTTTTCATCTCTAATGGTTAATCATTTTGAAATGAGTATGATTGGGGAAATGAACTACTTTTTGGGTCTTCAAATCAAACAATTACCAAATGGTATTTTTATATCACAAGGTAAATACATAAATGATATGTTGAAAAAGTTTGATATGACTTCATGTTCTTCAATTTCTACCCTAATGGCTGCTCGGACAAACATAAATGCTGATAAAAATGGGAAACCATTTGACCAAAAGAGATATCGAAGTATGATTGGTTCATTGTTTATCTTACAGCATCTCGCCCAGATATAATGTTTGCAACATGTATGTGTGCTAGGTATCAAGCTGCTCCAACTGATTTACATTTTCAAGCTGTGAAACGAGTATTTCGTTATCTGAAGGGTACACCCAATTTAGGTCTCTGGTATCCAAGGGATACTGGATTCAATCTAATTGCCTATTCAGATGCAGATCATGCAGGTTGTAAGCTTGATCACAAGAGCACTTCTGGTACTTTACAATTTTTAGGTGATAAAATTGTGAGTTGGTCTTCTAAGAAACAGAATTGTGTGTCACTATCAACAGCTGAAGCTGAATATGTGGCTGCGGCTGGGTGTTGTGCTTAAGTGTTATGGATGAAGATGCAACTAACTGACTATGGTCTGAAATATGATCATATCCCTATCTATTGTGATTCTCAGAGTGCCATTGCTATTGCTGTCAACTCAGTAAACCACTCTCGATCAAAGCATATTGATGTGAGATATCATTTTCTCAAACATCATATTGAGAAAGGTGACATTGAGCTTTACTTTGTGGGCACTGACTATCAGCTTACAGATTTGTTCACCAAACCATTGGACGAAAAAATGTTTAACTTTCTTATTTCCAAGCTTGGCATGTTAAATCTTGAACCTTAACTTATTTTGTTCTTGATACATTCTTAAAAACAAAATACAAAATTTGAAAAGACAAAATCAAATACAAAAATATAAAATTTTGAAAAATAACAAAAAGATTTGTTTTCTTCTTAAAAGTGGTTTACATATACTATGTTTGTAACCCATGCTTCATTGATTTATTTATATCACAGTGGCTTATACATACTCTGTGTATAACCCGTGTTTCATAGTTTTATTTATTTCCAAAAGAGACTTTCATGATTCCTTTTAAGATCATGGGCAAGAATTATTTTTCACGCCAAAAGAATTTGTTACTCTATTGTTAAACAATTTTTTTTTCCAAAAACTCTCAATTGTTGATATGAGAAGCAAAGGATCGAACGCCTTTGTGTACTCCCTAGTTGTCTCATCTTGAACAATTGATTGAGTTAACAAAAATTTTTACTTAAAATTTTTATTTACATCCAACTTGTTGATGTAAGATGCGAATGATCGAACGCCTTTGTGTACTCCCTAGCAGTCTTACTATGAACATTGTTGTTGAAGCAAAACTTTGTGTTTCTTAAAATCTTGTTCACGTTAGACTTTCAAATTTTTCTGTATATATCACAACAAAAATTTTACTCTTTTTGATTTCACAAAAACAAATTTTTGCTCTACCTTTTTATGAAAAACATTTTGATCTACCTTTGCATAGATTAAGGGGGAGTTTGTGATTTCAAAACTTTCAAAACTTCAAATGTGTTTTTTAAATCTTTTCATACACACATTTGATGATTTTCAAATGACTTTTCATCAATTGAAGTTCGTTGATTAGTTTGCACTTGAGCGATTTGTTCACTCCATGAACTTCATCATCGCCGATGAGTTCTATCCCCGGAGTATTCAATTCTTTCATTAGATAGTAAGGGTATTTTGAGTGATGATGGTTTCATGCAAATAGGATGGAGGGAGTAAAGTCGAAAAGTGAGAGGTTACGGTGATATGTTGTGAGAAAAGGGTTAAAAGAAATGACACCCTTCCCTAAATTCTCAAATCGCCGAGTGAAACAAGTTTCTATTGGATGTCATTTGTTGATATCTTGATAAAGACTTCATGGACCTAGTGAAGCAATGCACATCTTTACCTAACCACTCAAGTGTTTCTTAACAAATACTTGTTTCATTTCTCACAGAGATTTTCACATTTCTATTGACTCTTCATTTGGAAGATGTTGATATTGAAAAAGGGCGACATTCTGCTCTAGTCCCCGACTTCACTTGTTCACGTTGTGTCTAGACCTATCTTGATTGATCATTCATTTGATCATTATCCATTTCTTTAGGACACATTTAAGTCATATCTTTGTGATATTATTGCTTATCTTTGTGATATAGCCGGAACATTTGTAGTGATATCTTTTGATATTCCACGATGATCAAATGGAAATCCTACCAATGCTAACATCTTTTCCAACGTTGAACAAGGTCTCATAATTACATTTATGTGATTATTGAGTTACCGAGAAGTCTAACAGTGACCTCGGATTTTACCTAAAAGTCTTTAAGGATAATAGATTGTGGTTATCGAACGCTTTGGCTGTACTAACCATGATTTATATTCTTTGAAGCAATCTCATGGTTGAAAAGCCGCAGACCGAACTATGTTAGAACATTGCTTTGTACATGTCTCAATGATACATAGGAAATCCGAAAAATGTAACACATTTATATCGGTCATTTCATTAATCCTTTTGATTTTTGAATATGTTAACGGATCATTCTTATCCGGTTTTCTTTTCTCATCTCACAAACGCAAAAACTACCAACACCATTCTATAACATTTGTATCAACAACTTCAACCTTACATTTTAGTTACCCTTAGGATGCTTTGGGTTAGGCTAATGGTTTGGGTTGATACGTTGATGGTTGATATTTCTCCATGTGTATATCGTTTTAGTTTGTCATATTTCTTTTAACACTTTCTCAATCAATGTTTGCAGAATGACATTGGTTCCCAACTTTGTCATTATGAGGGGGAGAAAAGATTATGATTGATTAATTATGGAAGAAATAAGAAATAAGATAGCAAGGAGAAAAGGTTGCATTGATTGGGTGTATGGAGGTTGAAGATGGTGTTGAGAGAAAATAATTAGAGTGAATTGGAATGATTATTTTTAAATCTAGTTTCTTATCTAGTTTCTTCAGATTAACTTGTCAATGATTTTCAAAACATTTCAGTCAATTGAGCTCAGATTTTCACTAGATTTTAGTTGTTTGAGTTCTTGATTTTGAAATAGGAGGAAATCTACATTGATTACAAAGATGAAAGGATATTGGAACAAATGTTCAAAGATGCTCCAACAGGGTTTATACTCATGAATTGAGGGGGAGCATGATTACTTTATAAGAGACTTATCCAAACTTCATTATATTTACTCTCCAAAGTGTTCAAGTCAATATGACAAAGATCAAATCTGCAAAAATTGTAAGATTGATTGGAAGATTCTAGACATAGAAGTAAAGCTTCAAGAGAGTCTTCATCAAAATATTTTATTCAAGATCTTCAAAGTCATACAATAACACTTGTTCAAAAAGCTCCAATGCATATATCAAGGGGGGGAGTACAAGTTCATTTCAAGAAGTTGAATTTTACTCAAGAATCGAAGATTGACGAACCAAAACCAAGTTTATACCTTCCGCACCTCAAAACACAACTCTGATTCATGGTTCAACAATCTTCAAAGAATCAAGAAAGAACACACACTTGTTCTCTGTTCAAAAACAACATTGAAAATCTCTTCATGATTTAACTTCAAAAAGTCCTAGACCAAGATTGAATCAAGTTCTCCAAACACTTGTTTCAACAAACCAATTGTCTTCACCATCGGGCTCATCAAATTCATTCCTACAAGACAAGATTAACACGTACTTCATTCATTACAATATATCACTAAGGGGAAGAATGTTAGAAATCCAAAAATAGTGATAAGTTGTAATCTAAGTTAGTGGACTTACTTGTTGTTAAATCATAGATAAATGATTTCTAAGGATGAGGGACTACAAGTGTTAATTAGCTTAATTGAATAGTTAGACTATAAATACCCCTCAACACCTTAGAAATCATAAGCCTTTTCCCCATTCTATTTCATTCCTGTAATTTCACACACACTTAATGCCAATATTTCATCTCTCTCTCTAAAAACACACACTAAAACACCAAGAACACACACACACAAATCCACCAGTGAATCTGTGAATTCGAGGCTCAAATTGTGTTAATTACACATTATCAATACATAGTCTTGCATATTTGCATGTTTGTTTAATATCTGTATGACCATTGCATGCATACTAGAATCCCGAGCACACTATGTTTTGGATTAGAAACAAATTGTGTATGGCCAATCTATGAATACCATGTGTTCTGGATTTGAAACACCTTATGTATGGAAATTGTATGAATACTAGAAACCCGAGCACACTGTGTTCTGGATTAGAAAACATTGTAGGAACTACTAGAAATCGTTGGTAATCGACTTAGTTTTTCTATAATCTTTAAAATTAAATATTTATAATTTTTAGTTTTATTACAACAAAACTAATGTTTTGTTTTTTTTCTTTGTTTTCTTTGTTTTTCTATAGTGATTTTTTGTTCCAAACACCAAAAGAAAATATTAAAGGATATCATACAAATTTAGAATCCTTGTGTCCCCTGTTGTATGTTGATGCTCTTGTCCTTGACATTTGGGCATTTATGTTGGCTTATGAAGAAAAGACGAGGAGGACAACCTCTATACGTAGATTGTATAAATAAATGTTCTTTTTAATCTGTATTTGGTTTTTTAGTTTCTAACAAATTACATTTTTCTTTTGTGACCAGCCTTTTGATGTGTATGACACAAAAAGTAACTTGAACAGAGATGATGTATACATATTATTCTATAATAATATGATCTTGTACTATATTTTTTTTATAATTTTTCTGACTTTCTTTCATTATCTTTTGTCAACAAGATATGTTTAACAACAAATTACATCGTTGGGTAATCTAAAAGCATAGTGTTTTGTGTTTACATTCTTTAAAATTTTTGTATCTTAATTATTTTTTATAATTTTTGACAAACAAATTTTCTTCACCATTTGCAAGTCCAATCATTTTTTCATGTTGGTCTTTGATATAAGGGAGAAAAATCCAATGTTGCATATTATTGATAACAGCTTTCCAGGGACACAATTCAACCACGAATATACTGGGGTCCTTAACTTCGTTGTAAGTATAACTTTGTGTTAATATGTATCAATCTATTATATTGATAAAAGCTTTCCGGAAACCCAATCATTAGTTATTGATTTTTTTTTAAAACTCTCTTGAGCAGAAATGATTTGTTGCAAGACTACTTCATAAGTATCGTCACCCAGTTGCTACACAGATTTAGTTGTTAAAGGCAAGACAAATGAAAGTTAGGTGGCATACAAATAACAACCATGTTGATTGTGGTATTTTTGCCATGCGACACATGGAATGCTATATGGGACAACCTGATGAGAATTGGAGATGTGATCTTCCAAGTGAGTCGGTTGAGCAAGTTGTAAAGCTGAGGAGGCTCAGACATCGATATGCAGCAAAGATTTTGTCTCATGAGATGAACGAGAAATCTAAATTGAATTTGGAACAAGCAACAGATTTCATCTGTAAATATGACCAAGAAGAAATTAGAAATTTTGTTATTGAAGCTCAAAAAAATAGGGACGAACGTAAATTCTAGTCTAATTATTTTTTTGTTTTGTTTGAAATCATTTTGTAGTTCAGGTTTAATGCTTTTGCATTCTATATTTGAAACTTTTTACTCGAAAAAGTTATTCTGATGGGTTTGAGCCCGATGCATAGTTGAGTTATATAGCATGATGACTTAGGAAAATGATGGATTTAAATGTTATAATTGATTTTCTATTAATGGATACTTACTTTTAGTTCTTCTTTAATATGTCAACATCTGCTTCATTACATATACATCCTCTTGCATATTTGCATATTCTTTAAAAATGTGTATTGGCATTGTATGAATTACTTTAAAACGCAGGACAATGTGTTTTGGATCTGATACACCTTGTGTATGACTATTTAATGATTTATCGAAACATAAACACAATGTGTTCTTGATTAGAAACACCTTGAGTGTGGACATTGTAACAACTATCGAATTCAAAACACAATTTGTTCTGAATTAGAAACACCTTGCGTATTGGGCCTTTGGCCCACTATGCCTCTGATATGTCGTATTTTATACCCATTTCCCACGGTTTATATAGTTAAGTTAGCATGTTTAATGAGTCGTTTTGTATACATTTGTTGCGTTTATGGTATTTGTTAGTGTTTCAGGTTAGTAGCAGATACTTGAGCGTATTTCGGAAGAAAACGACATTCTTGGAGTGAAATAAGTGCTTACGGATGATTTCCGGGTCGTTTGGATGAAGTTTGGTGAAAGTCAACGAAAGTCAAACCTGGAATCAAGACAAGCTGCGTGGCAGCTATAAAACAGAAGATCCAAGCTGCGTAGCAGCTGTAAAACAGAGGACCGAAGCTGCGCAGCAGCTCATCTAGTGGGTTTCCAGCAAAGTCAATAAAAGTCAAGAAGTCAACTACGGTCAAAGGGAGCTCATCTAGTGGGTTTCCAGCAAAGTCAATAAAAGTCAAGTAGACCCTTGGAGGAGACTTTTGATCAGATTTCTCATCTTTGAAGATCAATATTACGATTGGATTATTCTCGTTATTTCCGTTCAATTCTTTGTACTCGGTAACGATGAACTCCTTCATTTTGATTTGTTATATGTATTTCAATATGAGTGGCTAATCACCTTTTCATTCATCTTGATGGAGTGAGACATTATGTAGGGATTGCACAATATTTATTAATTCAAGTGATTTGATTTAACATTTTGTCGTGAACTTAATCTATTAATTCTTTGTAATTCAATTATTGATTGCGGATGATTTGTACTCATTGCTTGGTGACGACTAGGATTTGGGTGTAAGTTATTTTGATTGCTTAGCTAGAAGCGATTAGTTCTATGACGGGTACGGTAGAGGGTAGTCAATATTTGATAAGAATTAACGGGTTGACGGTTGGGTACAATCGATGGGCAAAATTGTTATCTGAAATGATCAAAACCATTGTTTAACTAGGGAAGTTATAAAAAGGCGTCTCGGGGTACCGGTCTTAATAATGAAACTAGTTTATACAAGAGAGTCGAATAAGTAGTTAACTTGACGGGTACGGGGTTAACGATTAATTTGAGTCTCGGTCATTAAATCACTAAATTGAATTTGAACTTCATCAAATGTGCAATCCTAACATTCTGTTGAGCGAAATCAAGATGGGTGACTTTTAAATTCTTGTCTTAAACTGCAAACTCTTTTTCGATTAATCCTTTGGGATTACTAATTTTCAACTAACTACTTGCATCGTGGCAGTTCGGCCACAAAACCCCCCATTTTACTTGAATCATTAAACGTTGTTACAAATGCTTGTTTAAGTCCTTGCGAACGATCTCGGCTTACCAGTTTTTCACTATACTGCATACGATCAGGTACACTGCCTGTGTGTGTGTAGTTATCAGTATTATTCGGTAAATCGTGTTATAAATTTAAAGCTAGATTTCGCACATCAAGTTTTTGATTTATCGAAACATAAACACAATGTGTTCTTGATTAGAAACACCTTGAGTGTGGACATTGTAACAACTATCGAATTCAAAACACAATTTGTTCTGAATTAGAAACACCTTGCGTATTGGGCCTTTGGCCCACTATGCCTCCAACAAATATGTGATAATCTTCATCTAATATGTAAAAACTATTGGGCCTTTGGCCCATTTATTTAAACCGTTTGGCTTTAGCATTCTAGGGTTGAACATTTAGGGTTTTAAAATGTAGCTTTCCCCCCGGTTTTTACTTTGTAGCTTAGGGCTTAGGGTTTGAAGCTATAGAGTTAGCCGTTATAATTGATTTTCTATTAATAGATACTTTCTTTTAGTTTTTCTTTAATATGTCAACTTTACTTTCATTAGCAATACATTCTCCTGCAAATTGAATTTTGTTTAAAATAGCTTGCAAAAATATTCTAAAAACCCTAACTTCACTTTTCAGACGATTTTTGAGTACTTTTCAAGGGTTTTTCTTGTATTCAATCATTTTGAAGGATCTCAAGCTCGATTGGAATCATTCCGTTATTCATTTTCAATTCCTTGTATTCGGTAACAATGAATTCTCTATATTTGATTCGTTATTCGTATTTTAATATGAGTGGCTAATCGCCTTTTCATCCATCTTGATGGAGTGAGACAATATGTAAGGATTGCACAATATTTTATAAATCTAGTGATTTGATTTAACGTTGTGTCGTGATCTTAACCTATTAATTCTTTGTCATTTTTATTATTAATTGCGGATAATTTTTGCACGATCTTAGTGGTAACTCGGGTTGGGTAGAAATTATTTTGATCGCTTGGTTAGAAGCGATTGGTTCTATGACGGGTATGGTAGAAGGAAATTAATAATTAATAAGGATTAACGGGTTGATGGTTGGGTACAATCAATAAACACAATTGTTATCTGAAATGACCAAAACCATCTTAATAATTAATAATTAATAAGGATTAACGGGTTGATGGTTGGGTACTGATCTTAATAATGAAACTAGTTTACACAAGAGAGTCAAATAAGTTGTTAACTTGACGGGTACGGGGTTGAAGATTAGTTTGAGTCTCGGTCATTTAATCAACTAATTGAATTTGAACTTCATCAAATGTGCAATCTTAACATGTTGTCGAGCAAAATCAAGATGGGTGACCTTTAAATTCTTGTTTTAAACAACAAACTCTTCTTTTGATTAATCCTGAGGGATTATTGACTTTTCTTACTAACTACTTGCAACGTGGCAATTCGGCCACAAAATCCCCCAATTTTACTTGACTCACTTAATTGTTATAATTGCTTATAAAAGTCCTTGCGAACGATCTCGGCTTACCAGTTTTTACTATACTGCATGCGATCAGGTACACTGCCTGTGAGTGTATAGTAGTCAGTCTTTCGGTAAATCGTGTTTATAAATTTTAAAGCTAGATTTCGCACATCAAGTTTTTGGCGCCGCTGCCGGGGACTTAAATTAAGTAGTTGTTAGTTTTGTGATTCGATCCTCCTCAAACACCAACAAAATAGATTCAGGTACCGAAAACTGTGACCAACCGGACGGAGAATTGGATCAACACTACTCAAAGAAAGATTCAGCGCCCAAAGTTAACTTAAGTACTAGATTCTCCGAAAGTAGTGGTTTGTTAAAAACTGGTGACAGCTCAGAGGAAGAAGATAATCAGGATAAAACTCATAAACCGGATTCAACAGAAATTCCTCAAGCAAATCTTCAAGTAAATCAACCAGTTAGAGTAAGGAGAATGGGTGATCAAGAGCAACCGGTCAACCCCAACAACCGTCTTTACGGTGACCGAAGAAGAAATGTACCCACTAATAGGGGTACTCCTATTCGCCTTCCAACCACCGGAGTTAACTTTTCTCTCAAAGGAAGTCATTTGAAAAGTGTGGAGGAAGAGATGTTTAACGGGGTGACTAACAATGATCCGTGTGGCCATCTAGAGAGATTTGGGAAAATTTGTAGGTTTTATCACTATGGCGCGAATCAGGATGATAATCTGAAGCTTGAGCTTTCTCCACTCACTTTATGTGGAGGAGCTAAGGCGTGGCTCAAGGAACAACCAGATGATTTGTATACCACTTAGGATGAGCTTCGCGTTGGGTTTATTGATGAGTTCTATTCTATAAGGACTCAAGGACAGTTGGAAAACAAGATTCGGTCATTCACTCAAGATCCAGGGGAAGATGTAGTAGATGTTTGGAAACGGTATAAGGAGATGATCAGGAATTGTCTAGGAAATAATCTGAACACAGAAGCAGTGGTTGAAATCTTTTATGACGGTTTGCTCAAGAGAACTCAAAGGGAACTTGCTGGGGCATTTGGGGGTAGTTTGAACAATGTGACCCCGGCTGAAGGTTACAAAATCCTAGATGATATGGCGAAGGAGTTTTCAGATTGTGAAGAACTTGTAAGTAAGAGAACTGTTGGTAAGACTGTGGCAAAGCTAGAGAGTGGTGGAGAATCAAGTTTGGTTGCTGAAGTCAAAGCCCTCACGAAGCAGATGAACGAGAGGTTATCAAAAGCAATGAAAGGGATGTTAAGGTGAATGATGATGGCTGTGACTACTGTGGAGACATGCATTATTCAGAGGATTGACCGGATAAGCCGGCTCAAGAAGTCAACTATGTCCAGAATCAGCAAGGGAACTTTAATCAGAATACCGGTTATCAAAACCGGTCATCAGGTACTTCTTTTCCTTCATCTAACTTCAATGCTAATAATTTTGGTTTTAGTGGAAGCAGGTTTAGCAGGTTCAACAATCAGCAAAATGTGAATGCTAAATTGAGAGATATCATGAAGGATTTGGTAGGTGCTCAGAAAGCTACCAATGAGAAGATGGCCTCTCAATGGGAAGCTATGACTACTAGATTGGATGGTTTGGCTAATAAGCTTAAGCAGAGCTCGAAGAGTACTCAAATAACATTTCAGGATATTGAGGCAAAGCTTGAAAGGCTAGGAACTTCAAACAGGCAGCCCGGTACCTTACCGAGCAATACTCAACAAAATCCTAAGCCTCAGCAGAACAGCCAAGGATCTAGAACCAAATACAACCATCCGAATGCTAGAAATGAGCAAGTCAATGCGATCACTACAAGAGTAGGTAACACTTATGACTCTGCAAATTCTTTACCTAATGTTGTTACTCTTCTTGTGCAGGTTGAAAATGAAGGAACTGTTGATGAAGAGATCATGATGGAGCCGAACCCGACCGTGAAGACTCCGGCCGTTCCATCTACCAATGTTGAGAAAACTATAGTTGAGACACCTCCGGTGAAACCTTACCAACCGAAGGTGCCGTTTCCTCAACGGTTGAAGAGGGGGAAGATCAAGGAGAACTTTAAGAAGTTTGTTGATTTAATTCAAAATGTCAACATTACTGTCCCGTTAGTTGATCTTCTTGCAGGTATGCCCAACTATGCAAAGTTTCTCAAAGATCTCATTTCGGATTGGAAGAAGCTAGAAGAAGGCAAGACGACAGTGATGAGTGCCAAGGTTTCTGCCATAATAAAGAACGAGATACCCCTAAGTTGGAAGATCCAGGGAGTTTTCTTATTTCTTGTTCTTTTGGAATTAAATTGTATAAGGCATTGGCCGATCTTGGTGCCAGCATTAAATTAATGCCTTATTTGGTCTATAAGAAATTGTCTTTAGGTGAATTGACCCCGACCTGCATGAGCATTAGGCTTGCGGATAGATCATTCCAATATCCCATGGGGATAGCGGAAAATTTGCAGATTAAGGTGGGTCATATGATTTTCTTGGTAGATTTTGTTATATTAGAAATGGAGGCAGACGTCAATGTGCCTCTAATCCTAGGCCGACCATTCCTTATGACTGCGGATGCTATCATCCGGGTTAAGGCCAAGGAAATTTCTTTAGGTGTTGGTGATGACCGAGTTGTATTTAATGTTGATAGAGCTCTTAAACATCCTTACTCTTGTGATGAATCTTGTTTCAGGATAGATTTTATTGAAGAAGAGGATGCCTTAGAAAAGGAGCTTATGGATTACTTGGATATGGAGGATGGGCAAGCTTTGTTAGCTTGTAATGAAGAAGAACAGGAGATGGTTGATGAGATGATGCAAGAGATCATGGCATTAAGCGTTGATGAAACTCCACTGGATGATGAATCTTTTCAAGAGATCAAGGTTGACAGAAGTAAACAGGGTCTTACTTCGGTTGAGAGCCTTCCTACCGATTTGGAGCTCAAACCGCTTCTGGATCATTTAGAGTATGCATACTTAGAAGGTACATCTTTCCTCCCTGTTGTCATTTCACCTTCCTTGATGGAGGATGAAAAATCTAGGCTTATTATTGTCTTGAGGGCCCATAAAAGGGCCTTTGCATGGAAAATTTCCGATATTCCGGGTATAAGTCTAGAATTTTGTAAGCACACAATGTTGATAATGTCAAACCTATTGTGCAAAGACAACGAACATTAAACCCGAACATGAAAGATGTTGTGAAGAAGGAAGTTATTAAGTTGTTGGATGCGGGAATCATATTCCCCATCTCGGATAGTTCATGGGTGAGTCTGGTACATTGTATAACGAAAAAGGGTGGGATGACTGTTGTGCTAAATGATAAAAATGAATTAATTCCCACTAGAACTGTCACAGGTTGGAGGGTATGTATTGATTATCGGAAGCTAAATGATGCAACCCACAAGGACCATTTCCCATTGCCCTTTATCGATCAAATGCTCGAACAGCTCGCCGGAAATGAGTATTTTTGTTTTTTGGATGGGTTTTCTGGGTACTTTCAAATACCCATTGACCCGAAAGACCAAGAGAAGACCACCTTTACTTGCCCCTTTGGCACTTATGCCTATAGGAGGATGCCATTCGGTCTTTGTAATGCCCCGGGAACTTTCCAACGTTGTATGATTGCTATTTTTCAGGATATGATTGAAACATCCATGGAAGTTTTTATGGATGATTTTTCTGTGTTAGAAAATTCTTTTGAAAATTGTCTACTTAGTCTTGATAAGATGTTGGAAAGGTGTGAGCGAGCACACTTGGTTTTAAACTGGGAAAAGTGTCACTTTATGGTTAAAGAAGGTATTGTTTTGGTACACAAAGTTTCTAAGGAAGGGTTAGAGGTCGATAAAGCTAAAATTGATGTCATAAGTAAATTGCCTCCACCCACAAATGTGAAATCAATTAGAAGCTTTTTGGGTCATGCCGGTTTTTACCGTAGGTTCATAAATGATTTCTCCAAAATCACCCGGCCTATGACCAAGTTGTTAGAGAAGGATGTCTGATATGTCCATTTATATATACATTCCCATATCGTTTCTAAGTCGTTTTAAGCTTAATTATGAGCAAATTACATGTATATTCGATGCTTTGATGGTATAGTTAGTGGTTGCAGGCTTAGAACAGGTGAAATGGTTAGAAACAACTTTCGGATGACTAGAAGATGCATTAGGTTGGTTCATTGACGCATACGAGTGAAGACGGAATGAAAACTACAAGTTTTGGCTGAAAACAGAGCAGGTGTGTCGCACCTGGAAGATTGGTGCGGAGCATTTTCTTCTCAGAAAGTTGGAAGATGTGAGAAAGCAGGGAGGTGTGGCGCACCAACCCTGTGGTGCGTCGCATATCGGGCAGAAGGATTTTTGGAAACAAGGCTAAGGTGCGTCGCACCTGATGCTTGGTGCGTCACACCTATAGGTCGGTTTGTGAAGACTTTTTGAAAACTCTATAAACACAAGACCAAAACCCTCCCATTCGATATACAATCACCTCTAGTTGATTTTAGGGTTCTTTGGGGCAATTCTCAGTATCTTTTTCGTCCATCAAGGTCTAAGGGTTGTTTGTGAGCTTCAAGGCATTCGGTTATCGATTTTCTTAGCGTTTACTTGTTTTCTACACATTGGTACAATATGTTCTCTTATACTTTTACTCTTTGTGCTTTGTTTATGATTATGAGTAGCTAAATAATTCGTCATCCACTGAGATGAAGTGATACATTGAATAATGGTTGCATAATCTTTTGAATTCAAGTTGATTTGATTTAACGTTGTGTCGTAATCTTAGCTTATTAATTATTTGTTATTTAACTCTTAATTGCGGATAGTTTTTGCATGATCTTAGTGGTAACTAGGCTGTGTAAAAGTTATTTTGATTGCTTGGTTAGAAGCGATTGTTTCTATGACGGGTACGGTAGAAAGTAATTAATAGTTAATAAGAGTTAACGGGTTAATGGTTGGGTACAATCAAGAGACACAATTGTTATCTAAATAACCAAAACAATTAGTTGACTAGGAAAGTTATGAAAGGCGTCTTGGGGTACCGGTCTTAATAATGGAACTAGTTAATTAAGGGAATTGAATAAAGTAACGAACTTGACGGGTACGGGGTGAGTCTTTGTTTAGTTCTCGGTTATTAATCAACATATTCGAATTAGTTCTTCATTTAAGTGCAACCTAAATAATGTGTGTCATGGAGTCGAAGTGGATGATCTTCTCATCCTATTTGATATAAAACAATTTTCTTTTAGATAAATTCTTAGGAATTTCTAACTCTTTCAATCAACTAACTTTTAATACAAAATCAAGATGACGTGGTGTCTTTAAAAATCAAAATCTTTTTAAATACTTAAAACTCGCTAGCTCTTTGTAGTCTCCGTGGAACAAACCTTTACTTACTTTAATCTATCTTGCATACGAACGGTTCCACTGCCCGATTGTGTGTAGTATTCGATTCGGAGTATTTTTAAGGAATTTAATTTAACTTGATTTTATACATCAAGTTTTTGGCGCCGCTGCCGGGGACTAATTTAAGAGCTTTAGTTTGAGATTTCGTAGTAGATCCTTTCTTGTACTCAAGTGCAAGAGAGTTACTTGTTTTCTTAGGTTACTTTTCGATTTTAGTCTTAATTTTCTGTTTTGTTTAGTTTGTGTAACTTGGTGCGTTTTACGGTTTTCTTTGTTTGTGTTTTCAGGTTTGTTTCTTAGTTGATGACCACAAGGGCAGCCAGTATACCACTAGTAAGTCCTCAATCTAATCCGGGAAAGACGAAGAGACGAGGAAAGAAACCTTCTAAAACCGGGAACCTTTCACCTAACAAAATAGATTCCTTAAACTTAAACGTTGAAGCTGAAAGTTCCATCCATTCCACACCACCGGAAAATAAACAATCAACTCCACCGAAAACTTCACCTAAAAATTCACCAAATTCAACACCAAACTCTACGCCACCCTCTACACCTCCTACTACACTTAGAAACATGGGCGAAGACATGGTTCATCCGTTTGATAGGACTATTGGGGAGAGTACTCGAGTCATTGCACCTAATAGGGGCTCGGCTATTCGTCCTCCAACCACCGCTCCAAATTTCAATGTCAAGGGTAATCACTTGTCTCGGGTTGAGGAAAATCAGTTTGACGGGGTTGTTAAGTGGGATCCGTATGATCATGTGGAGAAGTTTGAAAAGGTTTGTCGATTGTTCAAGTATGGGGAGACTCAAATGCCACATGTTGAGCTTGAGTTGTTTCCGTTGTCTCTCACGGGAGAGGCGGCGAATTGGTATAAGAATCTCGATGAAAACATATTTGAGACATGGGAAGAGTTGAGGGAAGGATTCATTGAGCGGTTCTTTCCGGCTCAATTGGTTGAAACGATGAAGTTGGAGATCTGGGCGTTTAAGCAACATAGTGGTGAGGATTTGGTAGATGCTTGGAAAAGATTGAAGGAATTGATGAGGAATTGTCCCGAGCATGGTATTCGATTGAATGAGCACATTCTTACTTTCTTCCGGGGTTTAGATAGCCGCACTCAAAGGGAATTGGATTGGGCTTGTGGAGGTAACATTAATAATGTCACTTACAACGAAGCCTATAAGATTATGGAGGATATGGTTCGTACAAGTGTGATTCGAGAAGCGAGTAGGACTAAACCGGATCTTGTGAAAACGAGAAGAAGAAGTGTGGCTCGGGTTGATAGTGGGGGAAGTAATTATGTTGTGGTTGAAATTAAGGCATTGGCAAGTCACATGGATAAGCAATTTGCAAGTATGGCTGGTAGGTTTGGGTTGATTAAAAAGGATTTGAAGACGGCGGTTGCGGGTTGTGATATTTGTGGTGATAAGCATTACACGAAAGATTGTGATAAAGCACCACGGAATGAAGAAGTTGATTATGTTCAAAATCAATATCAACCACCGTTTGCAAATTGAGGGCTATTTCAAAGGAATGGATCTTATCAAAACCGGTACCAAGGTAATTCTAATTTTAATTCTAATAGTGCAGGAAATTATAGGTCTACATTGGGAGCTTCATGGCAAGGAAGTCCTTCGGTTCAACCGGTTGAAGTTGTTGATCCTAATGCCGAGCTTTGGGATCTTGTTAAGAAGTTCATGGTTGATCAAGACAAGAAGAATGAGAACTACCGAACCGATATTACCGCATTGAATGATAAGATAAATCAAAATATCAAAAGTCAACAAGCGGCGATCAAGGATTTAGGTGTGAGGCTTGATAGAATAGGTAATTCTAATCGTCAACAAGGATCTTTGCCAAGTAATACCCAACAAAATCCTAAGCCTTCCGGTTCAAATGATAGAGGTAATAAGTATCAACACCCGAATGTAAGGAATGAGCATGTAAATGCCATTACTACTCGGTCCGGTAAGGTAGTTAATTCTCCTATTTCTTCTCCTCTTTCTAGTGCTACTAATGTTCCTACGCAGGTTGATAGTGAGGACGAAGAAGATGAACAAGTTGATGAAGACATAGTAGTGGAGCCGAACCAAGCCGTGAAACCACCGGCCGTTCCACTTACATTTACTACACCGGTTGCTACACCGGTAGCTAAACCGGTGGTTGTTGAGCCTCAAGTCAAGCCATATAAGCCTAAAGTTCCTTTCCCTCAAAGATTGAAGAAGGATAAGCTCAAGGAACAATACGGTAAGTTTGTAGACATAATTAAATCGGTTTATATTAATGTGATTTTGGTTGATTTGCTTTCAGGAATGCCGAATTATGCCAAGTTCATCAAGGATCTTGTAACGGACAAGAGGAAGCTAGAGGAAGCTAAGGCTACTTTCCTAAATGCGGAATGTTCGGCAATTGTGCAAAATCAAATCCCTCCTAAGCTTGAAGATCCAGGGAATTTTCTAATTACTTGTTCTCTTGATGCTAAGCTTAATTGTGATGCTTTAGCCGATATTGGTGCAAGCATTAATTTAATGCCTTTTTCAGTTTATAGGCGATTGTCTTTAGCGGCTCTTAAGCCAACTCGGATGAGCATTAGGCTCGTCGACCGTTCATTTCAGTACCCTATGGGGATTGCTGAAAAATTTGTGTGTTAAAATAGGCCATATTATCTTTTTGGCCGATTTTGTTATTCTAGAGAAGGAAGAGGATGCCAAGGTTCCTCTTATCTTAGGCCGATCTTTCTTGTATACAGCCGATGCCATCATTCGTGTTAAGGATAATATTATTTCGTTAGGAATAGGAAATGATAGAATTTCGTTTTCATTTGATAAAGCTTTGCAACATCCTTATTCTATCGATGATTCATGTTTCAGGATTGATGTAATCGAAGAAGATGAAGCTTTGGAAATGGAATTGATGAACTTTTTGGACACGGATGAAGGAGAAGCTTTGCTAGCTTGTAGTGAAGACGAGCAAGTGATGGTTGCGGACATGGTAAAAGAGATTATGGAGTTAAGCACGGATGAGTCAACACCGGAAGATGAGACTTTTGAGGTGATTGAGAGGGATGGTTTGAAGATTGAAACTTCGGTGGACAATCCACCAACCGATTTTGAGCTCAAGCCACTTCCCGAGCACTTGGAATATGCATTCCTCGAAGGTAAGTCACTTCTTCCCGTTGTCATATCATCATCACTTTCGGATGATGAAAAAGGTAAGTTAATGACCGTGTTGAAAGCTCATAAAAGAGCCTTTGCTTGGCGTACAACTGACATACCCGGAATTAGCCCTGAATTTTGTAAACATAAGATTAATTTGCATGAAAATTTCAAACCAAGTGTTCAAAGACAAAGGAGGCTAAATCCAAATATGAAAGATGTAGTTAAGAAAAAGATAATTAAACTTTTAGATGCTGGAATTATTTATCCTATCTCTGACAGTCCATGGGTAAGTCCAATCCATTGTGTAACAAAGAAGGGGGGAATGACCGTTGTCACTAATGAACGTAATGATTTTGTACCTACTAGAACGGTTACCGGGTGGCGAGTGTGTATTGATTATAGGAAGTTAAATGATGCGACCCGTAAAGACCACTTCCCTTTACCCTTCATTGACCAAATGCTCGAACGGTTAGCCAGAAATGAGTATTTTTGTTTTCTTGATGGTTTCTCCGGGTACTTTCAAATACCCATTGACACCAATGATCAAGAAAAGATGACCTTTACATGTCCCTTTGGCACGTATGCTTATCATAGGATGCCATTTGGATTGTGTAATGCTCCCGCCACCTTCCAAAGGTGTATGATCGCGATATTCCAAGACATGTTGGAGACATCTATGGAGGTTTTTATGGATGTCTTCTTGGTCTTTGGTGACTCTTTTGATAAGTGTCTTTCCAACTTGGATAAGATGCTTGAGCTATGTGAGCGGGCATACCTTGTTCTTAATTGGGAAAAATGTCATTTCATGGTTAGAGAAGGCATTGTGTTAAAAGACTTTTCTAAGATATCCCGACCTATGACCCGTTTGCTTGAGAAAGATGTGCCTTTTGAGTTTAATTCGGATTGTTTGAAGGCATTTTAATTGTTAAAAGATTGTTTGACTCACTCCCCCATTATGGTTTCTCCTGATTGGTCTCAACCTTTTGAACTAATGTGTGATGCGAGTGATTTTGCAGTTGGAGCTGTTTTAGGACAACGAGAAGGTAATCATTTTCGTCCTATTTACTTTGCTTGCAAGACTCTTAATAGTGCTCAACAGAATTACTCCACTACTGAAAAAGAGTTGTTTGCGGTTGTGTATGCATTCGATAAGTTTAGGTCGTATTTGGTGCTTAGTAAGACCATTGTTTTTACCAATCATTCTGCCCTTAAGTACTTGTTTGCTAAACAAGATGCTAAACCTCGTCTCATACGTTGGGTCTTGCTTTTGCAAGAGTTCGATATTGAGATAAAGGATAAGAAAGGGGCTGAAAATTTGGCGGCCGATCATTTAAGTAGGTTAGAGGATCCTCACCGTGAGGAACCTAAGGGGGATGATATTGATGATGCATTCTTGGATGAGTCTTTGATGAGTATTGTATCTAATGTTCCATGGTATGCAAATTTTGCTAATTATCTTGTTGCAGGGGTACTTCCAAAAGGATGGACAAATCAACAAAGGAAAAAGTTCTTTTCCGATGTTAAGCATTATTATTGGGAAGAACCCTATTTGTTTCGTGTTTGTGCAGATGGAACGATTAGAAGATGCGTTGCGGGTGAAGAGACTCGTTTGATATTCGATAGATGTCACCGAGGGCCAACCGGTGGTCATTATGGACCAACCGTTACTAGTAAGAAAGTGTATGATGCAGGTTTTTATTGGCCAACAATTTTTAAGGAAGCTCAAACTTTGGTGGATACTTGTGATGCGTGTCAACGTCAAGAGAACATCACAAAGAAAGATGAGATACCTCAAAACTTCATCCAGGTTTGCGAAGTTTTTGATGATTGGGGTATTGATTTTATGGGACCCTTTCCGCCTTCAAATAAGTGTCTTTACATTTTAGTGGCGGTTGATTATGTGTCTAAATGGGCCGAGGCTAAGGCTGTTAGAAATTCAAAATAGTGCTTAGTTGTATTTCTTTACATTGTTAATTTGTATGTTTAATATAAGGTTGAGGGGGAGCTTATGTATTTTACTTAGAGTATAAATACCCCTCAAGCCTTAACCTTTTGTAACCTTTTGTCACATTTTTGCCAATAACATTTCCCAAGCTTCCCACACACACATATCTTCTCTCTCAATACACACACTAACACACACTCATCCACCATTGTTATACACCTTACTTCCGCACCCGAACACGAACGATTTCTGGTATATTACATGTGGTATCAGAGCAAAACAACAATCTGTTGATGATCCAGAACAAATTCAATACAGATTCGTTGAATTTTTGTTCAAATTCTTCTTCTTCGTGTTCAAAGCAAACTTTTGCCGCCATTTCTGTTCTTCAACAATTTACCTTCAATTATCATTCAACTTTCCAGTTTTTGTTCACAAATACATTCCAAATCATATTTCAAAATATCCTGTTAAGTTTCAGAATCAAATTCAAAGTTTTGATTAAAAATCAAAATTTTAGAAAAGTTGATCAAAATTTGATTTTCACAATTAAGTTGATTTGAGATATGGAATTGTTTCCAGGGTTGTGCGCGATCATTTTCTGAGCATTTTGATGTTTAGATCAAATCCTAATTCTCAAAATTGAGTGAGAATTGACCAATTTTGTTCAAAAACCGACTATTTTGTCTGTTCTGTTTGTATTTGCAGGTATAACAAAACGATCTCTTTTGGAGGAACTAAAACGATCTCTTTTAGATCGTTCTAGTTTTTGGCCATTTTGAAGTTAAAACGATCTAATTTAGATCGTTCTAGCTTTTGTGATTCTGTGTGAATTGTGTGTTGTGTGGATCGTGATTCTGAAGTTGTTGTGATTGGGAATCACACACTTCGTTGGGTAACTGATCTCCTTGAGATTGGTTTTGCTCAAAAACTTCCAAATCATTGTGTTACTCTGCCCAAATTTTCAAAGTTTTCATACTTAGAAAATTTTTCACCCAAAATTGTTAAAATGATCTAAATTTAGATCGTTCTAACTTTTCTTTACAATCCCTCAAAACGATTTCTTTTAGATCGTTTCATTTTTTTTCTTCTCCATCACTTAGAAATTTTTTTTTTCCAAGATTCTAAAACGATCTAATTCAGATCGTTCTAGTTTCATTTTCTAATTCAAGTTTTTTATAAAATTCAAAATTTAAAAATAAAAAAAATATATTCTTTTTCAAGTTGTAATTCAATCATTTCACATGACAACAATCAACATCAATTCAGATATTTCATCTAGAGAGGTACAATTTTTTACTCAAACTGACTAATTATCTCTTCAAACAACTGCTGATACTTTGACAAAGCAAAATCTTACTTTGAAAACAAATTTGAACATAGCTAAACAAGAGTTTGATAAACTTAACAAAGATTTTTCTCAACTCTCAATAGCTCATGATGCTCTCAAAGTTAACTATGACTCTTTGAAAGAAATGCATTTGTCAAGTAACAGTTCTCAAGTTGTTTCACCCAATGCCCATTTAACCAATAAATGCCAAGACCTTGAAAAGACTGTCCATTCACTCAAGCAAACCATTGAGACCTTACAGCTTGAGAAAACCAATGAATGGATAAGAGCAAATGCAAAGCAAGTAGATGTTGAGTTTCTCCCAAATAAAATGAAAGATATGAGACCAAATTGTGAAAAACATGAAAGACAGATTTCTGACTTAAACAGTTCATGTTTTCTCAAAGGAGTTGAAATTGAAACTCTTCAAAAACAAGTTGAGGATTTGAAAGCAAACATTTTGTTCTACCAAGAGAAAATCTACAAAATAGAACAAAATCCTTTTCTGGATTTCACTGCTTATTACAATAAATCTAAGATTGATAGATCAGAACTTCTTTTTGGTTTAGGCTGTGAAAATCCAGCACATTTAGAGAAAATTCAAAAAGAAGATCTTGGTGCTTTGTATGATGAAAAATTTCTTCGCCTTGGCATGATTCAAGAATTCATCAGACCATCTAAGGATGACTTTGAGTCAGATGATGTTGAAAGACCAAAACCAATTCAAATAAACATTGATTATGTTGCTCTTAATGATACTTACAAGAAAACTCATAACAGATCAATTTATGAGTTAGAAGAAATAGACAACATTTCAGTGAAACAAAATGAGTCTCAACAAGTGTCTTCATGTAATATACCAGAAATCGTTCGTGTTCAGGTGCGGAAGTAAGGTGTATAACAATGGTGGATGTGTGTGTGTTAGTGTGTGTAATGAGAGAGACGATCTGTGTGTGGAAAGCTTGGAAAAATGATAATAGCAAAATATGACAAAAGATTACAAAAGGTTAAGGCTTGAGGGGTATTTATACTCTAAGTAAAATACATAAGCTCCCCCTCAACCTTATATTAAACATACAAATTAATAATGTAAAGAAATACAACTAAGCACTATTTTGAATTTCTAACATTCTCCCCCTTAGTGCTTGGTTGTCTTTTATCAGTTCCTCCTCCTTCTTTTCTCTGCTCGTCTTTTCTTGTTCTTTCTTTACTTGTAATCTTGAGCTGCTTTTGATGTAGATGGCTTATCATTCATAGATTTCCAAAAAGCTCTTTTCTTGTAACTATTCCAAGAGTCATTCCAATACCTCTTAGGAATGAAATGCCAGTTAGCACCTTCTGGACGTTCATCGGGCAATCTGATGTTATCTTGAAAGTTAACTGGAGGAATATTATGAGGACCTCGTTCATGACTTGGATTCCAAAGAACCCATGAACCTGTCTCAGTATGAATAATTCCTTCTCTTGGTCTAATTGTTCTGGCAGCAATAAGATCTCTAACCCTTTGACGCATATCAATTGTCTCTTGAATCCTTCTTATGTGTCTTTCTCTCTGAATCTGGATGTTTTCATTTTCACAAGGATTAGGATTATCATGTATGGCTCTGAGGAAGAATAAACAATATTTCAAAGTGCCATCTGAATACTTGGGAAAATCAGATGCACGGAGAAAGATTTTTCCTCTGAAGCTGTTAATGAAAACAAATCCATCCACTTCTTCTATTGGATCTCCAATCTGATAAGAATTCAATTCATATCATCATGCTCCCTGATTTGGTCTCGTGAGATTGATTCTTTTTGTTCTCCTTTCTAGACCAATTTGGAAATCATTAAATTCATAATATCTGATTAAAGCCTGAATGTGACGCTTTAGAGCTTCATAAGCAACGAGTTGATCTGGAGTCTTTGTAATCAAATGAGCATACTGATTGTAGAGAAAGAGAATGTCAGAGATTGGCAAGTATTGGAAAGATTCTTCATGAACAACATAAATGTGACCATCAGCTCTTTGAACTCTAAATCTGACAAGTCTTTGGTTCTGATACTTGATAGGAGCAATCAATGTTAACACACTTGTAATCGGACTCTGGAACCGATTATACCACTCTTCACTTCTTACTGAACTATCAGCTTTCATCATCTCTATGCATCCCTTTGTTTTTGATGTCTGAATAGAAAGAATGCTCTCAAGCTATTCAAGGTCATGTTGAGTCTTTCCTCAGTTGAGCAATAAATCGAGAAGGCTCTTTCTTCAATGTATCTTGCCCTGCATACTAACTCTTCAGGCTTGGTATTCAAATCTAGCATTTGTGCATAATTCTCATAGAAATACCCTTCATTTATTTGCCAAATTCTGTCTCGAGTAATTCTTGGATGTCTAATTCCCATGCTAAGCTCTCTTGGAGTATCAAGATTATTTGTATCTCTCAGATCATAGATAATCTCTTCAAAGATATCTTTCTCAAATTGTTCTTGAGACATAGCTGGGGTTCAGATTAGGCTCTTCAGATCTTAATCGACGAAGTACTGCCATAATGAGAGTATCAGTGGATATATCACTTTCATGAAGCCTACTAGCAGTATAGTCATTCAGATAAGCATCACTAATATCAGATTCTGACGAAGATGAAGAACTTGAAGAATAATCAGGAGAATCAGGATCAGGAAATGATTGTTGAATTGGAATAGTTGTGGTAGATATTAATGTTGATGAAGTTGGAATTTCTGGGGGTGTTGGTGATAAAATTGGAGATGATTGAATATTCAGTGGTGTTGATATGATTGGTTGAGACGACAAAGGAATAACATTTGTAACAGTTGAAATATGAGGTGTAGAAGGTGTTGAAATTGGAGTAACAACAGATGAACCAATTCTAAGTATACCACCAGTAAGCAATCTACGTGGTGATGAACTGGTTTGAGCCATGGGAAGTTTACCAGTAATAGTATATCTTGAAGCACGTAATACACTTTCTTGTCCTTGTTCAATTCCTTCAACCAAATGAGTCACAAGATTATGAACAATCGGAGATAGTTTTACAACAACTGGAGATTCAGAAATCGGAGTATCAGGAGTAACAGAAACTGTCACATCAGTAGTTCCAAGTGGTTCTACTGAGTGACCTGACGACATCATAACTGTCACAGGATTTCCTGTTGGTTCAAGAGTTTGAACATCAGTTGATGATTCGGCTTCAGAACCAGAATCTTTTGGAAAGTGGACAAACATAACACCAGTGTCACTTAGATCAACCGTTAAACCCAAAGCACGAATAGCCGCAGCAATTGCTTGAGCTCGAGAGAGTTCAAACTGTCGCTGAGCCAATTCAGCTACACGGGTGCCTTCGTTCAAAGCTGGCATAATGTTAGCAATGGAAGGACTTCCAAAGAATCCTTGAGAGGGCACTAAAGCCGAGCTCTCTTTGTTTGTTCCGGCAGCATCACCTAGATGTGCAAATGGTACAACAATCGTTGTAAGTGTCCTAGGGGTTCTAGACAAACGTGCAGAAACGATAGGCAAGAGAGGGGCAGATGTCTCTTTATCTTCAACATCCACAGACTCTGAAGGAGACTGGGATGGATTACGTGGATTTTGCCCATGCAGAAATGAGACGTCAGTCTGTTGAGAGACTTCCGAATGGCTAGAGGAGGTTTGACCTTGCAAGAGTTGGGAGCTCTTGTCTTCTACCCTAGGTCGAACCCGACGAGTATATGTGGTTTGGACTAATGGAAGGCCAACGTTTTCTTTATGCCTTATACCTAGCCCGGACCTCTCATCCTCTCTAACAATTTCGACTCCTCCCTCATTTCCTCCTTGTTCCTCCGAGATGTCCATGACTTCATCAGCAAACTGATTGGCTTCATTATCGGATGAATCAATATCAGAAACAGCCACATCTTCTAGTTCAGCATGTGAAAAACGATCATACTCAAAGCGAGATCTTTTAAATGTTTTCTTTTTGATATGAACAGGAATGGACTTCCTGCGGCCTTGAAAGTATGTCGGTGGAGGAGATAGTAAAACAGTTGTAGATATTGTTGATGAAGGAATATGAGTTGGAATTGATTGTGATTGAGGCATTGCTGGGGGTTCAGGGGTGATGATTTCTGGAAGTGGTGTTGATTGAAATGGTGATGAATGTCTTTGTGGTGATGGTGTTCTTGATGATGGTGATCTTCTGATGTTTGAAGTTTTAGGAGGTGGTGATCGGATAGGTTCCCAGACTCAGAGATAGTATTCTCAGAAGATGTAGGAGAAGAAGGTTCAGCTGGTGTTTTTCTTTTCAATTGCTTTTTCTTTGAAGAACTTCCCTTCTTCTTCTTCTGTTGATGCACTTTCTTACTTAACTTTAACACAAACATTTCACCTTTCTGTTTCTTACTCTTTGGCCTACCTGAACTGGATTCACCCTCACTCTCTTTTCTTTTCCTCTTAGACCCCTCACTTGGCAACCTATGCACAACTTGGGTAGGAACCGGGAGGCTTTCCGGTCCCAGAGTTTTTCTAATCGAGTCCAAGTATGCCTTCTTGGCATCATCAGAATCAGGAACCATTTCAAGTAAGAATGATGGAATCAGATAAAAATAGTTAGGAATACCAGAGTCTCTAACAAACTTGAAAGGATGAGTAACAACTTTCCCTGTTTCAAGAAGTCTTGGAATATGCTTCTTGTTCCTGATTATACTGCGAACAATTGCTGAGAGAAATCTGATGAAGGGAATGTACTTCTTGGGAGCAGATATTTTTCCATTTACTGCAACTATCAGCTGATCCCAAAGAAGTTGAGCAATATCGTAGTGCTGATTGAACACAAACCCATAAAATATGTACAGCATTGTCTGGGTCATGTTATCCATTCCTCTTGTATATGGATGAAAACAGTTGCTGAGAACAGAAAACACATAGTACCAAATTCTTGGTAACTTCTTCAGCTTGAAATCAGTTGTTTTTGTCAAAGGACCGTCATAGCCAAGTGATATCAAGGCAGCAAACATTACTTCATTTGACTCAAATGTATCATAATCATTTCTCCCATTTGAGTTTGCTTCTGGTAGCCTTAAATATCTTTTGAAATCATCTAAATTGAATTCGAAGTCATATGTATTCTCTTCAGAACGAAGTTCAAATTGAAAATGGCCTTGTCTACGAAGTTCTGGAGATTTAACTTTGGCTTTAGTCCTTGATGAAGATGGATCATGTGGTTGCACAAAGATAATAGATCTCCACATGTCAAATAAATATGATTCAGCAAGATCAACATCTATTGTGAGAGCATGAGTAAGAGGATGATTGTGGAAGATTGCTGAAATGATTGGAAAGTCGGGAGCATTGAAAGGATCATTCAGATATCTATTATTTCTCATATTGATGGAATTTCCGGCTGTGAGAATTTCTTCAATTGATTCATTAATGGCAATTTCTTCATCATGTCCAACCTCTTCTTGATCCATTAATTTATATTTTTCTGTTTTTAAGACATAAAACTTTTAACATACACAAAAAAATAATATTTGAATAGCAAATAACAAAGTTCACACAAACAATTTATATAAGATACAAGGAGGTTCACAAAGGCGATCAACTCAGTGTATCCTTTATAAATCATTTGTTATGAGAAAATAAACACAGAATAGTTAAACCCATATTTTCCATATATAAATTTACAAAGAAGTTCACAAAGGCGATCAATTCTTTGTACTCTTATATACTTTGATATGTATAGAACTTTGAAAATAAGATATAATCATATAAGTACGATATATTTGAGAATAATAAGGAAGTACACAAAGACGTTCGATTCCTCGTATTCCAAAATATATTACAATTATATGATCATACAAAACAGTTTGTCACACCACACAATAATAAAAAAAAAATTAAAAAAATCTTGGAAGGGAAAAAAAAATTGTAAGTATAGAAAACCAGAACGATCTAAATTAGATTGTTCTGAGTAAAACTCAGTTAAAAGAAAATGAAACGATCTAAATTTAGATCGTTTTGAAAGCTTTAAGGAAAAAAATAATGAAGTATTGAAAACTGAAGGTGAAACGATCTTAAAAGAGATCGTTTTAAACCTTTTGAGAGAAAAAGTTTAAGATTGGGAAAAAAGGAAGTAAAACGATCTAAAAGAGATCGTTTTAAGTTTCTCATGAGATAGAGAAAAAAAATGTTAAGTATTGGAAAGAAAAAGTAAAACGATCTAAAAGAGATCGTTTTAGGTTTTGTCAGTTTAAACACACTTTTGAAGTGAAGAGAAATGAAACGATCTAAATTAGATCGTTTTAAAACTTTTTAAGAAAAACATCACTTCATTTTGAAAACATAAAGTGACATCAAATACATGATATCTCTTTACATTTAAAAATATCAGATTTGAGCAAACCGAATTCATAAGAATTCAGTTACCCATCAATCGAATTCCAAACACTCTTTCAAACCACACAGCGATCAAACCCAAGAACGATCCAAATTAGATCGTTTTGGTCTCAGTCTCAAGGGATTAACAATTAATTAACATGTAAAGTGAACAGGAAAGGTGAATGGTAAACTTATTTTACTTCCAAGTCGTTTAGAAATCAAAACGATCTAAATTTAGATCGTTCTAGAATCAAACAACTCTAAAATAAAATATCTTTGCCAAACACTTTTTCAGTTAGCCAAACATACATCTAAATTCACATTCAATGAATCAAACTGCAATTTGAGCATGGCATAACATTTGAATAATGCAAACAAACATTATCATAACATTTGAATAATGCAAACAAACATTTCCTTTTAAAAGTTTTATGTCTTAAAAACAGAAAAATATAAAAATAATGGATCATCAAGAAGAGGTTGGACATGATGAAGAAATTGCCATTAATAAATCAATTGAAGAAATTCTCACAGCCGGAAATTCCATCAATATGAGAAATAATAGATATCTAAATGATCCTTTCAATGCTCCCGACTTTCCAATCATTTCAGCAATCTTCCACAATCATCCTCTTACTCATGCTCTCACAATAGATGTTGATCTTGCTGAATCATATTTATTTGACATGTGGAGATCTATTATCTTTGTCCAACCACATGATCCATCTTCATCAAGGACTAAAGCCAAAGTTAAATCTCCAGAACTTCGTAGACAAGGCCATTTTCAATTTGAACTTCGTTCTGGAGAGACTACATATGACTTCGAATTCAATTTTAGATGATTTCAGAAGATATTTAAGGCTACCAGAAGCAAACTCAAATGGGAGAAATGATTATGATACATTTGAGTCAAGTTGACATCTAAGTGGACCGACCCTTTTGTGATCAAACATGTTTATCCGTCTGGTTATGTGGAATTGTTTAAATCGAATGGTACTTCTTTTATGGTTAATGGTGATAGATTGAAGCTTTATCATCAAGCAAGAAGAAGATGTGGGAGTCGTCGTTGACGAGCTTCCATTTTTCGAAATTAAGCAATGAAAAAGGACTTCGAGTCTAGCTAAAGACCCGTGAATAAATTAAGCGCTTCGCGAGAGGCAACCCATGTTTTGTGTTTTTATGTCTTTATGTTTTATTTGTGAAATTTTAGCAATTTCCATGTTTTTAAGGTGTTTATGTCTAGTATTGCATTTCTGGAACTTCTCTACGCGATCCGGTAAGTTGTTCGTGGGCAAGTTACAAGGTAAGTGTGAGTGGGGTCAAACTGCGACGTAGTTTCTGTACATGGTTAAAATGCGACGCAATCTCACTATACTGCGAAGCATAAAAATCCTCGACAAATAATACGACTGCGCCGCAGTTAGGTAGATGCGACGCAGTCTGCGTGTTGTTCAGAAAATTCAAAAACAAAAAAAAAAGGGAATTGCGACGCAGTGTGAGGATTGCGGTGCAGTGGGGTCAGATCGGGTCAAACAAATTAGAGGCTAGGGTTAATTCACTTTTACTTTTACCTTAAAATCTTCAAAGCAAATTTTTCTCTCTAGCAAATCCTACCAACCGATCCTTTTCGTTCTTTCTCTTCTTAATCTCTTTGAGTTCTTGTTTCTTTTACACTGTAATCATCATGACAAGATCTGGAAAGGTTAGTATCCCTTATTTAGTTTGTTTGTCTTGCATTATGTAGTTTTAAGTTTATTTAATTTCATAATAAATCCTAGATTTGTTGTCATGCTCGAATAAATGAGACCTCATGAATGGGGTCGGGGGTTGTTCGTGTGTCAATAAATTGCTTAATGGCATTCTAAGATAGACTAGGAGTTATGAAGTTTTGGTGTTAAATGGTTTGGGACTTGTTAAACCCACAATTTCTGCCCAGTTTCTTTAAGAGTGCGACACAATCTCAAAACTGCGCTGCAGTTGAACTGTCTATGAGTGCGATGCAGTCACCAAACTGCGCCGCATTTTTGTTTTCCGAGGTTTAGACTGCTTCTCAGTCTATCAAGACTGTGTCGCAGTCCAACCTTGTTTAGGCCTGACCCTCTTATGGAACATATATGGTAGTCCTTATTTTTGGGATCGATAGTTTTGATGATTTGTCGTCTGTTTGCAGGCCCCTGCTACTGGTGGACGAAACCCTAGACGTACAGCTTCCTCTCAAACGGGTGAGGAATCTTCAGGAGCAGCTCAAGCTGCTGTTGCACCAGTTTCCGCTTTATCCGATCACCAATGGCTCACTTGGCCAGGAGCTTCTCAAGAATAGAAAGCCGCTTATAATGAGCGGCTGGAAAAATTCCTTCACAAGGACATCGAGGGGCCCAGGTATCTTCCTGATGATATGCTTGATATATTGGTTATACGAAGGGACATTGAGGGATTTTTGAGGCTAGTGGGTATGGAAAATGATGAAAACGGTAACCCGGTTGACCAAGAATTTCGTATGTGGGTAGACATTTTGGAAATCGAGAAATGGTTTGCAAGGAATGGTGCTTAGAATTTTATTCAACTATCAATGTGAGCACCATTGATAAAGTTAAAAACATTTTTGATGAGAAATGTATACATTTTTGTTGTGGGGGGAAAGATCGATCTTTTACCATTGTTGAGTTTGGGATTGCAACGGGAATGTACAACAGGGAGTTGGTAGATAATAACCCATTGTTTAGGAAAGTTTTGAGGATGGGAGCTCGGACCGGGTTGGGATTCTCGGATGGTAATCAGAAGTCATATTACACATAGATTTCAGGGGAGACTTGGAGTTTTAAGTCGAGGGTGAATACAATTAAGTCACCTGTTTTGAGGTTGTTTTTAAAGATGATTACATACTTAGTTGTCCAGCGATCAAATCAGCGGGACAGTTTATTTGGAGGATCTGTGGGTATTGAGACTTTTTCATGAGGGTGCCCCGTATAGATTGGCTTGTGCTCCGTACATGGTGGCGAAGCACATGGGCACCTGAGGTATGAGGGACAGGATTTGTGGCCATTATGTAACAAAATTGGTGAAATTCTTTGGTTGTGAAGGGGATAGAGCGAACATGATTTTTAATCTAAATTGGAAGCTTATGAAGCCTTTTGAGTATCCGGATTTAAAGAGGTTTGGGTTAAGCCTCAAACCAATAGGGGTTTTTACGCTTTGATTGATTTTGGTGATGCCGCCCCTAAGGTGAGGAAGGTGAAGAAGGTGAAGACGTTGATGAAGAGATGGAGGAGGCGGCTGAGAAGGAACTGGTTCGACGTCCTAAGCGTGTTACCTCTACTACGGGAGCTTCTTCTTCTTCTGCTCCCGTAGGTTTTGATCTCACCTCTCTTCAGTCTGTTGTGGATAGGATGTTCGAGTCTCAACGGGCCTTCCACTCCCGCATGGATGATTTTCGTGAGCAGGTGGGGAGTGATATGACTATGGTAGGTTTTGGCCTAGGGAGAGTGGTTTACGATTCGCGGCGGTACCAACCGATGTGGGAGGTGCAGTTGAGAGGGCAGGATTTTCGCCCACCCACCATTCTTCCGGATTATCGTCCACCCTCTATGTTTATCCCTCATCAGAGAGTTGGTGGAGCTTTCTACTTTCCTCCAGAGCATTAGGTTGAGGAGCCTCCACGTTACGATCCAGGTGCATTGGGACCGGATATGCCAGTCCGATTTGGTAGTTATACAGGTACATATGCAGGTATGGACGTTAGCCAGGCGTGAGCTACAGAGCCGACCTTTGCTGAGCAGGTGGTTGGATCATTCTTTGATTATGGTAACATTCCTGGTTACCAACATTATCCACCTTAACCTCCACCACAGTGATCCGTTGCAGGTTTAGCCTAATGTTACAACCATTAAAGTCCTCTTCTGATAGACGTTATAGGGCGCATGCGCCTTGGCGATGTAGGAACGAACCTAGTACAAGCCTATGGTTAAAAGATTATGCATCACGACTTGGCTATTGAGTGATTGTTCGGATATTCAACCCCAAAAGTAAGTCAGTTGGAGTAGGATAGGCGAGATATCACTAGTTCGTTTCATTTGTGCTTAGTCGTGTTATTGAGGCTTGTATATCAGTCAAGTATTGTCATACATTTCGGTTATCATTTAAGATTAAAACTGCCTAACCATCTATTCTCATTTTTGATTATGGTTGAGCTTCTTTTTGATTTCGAAAATGTGGTTCCATAATGTACCAAAGTTTGATTTGTTTTCAGCTTGGATTTGCTTGAGGAAAAGCAATGCTTAAGTGTGGGGGGATTTGATATGTCGTATTTTATGCCCATTTCCCATAGCTTAAGTAGTCGATTATTGATGTTTAAGAGTCGTTTTCGTATACATTTGGTGCGTTTATGGTATTTGTTAGTGCTTCAGGTTGATAACAGGTACCTAAGCGATAATCTAAAGAAAACAAAGTTTCTGAAGTAAAACGAGTGCTTACGGACGTTTTACGAGGCAAGAGAGTGAAGATTAGAAGAAAGTCAACACTAGTCAACGAAAGTCAACAGAAACTGCAGCGCAGTATGTTCATGCGTCGCAGTAATATTTGTCGAGGAATAAACTGCTTCGCAGTAGGCTGAAACTGCGACGCAGTTAGACCATATACGCCAAAAGACCAGTCAAGGAAGTCAAAGTCAACAGAAGTCAAATGGGAGGACTGCAACGCAGTTTGGCGCCGAATCTGCAGAATTTTGTTAACATATAAATAGCTTGCAAAAACATTCTAAAAACCCTAACTTCACTTTCCAGGCGATTTTTGAGTACTTTTCAAGGGTTTTTCTTGTATTCAATCATTTTGAAGGATCTCAAGCTCGATTGGAATCATTCCGTTATTCGTTTTCAATTCCTTGTATTCGGTAACGATGAATTCTCTATATTTGATTCGTTATTCGTATTTTAATATGAGTGGCTAATCGTCTTTTCATCCATCTTGATGGAGTGAGACAATATGTAAGGATTGCACAATATTTTATAATTCTAGTGATTTGATTTAACGTTGTGTCGTGATCTTAACCTATTAATTCTTTGTCATTTAATTATTAATTGCGGATAATTTTTGCAAGATCTTAGTGGTAACTCGGGTTGGGTAGAAATTATTTTGATCGCTTGGTTAGAAGGGATTGGTTCTATGACGGGTACAGTAGAAGGGAATTAATAATTAATAAGGATTAACGGGTTGATGGTTGGGTACAATCAATAGACACAATTGTTATCTCAAATAACCAAAACCATTATTGAACTAGAGAAGTTATAAAAAGGCATCTCGGGGTACCGGTCTTAATAATGGAACTAGTTTATACAAAAGAGTCAAATTGTAGATGCACGTTTCGTGCATAGATTATTGTCCGTTGCAATGCAATTCTTGGGCTGATTATGATGAAGAGAAGGCATCATCAAGGTCATGATGATGTCATCATCACCTCGTGATGACGTCAGCACGAGGCATCTAGTTCGTGTGAAGGAAGTCGAAGCCCATGAACAAGATAGAAGCCCAACCCGTTTCTATAGCCTATATATACTAGAATTAGGTTACAATTGTGTTTTAACAATTTGAGTTGCAACAGATTTCGTTCACAGTGCACGGGGTAGAGATCTATACCCCTTGCCAGTCAGATGTATACTTAGTTGGTGTTTGTATCTATATGATTAATGATATTCACGAGTTTTACATCTGTTCTTATGTCTTATTCTTCATGTAATTCGTGTTTATATGTCCATTAATTATACAGAAACCTCAAAGTTGATTATGAATGGATTCCGCACTTTCATAGTCGAATTGGTTACGATTGGAACGATCCGACGTGTTTCAACGCAAATAAGTTGTTAACTTGATGGGTACGGGGTTGAAAATTAATTTGAATCTCGGTCATTTAATCAACTAGTTGAATTTGAACTTCATCAAATGTGCAATCTTAACATGTTGTCGAGCAAAATCAAGATGGGTGACCTTTAAATTCTTGTTTTAAATAACAAACTTTTCTTTTGATTAATCTTGAGTGATTACTGACTTTTCTTACTAACTACTTGCTACGTGGCAATTCGGCCACAAAACCCCCCATTTTTACTTGAATCACTTAATTGTTACAATTGCTTATAAAAGGTCCTTGCGAACGATCTTGACTTACCAGTGTTTACTGTACTGCATGAGATCAAGTACACTGCCTGTGAGTGTGTAGTAGTCAGTCTTTCGGTAAATCGTGTTTATAATTTTTAAAGCTAGATTTCGCACATCAGTAGCTTAGGGTTTAAGGTTTGAAGATGTAGGGTTAGCCACCTTACGACTTCAAACCATAAACCCTTAAGCGTACCGTGACTTCCGCCCCCCTCCTGTAGCCTTTAGCATTCTAGGGTTTAGCATTTAGGGTTTAGAATGTATCTTTTACCCTCGGGTTTTACTGTGTAGCTTAGGGTTTAGGGTTTGAAGATGTAGGGTTAGGCTAACCCTACGGCTTCAAACCATAAACCCTTAAGCATACCATGACTTCCGTCCCCCTCCTGTAGCCTTTAGCATTCTAGGGTTTAGAATGTATCTTTTACCCTCGGGTTTTACTGTGTAGCTTTGTTATTATTATTTTTTTTTGGATTAAAAGGTTAAGTCAGAGTATTGCATTAAGACCAAATTTATTAAACACACTTTGTATCTGGTTATTTTAGTAATTACTCAAAATACAATCAGAATTTGATTAACTTCCTTTTATATAAATTAATTTATTATAGTTTCATTCTATGTGTTTATGTATTTAAAATCAACTACTTCGAAGAATTCAAAGTCGAAGAAGAGGAAAGTTTATGTTCATGTTACAGAACCTTATTTCGTAATATGTGTTTAATGATTTGAATTATATTATAGTTAAAAAGAAAGACGCTGCCAGAAAGGAGATGAAGTTGACAAACACCATTCCAGAGGGACATGTTATTAGTGAAACATCTGTTGATGCTACAAATATTGCGACGTCCAAAAGGACAATTGAAGAGAAGCCTGTTAGCAAGGAACCTGTTATTAACGAAACACCTCTTGATCAGGGTACCAGACATATGCCAGAGGAACCTGTTAGAAATGAACCACCTGTTGATGTTATAAAGATGGCAACGTGCAAAAAGACAATTCAAGAGGAGCCTTTTAGCAAGGAACCTGTTGCAAAAGAAACACCTGTTGTTGATGGTAACACAGATATGCCAGAGGACCTTATTAGAAATGAACCACCTGTTGATGCTACAAAGGATGCAACGTCCAAAAGGACAATTCAAGAGAAGACTGTTGGAGAGGGATCTGTTACAAATGAACAAATTGTTGATTATGGAACCACAAATAGGCCAGAGGAACATCTTACAAATGAAGCACTTGTTGATGCTACAAAGAAGGCAACGTCCGAAAGGACAATTCAATATAAGACTGTTAGAGAGGAACCTGTTATAAACGAACAACATGTTGATATGTGTACCACAAATATGGCACAGAAACCTGTTACAAATCAACCACCAGTTGATGCTACAAAAGAGACAACATCCGAAAGTATAATTCCAGAGAAGGATGTGACAGAGGAACCACCGCCTACTTCAGGTACAACCACATATGCCTCTTTAATAGTTTTAATAGTTTGTGTTTTTATTTTTTATATATTATCATTTATGTTTCTAGGTAATAAAAAAAAGCCTACAAGAAAGAAGAAACTGACAAAAAAAAACCATGCCAGAGGGACCTGATACAGATGTAGCACATGTTGATGCTTCCAAGAGGAGGACGTCTAAAAAGACAAATCAAAAGAAGGCTTTTACAGATGAACCACCCTCTACTTCAGGTACAACCGCATATGTTCCTTTTAAGAGTTTTATTAGTTTGTAGTTTTTTTTTATATATATTTTGAAATTTTGTGTTTGTATAATGTTTAAGAAGCTGCTACAAAGGAGCCAAAGTCAAAAAAGAAAATACAAGAGGACAATATTTCAGAGGAAGCACCTCATGCTTTAGGTGCAATACATATGTCGTTGAAGACTTTTATTAGTTTGTATTTTTCTCTTTTTTAATGTATTTTACATTTTTTTGTATTTTTATAATGTAGAAGAATCTAAAATGTCATCAATCCGATTACGTACCACACCCACCGCTTTCAACAACGAAGTTTCTTTGTTGAGTGATCAACAAAAAGAAGCTGTTAAGTCCTTTGGCTTTGGATCCCTTTTGGATTTTGACATAGCAACTCTTCCACATATGCTATGTCATTTCGTTGTTGAAAAATTTGATGCGTCTTCTATGGAGATCAAACTGGGAGCTGGTGTTATCAAGGTTGATAGAGAGGCTGTTCATGATGTTTTTGGGATTCCTATCGGTGATACACCCATATCTGGTGTGGTTATTGCTAAGGAATATGAGTTTATTAAAGGATGGTTGGCACAGTATGAAGTTCCACTGAAGGAGGAATCTGAGACCCAAGATACGGAGTCAACAAGTAAGCCTGGTAAGAAACCAGCGAAGAAGCGTGGGCCAAAGCCTTCAAAAAGTGTTCTACCTTCTGTGCGTCCTGCTGCGATTGCTAGTAAGATTGCAGAAAATATGGGTGAAGTAAATCAGTACTTCAAGATGAACTTCGTGATGTTGTTTATCACTTCAGTGATTTACTCTGATCATAGTTGGGCAGTAGATTTGGATACCATATACCGTGTCAGCAATGATGCCGATTTTACAACTTTGGATTGGTGCTCATATGTTCTTGTTAGTCCCTCGATAGCTACAGATCGCTCTCGAGATCGTCTATTGTTATGTCATGAGTGCGGAATCCTCACGAGATAACTAGTTTGATTAGTTATCGTGTATATCGCTAATTATCAAGTAAATAATCAGCCGTATGATGCTATATTCGTTTCTATAAGCTATAGAACGAACTTAGTCGCCTGGTGTATGTGTATGTCGAATGTGATGCCTCAATTTAGGGTATTCATTCGCATATATATGTTTCAGATCGAAACTGGGCTTGCTGGGCTTTGTTCTTACGAACTTAGCAGCCCAGCCCGTGTAACGAAGTTAATCTTCGTTTGTACCAAACGAAGTTTATCTTCGTTTGCCTCTAACGAAGATATTCCTTATCTTCGTTAGATGTAAGACTTGGTTATATTCCTAAATGTTTCATCAACAAAGAATCCTAACACGTATTATGTTTGTACTTGTATAACACACAACAAACATCATACATAATATATATATAACACCAAAACATGTAATCGATCATTACCAAAACATAAAGTCCATAATCTATCAATTACATATATATAGATACGACATAAAGTAACATAATGTCTTAATCTAAAAGACAAATCAAATCTAAGTTGTTGTTGTCACATCAACGTGCATCAACAAACTCCCCCTTGACAGCAGCACCTTCGATTTCTTCAGTCTTCAAAATCTGGTCATCCATCAAATAACAATCTTCTGCTATTTGCATGGATATCTTCATGTAAGCAAAGTTGAAGAATCTTACGATAACGGCTTTCTTCATGCTTCCAAAACGACAAGAATGAACATTCTGTATTGTATAACTTCCTTAGATCATTTCTTGAGAAGTTCACCAACTGCATCGGATCATATACTTTTCTCAACAAAATCTTCTTCTTCGAGTCTGCATACATCTTCGCTTCACCAGAGTTTCGATCAATTTCCCAACTATCCATCTTGTCCAAGACGTCTTGTGCCCATTTCTTGGCAGGGACTTTGATCATACACTTGACGTCATGTTGAACATACTCAACAGTTTTATCTGGCTTGACCACTCTTTTCTTCGGTCTTGGTTCAATCTTAAACTGCGGTTTGTCTGAATCTTTCATGTTCTTTCTCAACCAGAAATCATTACGAAGATTCTTACCGACAACATCAGCTAAACCATCATCACTTGGATTGATAATCCAATTATTTCCAAGTTCATGTAAGTCTTCTTCACATAAACTCCTGAAATGTCTCTCACACCAAGCTAAGTACTGACAACCTTTTGGTCTTTTAAGAACAAACAGCTTCAGTTCATCATCATAGAACCAACTCCAGATGATTGTCTTGTACTTTACAACATCTTTGTCTGAGATATGAGTCCAATACAAATTTGGTTTCCAAGTTTCCCTATCGACCATCCATTCATTAATTCTTTTCTCGGGCACATGTCGATCAACCACATGTAATGGATCATCATCTCTGAGAGGAACTGGAAAATCATTTGGACTGAATGGTCTTGTCAAGTTAATCTCATAATCAGAAGGAATCAATGCATCACCATTCTTAGCATATACAACAAAGTGTAAAACTTTAGTTTGGCCACTGAATGGAACTTGAAGCATTGTTTCCCAAACATCTGATCTCTTCAAATCTAACACCCTACTTTCTTCAATCGATGGATCTTCAAGAATTGAGTCCCAAACTTCATCAAACCCATAAGGCTTCTTGAATATGTTTAGGTTTGGTTTAGGAACAAATTCACCTTCCTCGAGCTCATCACCATCAAAGAATAAATCTGTATAATCTGCATCATCTATTAAGATTTACACAAAATGAACACCAGAATACAAAGAATAATCATGATAATTATAATAAAGATGAAATGTAATTGTATTGAAATAAGATAGATTACATTTACATGTCATAACTTATTACATACAATCGAATATACATTCTATCTAAATAATCTTTATCATAATCAAAATCAGAAACCTGAATCACGAGGAACACCAGAAGGACCAGCACCAACACCAGAAGGACCAGCATGAGAAGTATCACCTCCTGTCTCCCCCTCAATCTCTACACCCTTTCCTTTGTCTTCAACTGGGTGAGAATCATTCCTATCACCAGCATTATTAGCATCATCATCGTCATTCTGACGTCTTGGTTGAACCGCTGACAATCTACAAATCTCTTTAGGAACTTCTCCCCCTTGATTCTTGACCCACTTGATCAAAAATGTGAAGGCTGCTCGGGTATCGGTGAGATCAGACTCCAAAGTACGAACCTGAGTCTCCAGAAGATCAACACGACGAACAAGCGAAGAATCTGAAGGAAGTTTGTAGGATAAGAAAGGAGCCACTAGAGGACGCAATACTTGTGCTTGAGAAACAGCAGGAATAACAGCAGCAGTTGGTCTTGGAGGATCAGGAATCGCTACTGAAGTAGCTTCAGCAACACGTCTACGCTTAGTTCTGGTATACTTAAGATCAGCACCCCCTGTCCGTTTCACCGGACTAACCGAACTGGCTCTGTTCACGGGATCATCCATATCGTCAAAAATTCCACGCAGTTCAGAATCATTCTGAGCAGCAACATCAGGATCAATCTGAGCAGCACGGTCAGGAATATGGCTATGTGCATCATGAACGGAGTGAGCTGAATCAGAAACAGCAGGAACAGCATGACATGCCTTACTCCGACGCTCTCTATCTAAAGCAGCACCTTCTTGAACAAAAGACTGATGTGAATGATCACTTTCGGAAGTAGCAGAGACATCATGAACCAACTTAGTTCGACGCTCATTCTGAGGGGCATCAGCAACACTTGCAGATTCATCTGTGTCTGTCTCGGTTGCAGCAGCAGAACCGTCTGAACTATTGGCTACACCTTCATCATTCCCATCATCAGAACTATCAGAATCATCACTCGAATCATCATCAGAATCATTAGCAGAAGCATTCTCAGAACTTTCTGAGTCATCAGAATCAGAATCTTCATCATTATCATCCACAAACATATCATTCTCAAGACGAGATCGATAGTGTAGATTAATCAAGTGACCAAAAAGTGGTGGATCATTAAGACCAGCCACATTACGTGTATTTGCCTCAAGATCGGCAAAAAGACGCGAAGGCCAAGCATGAAGAACGTAGCGAGGAGCTTGGTCATATACTAAGTTAGGACAGAAATGTCTAACTATGGCCATAACAAACCGAGGATATAAGAGAAATCTCTTCCTCCCCTTGTCATTAATCTGATCAAGAAACTCCAGATAAAAGTATCTCGAGAAAGGATAAGGTTGATTATACACTAATGCAACCATCTGCGACGCAGTCTGAGCAGACAGTTGATCAAAACCAGCCTTGCGATTGCTCAAACACATGAGCAATGCATACGCAAGATATCTCCATCTTCCTTGAAAACCACTCTTACCAAAAGGAAGTTTGACCACGCCGACAAACCCCATTCTCTGAAAACATCTAAGAAGAAGTTCAAACTCATACGTCAACTCTACTTCTTCCTCTGCTTCTACCTCTGGTTCTGCACCTAAATGCAAAACAGTACGAAGCGTTACAGCGTTGAAGTCAAATGTAATCCCTCCAACAGTAGCACGTACAAAACTATGTCCTTCAACCATAACTTCATGAGCAGTTGACCAAAAGGAATCTATATACTGCCTAACAAGTCTAGGCAAATCACAGAAAGCAAAAAATAATCTCGATCGAGCGATGTAATCAAACATCTCATGAAAATGTTCGCTATTATGCTGATCCGGATCAAGATTAAGTGCGAGATTATGTTTCTTCACAAACTGACGCGGAGCGAGAGCCATTTCTGCAAAACAAATCACAATATCGAAACTAATATAAAATAAGCACGGTAAATGAATTGCAGACTTGAAAGACCTAATCAATAATTTCGTAAAGTAAAACTGCACAAAATTATTCGTTAAGTTGAGTTCATAAATTATAAACTGTACGAAAATAGTCACTAAATTCGTTAAGTATACAGGAACGAAGATGTAATCTAAGTTCGTAAGCTATAAAGGAACGAAGATAAATCCTAAATTCGTAAGAACTAAACTGAAGTTTTCACTTAACGAAGTCTAAATTCGTAAGGTCTAAACTGGACATGCATGTTCGTAAGTTATAACTTATATTCTAAGTTCGTAACTTATAAACGAAATCTAAGTTCGTTTGGACTGAAACTAACTTCGTAAGCATTGCTAAGAAACTAAGTTCGTTAAGCCTTGCTAAGTTCGTTCCTTATCAACTAAATTCTAAGTTCGTAAGGCATAATCGAAAGCTAACTTCGTTTCTACCAAATCTAACTTCGTTCGAACTAAAATCTAAGTTCGTTTTCACAAATCTAAATTCGTTTGGGTAAACCAGTTTAATGATCACAAGAATATATATATATAATCAAAACGAATCAAATCGAAGATATATATAAAACCTAGATCGTTTTTGTGGATGAAAATCTAGATCGTTTTTGTGGATGAAAATAAGATCAAAAACTTACTTAGATCACGATTTGCAAAACAAATCAAGGAAACGAAGTAGATAGAGAGAAGAGAAAAGATTTAGGGTTTGGTCGTGTGAAAATAAGAGTAATTTTCGTTTGTGAAAAAGAAACGAAGAAAAACCCTTTATATAGTGAAATAAAAATGGGTTAACTATGGGTCAGGCTAAAATCCATTCACGAAGTTATCCAAACGAAGATAGCCTTTGTCTGGACAAATTAATTTCTAACTATAAGAACGAAGATAACAGTTATCTTCGTAAGAACAAATCAAAGTTAGAAAATATTCCAGATTTCAGCTAAGTTCCTGAAAATTTTTCAGATTTTCATCAAAGCGATCTTCCAAAACACGACCCTTCATCGCAATCTGTACATAGCAAAAACTCGTTAAAAAGCAACCTGTTCATGCCTTGTACTAAAAAGTTCTATCATCCAAATTCATCATCATAATGTAAGTATATAACCGAACATTATAATCTTGAATAAAAACCCATGGTTTAAACACTAACCATCAACAAACCTGAAAATAATCAATTTATATATGAACCTCATTACCAATGACGATTATGACACCGAGAACTTCCTTTGATCATGGATATGCGTGACGGCAAACCATCTTGAAACACTTAAGTCCCATACTAGATGCCGTCTACAAAACTAACAAACAATGAACAATCCAACAAAATTCACTGAAGAACTTAGTAAAGTTTGATTATTTTCAACAAAAATAATCCAACATGAAATTCAAAGGAAACTAATATCAAATTTGATTATTTTCATTAAATACATGAATCGTAATATAACTGCTTAGTTCAGTGATTACAATTTGGGATATATCGGTAGGCACAAAGTACCAAGGTTTCCTTCAATCTGAACTTAAATTTTACAATGTTCTTGTGGGAAACATATTCAGATATATGGCTGAGAATGCTTGCTTTTCAGAAATGTTAAGATCTGGTCCTTAAATTCTATGAAAGATCTAGCTTTATTATAAAATTTATTCAGTCTGTATTTGGTACTTGCTTGTACAGGTTTACGTCGATGACATCATTTTTGGTTCATCTGATGACAATATGTGCAAGGAAGTAGTCCTTCCCTTTCCATTTAATAAACAACGTGCTGTCTATAGAACCTCTGGTAAAACCACTTTCCTTCAAATGAGTTGACAATTTTTCATACCACGATCGAGGAGCCTGATGTAAACCATATAAAGCCTTATCGAGACGATATACTCTATTAGGAAAGTCTGGATCCTCAAACCCGGCAGGTTGTTCTACATACACTTCTTCTTTAATTTCTCCATACAAAAAGGCACTCTTTACATCAAGCTGATACACCTTAATACCTTTATAACTATCATATGCCAGAAATAATCGAATAGCTTCAAGTCTAGCTACAGGTGCAAATGTCTCATCGTAATCAAAGCCTTCTTGTTGCTCAAATCCTCTAACCACCAATCGAGCCTTATTGCGAGTGACTACACCTCTGTCATCTCTTTTACAAAGAAAAACCCAACGCGTTGTTAAAGGAGATTCACCCGGAGGTAAGTCAACTAACGTCCATACTTCAAGCTTCGAAACTGAGCCAATTCTTCTTGCATCGCCTCAACCCATGACGGTTCCTTAAGAGCCATTCCAACATTTTTAGGCTTAACCTGAGAGATAAAGCAATAATACAAGTACCAAGTAATTGCCCCAGTATCCTTAACTTCAGCAAACATACACGACAGTTGCTTAGATTGATTCCTCGTGCGAATAGATGCAGAAGCATCACCAATGATTTGCTCGAATGGATGATCCTTGTTGACCCTAGTTTCAGGAACCTTATCGACTGAAAGATCATCTCCCAAGTTTGTCTGCACATTTGTACCAAGATCTACTTTGCCAGTCTTCTGATTGTACACACGCCTAATCGGTGTACTTGGTACATAACCTAGAAAGAAACCCTCCTCAGATTTAGGTTCAAATTTCCCTTGAGGAAGAGTTTTAAGAAAAGTGCAAGGAACACCGAAAGGCTCAACATTCTGCAAATTGGGCTTTTTGTTGTGCAAAAGTTCATAACTAGTTTTCTTAAACCGTGTAACTGTCAAAACCCGATTCAGAATGTGACAAGCTGTATTCACTACCTCTCCCCAGAAAGTAATAGGAAGCCCTGAATCAGCAAGCATCGTCCTGGCTGTCTCAATCAATGTCATGTTCTTCCTTTCAGCCACGCCATTCTGTTGTGGCTCATATGGTGCACTGTACTGATGTTGAATTCCTTTGGTCAAGCAAAATACAGTAATAGTATTATTCTTGAACTCAGTACCATTGTCACTCCTGATTCTCTTAACTTTGACTCCATGGACATTTTCAACTTGTTTAATAAAATCCATAAATCGTTCTGCGGTCTCATCCTTGGTCTTCAGAAAGAATACCCATGAGTACCTCGAGTAATCATCAATGATCACCAAACAGTAAGACATCCCTCCAATGCTTCTTATGTTCACAGGACCAAAGAGATCCATATGAAGTAATTCGAATGGTTTGGATATAGTGTTGAGTACTTTTGATTTATGCGGATTCTTATGTTGCTTTCCTTTCAAACACGGTACACACTAATCTTCCATCCCAAACTTCTTAACTGGCACACCGTCAACTAACCCAAGACTAATAAGTTCATTCATCTTCCGAAAGTTGATATGTCCCATTCTACGATGCCATAGGAGAGATTCAGACTCATTTGCCTTGCTCAACAAACAAAGGGGCTCCTTTGGATTATCAACATATAAAAGTAAGCCATAGATGTCTCTCTTCCTAGGAGCTTTGAGCATTATCCATTCTTCTGAAATAACGAAACCCGGCTTCAAGATGTATGCCTCCTTTTCTGTGAAATGAACATTGTTGCCCTTATCACAGATCTGTGAGACACTCATTAGATTGTGAGTAAGTTGTTCCACATAGTTAACTCTTTCTAGAGTAAGTTGTCCATTGACGACATCTCCTTGACGGTGATGTTGCCGCCCTTGGATGCAGCAAAAATAACATACGATCCATTTATACCAGTATAATTGGACAAGAGCTTCTTGTCCCCTGTCATGTGCCTGGAGCATCCACTGTCAAGGTACCACAAATGAATTGGTTTCCTAGGAACTCCCTGCACATAAAATGAGAAAAGTTAGTTTTATTGGGGACCCAAACCTTCACAGGTTTGGGTCGTCCCTTCTCATCCTTGAGAATCAGTTCAGTCCAATATCCATTGCTAGAAGCCGTGGGTGGGACTTAATTCTCTACTTGTCTTCTCACTGGAGAAGACTTCTGACCTCTCGTCGGAGAAGTTCTTGGGGAATGAGGGCCAAAAGAAGGTCTAACACTTGAGTGACTTCTGTCATAAAATGAATTATGACTTGGAGGTGTTTGTGACCGACTCGAACTCCCACTAGGGGTTGTGAATCTTGGTTCCTTAGGGGATGAACCTTTTGGTGGAGATTCACGTCGGTGAGGTATAGTAAACGGTTTTGTAGAAGATTGAACTTTAGTCTCATGAACCTGTTTATCATTACCCAACCCCCTTTTTCCTTCCGAGGTGGAAACCTTTGAAGGAGAACCCGATCTCTGAGGTCGATTTGGACATACACTGTAAACATGACCTTTTTCATGACAAGCAAAGCAAGAGAGGACCTTAACCTTTTCTTTGTATCTACCTTATTATTGGTACTTACAGATTCACTAGTGTCCACTGACTTACTTCTTTTTCTAGAATCCTCATGGTCTCGTTTGGTCGGTGATATCCTAGACTTACTTGGGGACTTCTTACGCGCAGGCATTAGTATATGCTTCAAAACCTTAGTTGCTTCTACATTAACAACTAATTCATCTTCACATTTGCTATTCCTAGACTGCTTAGGTAAAGAAGTTTGACGCAACTGACTTAATTTCTTCATATCCTTAATATCAACATCCCAGACTTATCAATCCTCTTAGGGTCAATAGATGCTAATGGAAATTCTAACTCAGTATAAACCCTACTACTCTTTAGAAGTGTAAAGTGAGTAATACTGTCTTCTGACCGTAAGAAGTGGACGGATCTAGGACAACACCTTTCAATTTCTCTTCCTTGGTAGGTTGAGAAGAAACTCCTTTAGACTCTGTTGTTTCCTCAGTCAAATTTGGCTTAGGAGTTGAGTCTTTCGATTTACCATCATCAACACTAGGTTGAAGTAGGACTTCAGGAATATTGGGTTCTATTATAAGAAACCTTAGCAGTGTCAGAACTCTTAGATGGAGAATCCTCAAACTTTTTCATATGCATTAAAAGCTCAGCATGTCTAGCAAAATCAACCTTAGCATTTAATTCCACTATTTCTATCCTAGCATCAACAAGTTCTTTCTCAATTGTAGCACACTTTTTAGCTAACAATGCATAAGCTTCACCACCTACTCTTTCTACAGCCACAGCATGTTTAACTTTGTCTTTCATAGCACTAATGTCAGACTCTAAAGATCTAATCCTACTTTAAGAATTTTTCTCTATCAGTGACAATTAGATCCTTTTTAATCAACTTATCTCTTTCCTCATGAGCAGCATTGACAATAGATTCTAATTGCTTAATTTGTTCATTCTTTTGTTCAATTTCATCAAACATTCGGTTAACAATTTTGCAAACATGAACAATAGTATGTAGAGAGTAAGATACCTATTGATCTGCTTCTTTGCAGTCTGCCATGTAAGCAACAAAGTCATCCACACTCATGCATGCTGGAATTTCATACTCCTTCATCTGCTCTTCAATTGTCTTTTCAACCTTTTCTGTAGCAGAATCATCTTTGATCTCAGCAGCTTTCACCTCTCCAGAATCTTTCATCTCATCAACTCAACCTCTTCATCAGACTCAAAATCAGTATCATATACCTCAGCAGAAGATTCCATGTTCGAGCTTTGAACATTTTCATACAAATGCTCATCATTGTGGTAAACTGTGGTGTCCAAGAAATCATCAACTATCTGAGCCATATCATCAACTATTTCAGCCAAATAAGCATTATTGGTCTCATCCTGTGGAAGATTCCAAAACTAAGAACCATCAGGTGAGCAGCTACGATAGCCTTGTCATTGCCATTTCCAGTAGTATCATCAGTCAACAAGAGAGCTCTACTTGCATTCTGATTAAATGGATGATTACCACCTCTATCTTGACGTGTATGGGTAATATTGACATCTTTCTTTGGTCGTTGACATTCTTGGCAAAATGTCCAAAGCCATCGCAGTTATAACACTTAACCTTTGACTTGTCGAAGCCCTGAGTACCCCCAATAAGCTTTCTACCTGTTCTTTGCATAAACCTTTGCACTCTCCTGGTGATCATCGCGAAATTCCATTTCAGATCCATTTCTCAACATCATCTGGATCTATTTGGTCATAATCTTCATCAATGAGTGTGGATCTGTGATCCTTCCTGCAACAAAAGCTTCATGTGCAACACACATTGCGGCAAATACATTCATCCTTCCCTCAGCTGATTTCATATCCATGGGCATAGACTTGTAACCAGCAGAAGTAGTTGAAATGTTACCAAACTTCATATTTCCAGGCTTTGCACTTTCATTAGCCTTTCTAGCCTTGTAACCAGCATCAAAAGCCATGAAACCAGCAGAATCATCTCCATCCATAACACAATCAGAACTCTCTTTCGTGCCAGAAGTACCAACCCCAGAAAAGAATGCATTAACGTCAGCTGTTGGATTTTCATAGTGGCATGATAAAGAGATGGATCTTGTGTGAAGTTGTCTTGGAGATCCTTTGCTATCCTTCATTTCTCTGTTCCTTATAGTGGATATAACACCATCTATACGAAGAGTTGCATAATCTGCTCTTTCTTGCAATCCACGACGAAACTCTTTATAAGCTTTCGGCAAACCATCCAAGAATTTATCCACTATCTCAGTAGGAGTGTACTTAAGATCGAAATAAGCTAACTCAGCAAGAAGATGTTGAAATCTCAATATAAGATCCTCAACTTGTTCGTCTTGGTAGCATTAAAGCAATTAAATTGTTTCTTAAGCATCTAATTCTATTTTGCTTCAACAATGGATCACCTCACAGTGAGCTTCAGTAGCATCGAACAATTGTTTTGAAGTCTTGTACTCTGTTAGGAAACAGGTGCACTAATTCTTGAGGAATGCACATCCGAAGAGTAGAAAGATCCTTAACTTCAATAGCATAACTCTCCTACCTTGTAATTAGTTGTAACACAGTTTACAGTAAGAGTGGCCATTCAATATCCTTCGGTGATCATATCCACATGTTCAAATCTTCTCGTTGAATATAATCTTCAAACGGCTCTCCACGCCAGAAGTCAGCCAATGAAACTAACTTCGGTGGAGAATTAGTACGTCCAACGAGATGATCATGATAGACAAGAGAATTCAGGTATTGTGCAACAGCAGTGTTAGTTGAAGAGGAAAGCAATGTTTAACGAAAATGGAGTGAGAAACGAAAATAGTTTTAAATTCGTAAGAGGAGTTGAAACGAAGATAGTTGCTAAATTCGTTAGTTGAAACTTAACGAAAATAGATTTAAATTCGTTGAAGGAATGGAACGAAGATAGGTCTAACTTCGTTTGAAGGAATGAACGAAGATAAGGCTAAATTCGTGAGGTGAAGGTGAACGAAGATAACTTTAAATTCGTTAGAAGGAACTGACGAAAATAAAGCTAAATTCGTTTGAAGAGATTGTAAACGAAGATGAGGTTAAGTTCGTTTGCTAAATTCGTTGAGAAAACGAACTTAGCGACTGTTAGGGTGTCAGGAGGTTTTGAGAGAAAATAATCAAACAAACGATCGAGAACTTCGATAAGATATCGATTGGCTCTGATACCACTTGTTAGCCCTCGATAGCTACAGATCGCTCTCGAGATCGTCTATTGTTATGTCGTGAGTGCGGAATCTCACGAGATAACTGTTTGATTAGTTATCGTGTATATCGTAATATCAAGTAAATAAAAAATCAGCCGTATAATGCTATATTCGTTTCTATCGGCTATAGAACAACTAGTCGCCTGGTGTATGTGTATGTCGAATGGATGCCCAATTTAGGGTATTCATTCATATATATGTTCAGATCGAAACTGGGCTGCTAGGCTTTGTTCTTACGAACTTAGCAGCCCGCCCATGTAACGAAGTTAATCTTCGTTTGTACCAAACGAAGTTTATCTTCGTTTGCCTCTAACGAAGATATTCCTTGTCTCGTTAGATGTAAGACTTGGTTATATTCCTTAATGTTTCATCAACAAGGAACCTAAAACATATAGTTTGTATTTGTATAACACACAACAAACATCATACA